>NC_064872.1:17952248-18263589 GCF_943734695.1 Anopheles maculipalpis | reverse complement strand
TGCAATTGGGTGCGTTTTTTCAAACACCTAACCATGTCTTCTAAGCAAAAACAAGTTCAAAAATCTAACAACCAAAAAAATATATCCCTTCCCTCTGGTCTGGTGGTTGAAGAATAACTGAACAAACGTACGGGTTTCTTCCACAAAATCACGGTTCAATACACAAGGTAACAACACCACGTGCCATAAAGCATTCGTAAATTATTAAGCAGTTCATCAGCCATTCCTAGCCACATTGTTTCATTAGCGCACTCTGTTGGTTTTTTTGTTACTACAGGAAGAAAAAACCAACCTTTACCCTAGCGTCTCAAAGAACAACCCACCGCGTATTTAATTTACTTCTTTGATTGTACCGCACCTTACGCATAGACATTCCAGTACAGACACACCACTTGGACGCATTATTACTGTCTCATTACCATTTCAAAACCCCAACGACTTTCGAGGGGTTGCTCACAGTAGCGACTAAGTTGAGCTATTCGAACAATTTCACCAAACGCCGACGTTCTCCCACCATTCGGCGCTTTCTCGCGTTCTGTCTTCATTTCGACTTTAACCTACGCGAGCAGTGGTGTAGCATAAATGGTCATTATTCGCTCAGCTGGCATAGAAAAGTATGGCTGTTAGGTATAGAATCTCTTCACCACCCGTTAAGTTGCGGAAGATTGGAGCGTTAAATTAGATACTGGTGGTAACGATACAGGCAAATAAAACTGTGGTGATTTCCTCCCGAAAACTCAACGAACCATTGCAGCTGATCTATTCTGCACCATTCTTCAACGAGTGCCGCTCGACACGGAGGGGTTTAGTTGCTAATGGAAAGTCGAAAAGGTTTACTTCCGTGCTTGACCTCACACTCGCAGTGCGTGCCGGCATGAGGGAATGATTTTGGAAGCTCCGTTTTTCGGAACAGTAGAATTTCAACTGTGAGTTGTACCTTACCGACACGGTTCGATGGGTAACCGATGCCTCAGCAACTTTAACTGAGGAATAGCGCTCGAAAAAAAAGAACCACAAAACCCCTTTAAAGCTGGGTCCCATATGCTTCCCCCAAAATGTATAAGCTCGGCTAGGCTGACAACATCATAACCGGATCACCGGTACGTGCTGAGGGTGCTTGATAAGCTACAAAAAGCGACCACAAAACCGATCGATACAACCGAACAGAACACATCCAGAGTGCGAAAGATGAGGTTGGTTTTAGTGGCGGGAAAGGATTTAATTACGGAAGGATGTGACGTGTACGAGCCGATTGCGACCTTAGTAAAGCTTACCTTGAGTGCATCCCTCTTGCCAGTCATGCTGCCGCATGTAACAAAAGCCTTTGCCTACGATGACGATAAGATCTAGTGCACCTGTGTGCCAAGTCTTATCTCATAACCAAGCCCGTTCCCGTTCGGTGACCGTGAATAGAGTCAGGCACGCTAATACCAATGCACCCTCACGTAACGTGCGTTCTCTGGTGCACAGGGAACACATGTTTTATGACACAGTTTATGGTCTGGTTAGCACGGCGGGTAAATGATTATGTTTCGAAATGCACTTTCGCTTGTAGCTTTCTTTCGTGCACATCGGTACGATATGCATCTGAAACGGCAGAGAGAGAGAGAGAGAGAGAGAGAGAGAGAGAGAGAGAGAGAGGAGAAAAAAAGCCACATGGTGCGTCTACAATAGCATTTGAAGCGGTGCAGCAAATGTGATTAAATTATGTTCCTATGATGAAATGTTATTACAGTGGAAAAGAGGAAAGAGCTAACGAAAAGCAAATGTAAATTATTAAGTAAAAATAAAAGCTCTCTCTGGATTGTTCCATTAGGTTGATGGATTTTAAAAAGAAATTATTTAAAAAGCATATTCAAAATACATTTACTTAATGCTTCGCATTATTTCCGTAGAATTATTGACCGGCTGTAACTATTTGTTTTATTAGGTTAACATCGACAGCATTACATTGTGCAGTGTTTTAGACTTTTCCTCGTCAAAGGAAATAGATTTTGAAGAAAACGAAATGATTCGAAGCAAATTGACATTATATTTACTTTATTCTTTGAATTGTAGGATTATACGACGTAGCTACGGTAATGAAGTTCGAAACATCGTTGAGCAAAAATTGTTAAAGGCGTACATTGACGTTTGCATGGAAAAAATAAATAATTTTGGTGAGCAATCAAACTAAACAAAAGAATTTTTCTCAAAATTCTACGTTCATGAATTATTAGACAAAGCCATCGCTTCCTGGTACGAAGCGTTTTAACGGCAATTGCCCAACACCGAGTTCGAGTTGAACGCGGCCAGTTTATGCTTTGTCCCAGATACATTACTTACGTTTTGATTAGGTCCTCCAATAAAACAACAATTAGGTTCTCGTAAACATGAATTCGCTTCGATCGGCAACTGGTCACGACGAACATTGATGAATAGATACATTACATAGATAGTTTTATTTAAACATTAATAGAGCGCTCTGTAAGAATTGATGTTGGAATGTGCGTCCTACCCAGAATATTGTTAATCGTTTGGACTACAGCTCTGATTAAAAGAAGAAAAAATGGATATGAAATGAGTTCCGGGTCGTATGCGTAAATCCACGTTTCGTCGCCAGTTATAATCGATTTCAGCGATCCAGCGTGGTCTGCCAGCATCGTTCTGCAGGCGAGACTTCACCCGCTTCAACCCCGAAACATCTTTCAGGGTGGTTTTGACCAAGGCTTTGGAAATCCCAACACTTTCCGAAAAGTCTCGTATCGTCAATCGACGATTGTTGATCACCAAATCCCTAATTTGGACGACGTGGGCGCCGTCGGTCGAGGTGGATGGTCTCCCCGGACGGTCCTCGTCTTCGACCTTCTTACGGCCATTCTTGAACTCACTGTACAATTTGTACACATTTTTCTTCGACATAGATTCTTCCCCGAAAGCTTTTTGTGCGCAGCGTTTATTTCATGACTCAAACAAAATTTGATACATGCGCGCTGCTCCACAAAATTGGACATGGACAATTTGGACAAAAACACTCCGAAAACAAATTGTCACTCCTAGCCAGGTGGATGTTGTGACTTGAAACGTTGCAGAACTGTCAAAAACATACATATTGACCAACGACAAATAAAAACAAGGGGCTCCATTTGGCACACTAAATTTGGCATCCAATGTCACCTTACTTTTCGAACACAGTAGTATGATTGGTAAGAACTTATCTGTCAATAGATATATCATCTTTCTCCAGAAATGAGAATGGGAGCTGTCATCAGTATGGGCCTTACTATTTTCAACGTTGTTGCTCAGCAATAAACGTTCCATTAATATAGTTTTTATACATTTCTTGGATTATTGTACAAAACCATGAAGCAACGAGCATATCCATTTTTCAAGGGAGCCTTTTATCCTCTCTTGTTTAACTAATAATTCTAGAAACCTAACTGAATGAGCTAAACTATTAAAGTAATCCTGCTTTACAAGAAACCTTTCCTATCTTATCCCTTATATAAATCGGATTTCCATGATTCTTATTACCAAGGTTTTATTATGAATGTAACAAGAACCACTCTACTGAGCTGTGTTCGGCTATCTAAAAATAATCAAACATTGCTAAACTTTCCTCAACATTTTTGTTATCAAGCATCGAGAGAACAAAACATTTACCACAAAGCTTATCCCATCGAGTGGGACAAGAATTCGAATCCTCTGTATGCCACGCAATGATAAAGACACATTGTAGTGAACGTACATATGATCCGTGAAAGAAAAGATCACTCAACTACAAACATGAAATTAAATACCCTTCGGAATTGCAACAACTTTACTCTACATCCTCTTCATACAGTAACACTTTTGATAGAAAAGAAAGGAAATGCACGTCCCTTACGGGCACTGTACACTGGTTCTATTCATTTTAGGATGCGAACAAACCAGCAAAAAGTAAGCTTGCAACGCCAATGGCTGCAACATGGCTGCAATTTACCGTTGGTCATGTACCGTTCCCGTGCGGTTCCAAAACCACTCGGGAATGATAAAAGTTTGCCTGAGCTGTATCCAATATCCGTAGCAATATTTCATGATCGATTGAAATGGATCCGGCTTCCAAAACACTAACCAACTCAGCCTCCTCCCCTCCAGGTTCATCAACACGACTTCCATGCGAAAAATGCACTTTTATGCACAAAAGGAAGAATGATATACACCAATCCAAAATTGGGGAAACTTCCGAATTGATAAGTCGAGTACCCTCTTGCGTATCGGATCACCGGAAGAACATGAAACCATTCGATGATCGTGTACTGGTTCATGCACAACACATGCTCCACACTTCTATCTCGAAACCCCTTTTCTGGTTTTGAGGAAATGTATCATTCCTGCCAAGTAAAAGCCCCAGACCCCAGATATGCTCATCACATACCCATACGTCCATTTGCAGTAAAATGCACACTGAAACATGGACGGAGAAAACGAACGCTACAAAGCGTTCCCGGAGTAAGTCGATGGGTTATAATTCATCATCTTTTGCACCCAAAAGCTGACCGCATGCCGAAACTAACGCACGCTTACACACGAGGTGGTGCAAAACTGCAAGCTGGAAGTTGCCCATCGAACGGTCACCACATTAAAACCACGTTCCATCACTCACACGCCAACATCGCCCACATTGTGGGATCAGCACCAACAAAGTGTCGTGTTTTATTTCCCTCTACGGCCATTGTGTGCCGGTTCGATTTGGATGGAAAGCCACCACCAGCCAAGTACGGGCGGATAACAATGAAAAATTTGAATCACCCCATTTTGAATTTGTTTCTTGTGCGTAGCTTCTTTTTTTGTGTGTGGTCCTGTAAACAATTGAAAATTATATGCCTCTTTCTAAGCCCATTTTTGCTCTCGCTTGCTCGCAACAGTGTGATCCGGGGCTTTTGCGAAGTAATGCAATACGATTCAGTTGCAATGCACTTTTTTTCGCTTTGACGAATTGCACTTGGAAAATATTTGCAAGCTTGCGTTTACGTCGAATCAGTGCCGGCTTCATTGTGCTTTTCCGCACTCCACCGACGATCCGGTGATGATTTAAGGTTTTCTCGGACTAGGTCGAACCGATGCAGGACACTATTATCCCGGATGCAATGAACGATTGTGCACGATGGTATAATATGTCTATAAAAGTGTATGTGTGTGATCGTCCATGGGTGTTTGAAATGCATCCCACTCTTTTACTACTATGGGGCGAATTTCTGCATTTTAGGGCGTGATGTGCTGCACTTTCGAGTGTCGTTTTGAGCACTTGCGGTTATGCTGAACCGGTATGATTTATGGATGCAGGAATCTGTAATGGCGTCGAAAGTTGTCTAGCGTTTTTGGTCACCCACCATATCGATGATTTACCGCTACCGAAGTCACGTGCGAGGTCGTTACGATCAACCAAGTAAAACCATTGACCGGTAGTTGATGATAAAACGGGAAGACAGCAGCAACATTAGGGATTGCATTTCGTATCCGTGTTTGTAGGATATGTTTACGTTTGTTTTATGCTGACGGCGATCTGCAAAATTTGTCAACAATTTTCGTGTCGTAGTTGGTAAGTGGCTTTGAATATTGATAAACATTTTGACTACGAGTAGTCAGAAGGATTTATTGGTGAGATGAAGATTTCATGTCAATTCCGCTGACTTGCCTGGGATAATGTGGGATGTTCTTTTTGGTTTGAAGATAGAAAATAATTTATAATAATGTCTTAACTTGCTTCAAGCAGGTTGATATTTTTAGAAAGATTTTTACTGTCGGTAAATTTTCCTTTGTTCAAAATGTAATTTTTTTCACCACTGTAATGATTTCAAGCGTCCATTGGTTATTGCTGAGGTCTGTGGCCACTCTCTGGGATCAATGATGTGTTCATCAGCATCATGTTTCGCTCAGACTCAAGGCGATTTCCGTATAGACAACTCCTGAAGAGATACGGATGTATCGTTTTGTTTGAGAACGACTATGTTTTCTGTTATATTCTTCGATGTTTTACTTAAAAAAATCAGAAACTTTTGGATGAAATTTGTTCCTTAAGGATAAGCTAGAAATTTTTGTAAAACTCAACGATATTATATCCAGATGTCAGGGTATAGTTAACCGTTTCAATAACTCAGGAAAAAAACACAAAGTATAGGCAAATCGCCAATTGGGGTCCCTGTTTTGACCACATATGCAACAATTCATTTGGTGGTGTTTTAACTTTTTTAGCCTCAGTACCGTCGCCCTTATAATTGCTCTGCAATTTATGAATATTTTTTTAAACCCAAAAAAAGGTCCTAAAAAATTCGTCTTATTTTGAAGAGCCTATAGATCAAGAACTTTGACGGTCAAATGTTCTTATGTTGGAAGATCCGGATGGGAATCTTTACAACCTTGCCTTGTGACTGACCTCAGTAAACCCCTCACGAATTGACTTTCTTTGAGTTAGTCATTTAAGTAGTCAGGAAGATTATTTTTAACATAGTCCTTTACTTCTACTACTAAATACACGTTAATAAAAGATGTCTACAGAAGATATTCGAATAATTAGGAACAAAGAAAATAAACATCAAACTCACACAACGGATTATTGCTAATGTTTGCTTAACTTTACAACAACTCATCATCATTATTTAACCTACTCTTGTGGAACTCCCCACAGTCTTCAACCTACGCTTAGTTTTAATTTGCTAATGATGAGTTAATATGTGACGTTGCTCAAGAAGATGATTTTCTAATTACATCCTTTCCCACCATCGTACGATTTTCCCTACAGTTGACCTTGTGACTGAACCTTTCAAGATTTAACACATGAAACACACACACATCACCCCCAGTTTCTGAAGCTGTCAAATGAAATCTTACCTCTTTGCTACCACAACAGTACTACGGCATTCAAGTGTGAAGAATTAACGATGCGTTGAAAATAATCGCTTTAACATTTGATATGCGCAGTGGGTTATGGGAATAAATAGGCCCATCGCGTGAATTTCAACATCAACAAAAACAAAATGTTCCCTGGGTTTTGGGTGTATGATTTCTTACAGTAACAGATTTACATTAGAACTCTACCAGCTTTTCTCAGTAACACACATGGTCCTTGACATGAATTAGTATGTTAGTAACCCTACAAAAGCTCAAAAGCTCTTAACTGTATCATATTTATCCACGCAAGTCTTCAATATGCTGCTTCAGTATGTTAGTAGAATTTTGAAATCTTCGTCGAAATTCCCGTTTGTAGTGGGTTTTTGCTTTATTCATCCTTTTCCTCGAACAGAGAAAAGTAAACAGCGAACCCGTCTCTAAATCTTGTCACGCATCAACGCATCTGCGCTCGTGACCATCCCGCTCGTCCCGAAGGCACAAAAAAACAGTATCTCAACCTCCTAACCCAACCATTATCCCAACGCCACATCCGGTTTCGATTTACGTATTTGAAAAATTTATTCAATAACCGCACCCGTACGGTCTGCGTTCCTGCACGGGGCCAGTCTGGCGGGATGATACAGGATTTTACCAAGGACGTGTGTTTTCGATGCGATTTCCCAAAAATTTGAAGAAGGCCTGAATCAATTCCACTCTCCCCATGCTCAACGAAAGGAGAAGAAAAATCCACCAGAACATCACCTTTTTCCGATATTTTGACACGCAGATTTCGCTGGTGTGTTTCCATCGTTAGAAGCCGCGTTCGATTGGTGAGCTGGCGGCTTGCTGTTATGTGCTGTGGCTTTTGCTCACAATTCCCATTTGCGATCCATTTTTTGGTTTGTTGTTTTCTTTTCGTTAAACCCTTCTTCGCCAGTTGCGCCCAAATTGGCGCCGAAGTCACGTTTGCCGGGCAAGATCCCTGATCCAACTGTCTTCGATTGATTGATCTCGTTAGGCCTGACGCGCGACACGTGAAGGCGAAAAAATTGCCTTTTCCGTTTGGTCAGATTGGGTTTGTTGCCTGGTGTCGGTTTGGTAGCATTTATTGATTGCAAGATGACCAGTTTGGCAAAATGGGAAGCGCACAACACAGGAGCAAACGGCTGATTGGTGCAATATTCACTAGGACTAACGATGTATTTAACTGCCGAAATGGATCCAAAAATAGCTGAACCAAACGAAGGCTAAAAAAATCGTATTCAAATGGGAAACATGATACGATTCGAATGTTTCGTGCTCATTTGATAACAGTGTTTTGTTTCAATCAAACACATCACCACCAGAATAAACTATGGCCCAATGGTGTTATGTTACCATCAGTCATAAGATAAATACCCAATCAAAAGCATACCGAACGAATCTATCCTTAATAAAGTTATCCAGACCCAATGGGGTTGAAAACATTTATTTCCCTTCATTTGTTTCTTACCCTCCGTTAGCTTTATTTCCGGCCTTAGCAATCGCATCCATACGGCAAGCACTTCCAGAAAATTATCGAAGCGCGATTATTATCGAACGACAGCAATGGCAGCACGGAAATCGGACGTCCCGGTGCCTCCGGAAGGGTTGATTAAAAACAAATGCTACATCATTAATAATTAATACATCGTCTGTGCGATCCAACCCTACCGAACGTGGCCAAACCGGGGCAGGGCCTCCAGCGAGGGGTAGGCCATGGTACAACATTGAGCGGACTTCATTAAATAATCATTCGCCCCGTTTGCGTTCTGGCCCCGGTTTGGTTGCCCGGTTCCGATTAAAGCCTTCCGAGTGATTAATCCGCGCCCCCCAGCAGCCCGTACGCCAAGACAGCCGCCATCCCGAACGCGCGTGTAGAGGAAAACGGAAAACAACCCGCGGGTGGAAAAGACGACGACGTTTAAATGGCGATTAAATTTGATGGCATCGATTATTGATTTTGGGCGCCTGCCTCCCTCGGAGACTGCTCCGAAATGGGTCCTTGCGGCGACATGATAGTTACAAATCAAAATCATGTCGGGGCCGCCCATCACAACTAATTCGTGCGCCGACTTCAAAGGCAACGATGTGCCGCCAGTTGTTTGAAGCTTTATTGCATGTAAACGTTTTGCCCGCTGGACTGGAAATGGATATGGCCGAAGCATTGTGTGGTCCTTAATGCTGAGTAAGGTGTATAAAGTTTATGTTTTCTTTTACATGGACACTCAATACGTCTATTCATCTATTGAGAGTTTCTGTCAGCAGGAACAAGTTAATTAATTGATCAATTCGTCGGTGGTCGGTCAGTGGACACAGGAATTGTGTCATTTAATTTCATTTCACTTTTTATAATGATCATCTTACTGTGCATCGCCTCATGGATACAAATAAATTTTATCTTGTCATACTCGATAAATGGAAAAGCAAAACCATTGTTTTTAAACAGCGCTTAAGTAGCTCACGCTCTATAGAAAACGTTAGATAATTACTACAGTAAATTCTTCTTCATTTGATTGGGTAAATAACATGCTTAGGCTCTTATAGTAGTAATTGTTATCAGTCATATTCTGATTTTCAAGCTATTTTTAAACCTGTTCTTCTTCTTCTTGACTCAACAAGCCATTTCGATGGCTAAGGTCATGTTAGCCATCGAAATAGCTTATTAGACACTGCCGATACCACGAGTCTGGATAGTCAGCCCTCACTACGGGGGGACGGTCCGAATGGGATTTGATCCCCGGTCCTGCCGTTTGAAGACCGGTGCCGATGTCGCCTATACCGCCGGGACGCCCCTGTTCAACCTGTTGTAAAAACCATTATTTATTTTTATATCTTTATTATATTTTGATCCAAATACAAGGCCTTGCATCCAGAGGTACCCAAAACCGTTTTTACAATTTTGAAAGTTAATATAGGTCATTTCCAATTTGTTTGATATCTTTTCTTTTATAAATATCGCCATGTGATCGCTTCCGAATTCTCCAATTGGATTGCGCGTATGACTGATATATTTTTATATTATTTTTCGTTCAAATGTCTTTAATGCAACAAATCAAGGGCAACGAAATTAAGATAACCGCTTTTTCCACTTGATCGATTTAGTGTTAGATGGACGACATGCAAGATGAACTGTCGTACTTGGGACCAATAGTCCTCCATGCCTGACTAGTCATGTTCGAGTTTGCTTACGAGATATTCCTAGTTGTGTATTCAGCCGAATAACTCACCGCAATTTGAATAGCTGATCGACTAACTTGTAATGCCTAATAGACGTACAACGAATTCTTTCCACGAGCAATATATGATAAGATAAGCAAATAAAGCATTAAGATGAATTTTATCACATGATTTAAAAATTATTCGCCACTTGGACATCTTTCACAAGAAAAAAAAAAACTTGCCCTATATTTTACCGAAAATATTCATTTCCTCCAATACAGGAAAATCATTTGCACTTCAAAAGCAACGCTACACTGCCCCAAAAATAACAGCCCAACATCAATCATCCGTGCTTGAAAAACATTTCATAATGCCCGATTTAAACGCCCGCGATCCAGTGCGAGATGTGTAAGACTGGACCAAACGAACAAACATGAAAACACTAGTAAAAAGAAGAAAAAATCCAACCCAAAAACAACAGAAAACTTATTCGATCACGATCTACTTGAACAGATTTTTTTTTGTTACACATCGGTAGTCGGGAACAAAGATGAATCGACCAATGCTGGCCAGTGGTGTGAGTAGTTGTAGGTCGTTATTCTTCATTTTTGCAAGATGGCATCGTATCTGCTTCAACCACACAATCCGGCATGCGTTTTTGCATCCGCTTCTTTAAAAAAATTCTTAAATTTTCCCCTTAAAAAAAAAGAAAACTTCGCTTTCCTTATACTCGCCTGACCAAGATGAAAAACAAAAACCCCTCTCCTGCTCATCACCGAGTGGTCGTGTGTATGTGTGCAACTCTGTGCGCTTGGAATGGAAAAGTTTGATTTTTCGCTACTTCCTTCGGCTTGAGAAGGATTTTTCGCACAATCATTCCACATTCCCTCGCCTTCCTGCGCAAAGCGGTGGAAAACTCGCGGCCCACAAATCTCATCTCATTGTGGTGTGTTGAAAGGCTTTCCTTCTTACCTGCTTCGCAACCTCTGGAAACTCGGGCAAAGTTCCGACGGTACGCGCACGCACGCAAACGCAACGCAACATTTTGTTTGCCATCAATCAACAGCTCGCGCCTGCCGAACGTGTACATCAGCGGCAAAAGACGCCGGCAAAACGAAAAAATAACATCGCTACCCCTGCAAGGCAAAAGTTTTACCAGCCGATCTTTTATTCTTGTACCGAAGTTTTCCGGCGTTTTCCTTCGTGTGAGGGGACACACAAAAAAATTGCACCGATTTTCTTTGGCGAAAACTGGGCTGCAAAGAAACAGTTTCGTATTGTTTGCAAGGACTTTTACTAACGCGTGGGTAAACATTTTGCGCCTTCCGGTTGGGTGTATGTAAGAAGTGAAAGTAGTGAGAAGACTTCTCAGAACCGACCTTCAACGCTTACCCTTGCAAGCGGTGGTAATGCTGGGATAATAATTAATCTTATCGCAAAGCACAACCATTCACCAAGGCACAATGGAACCATTTACAAGCAAATTTTCTTCATCAGTATTGGGCGGCGGTTAGATTTTTGGCAACAAAACATTGCCAACTTCAGCTCAAGTTCAACTAAAAATGGCTTTCTATGCTTTCATCCTTTTAAGCCCGCAAGCATGGTTCGATAGCGATAATTGGCCTGATTAGACGCGATCAAGTTTCAAACCGTCGGAAGTCAGGACTGAGTGTGCTGCGACGGGACGACATTATCCATCAAGGGTGTATGCCACTTTCCAGTCGGGAAACCTCAAGACACAAGACGCGCTTCACTTAACTGGAGCGTTTAAAATTCATTAATCCTTCTTCAAGTTCGAGTGATAGTAATCTTCACCCGTCAAACGGCTGCTGACAAGCAATCTGACAGAACCGAAATAAACTGTAAGGCGTTGGAATTAATTCTCAAATATCGTAAACACCTCACAGACACACACACCAACCCTGCACCTACTCTGCCAGCGCTGGAACGTCAACCCTGATTGTCTAAGCTTGATGGACGCACGTAACTGTTTGGATTGTACCTGTCGAAACGAATCATTGCCACACCACAAACCCGATCAACCCGACATCTTGAGGTTTTTGAAATACGTGGCTATGTTTCGCCCGTGTATGTGTTTCCAGCTCATTGGCACTAATTCGGTACTCGGATGACACCGCCGGATCCAGATCCGATGGAGTAACAGTTCAAAAACCACACACTCAGCTTTCAATTTTCAAGGCATCCCTTTCTGTAAGGGATTCTCATCCCATACACCCAAACAAGGAGGTTACGCGATGAAGTAACTCATCGATAGGGATACAATTTACTGTACTGATCTGCTAACCGAAATACCGACGAGAGGTATCTCTTTGACTGTAACCTAGCGCCTAACGTTTCAGGATAGCAAAGTACACAAGTGTGGTTCAGCGGTTTGAGCGGGTTTTGAGTGAAGTGCAGCTAAAATCCACTTCGATGGGGTGCGTTAATGTAGCGGTTAATCGATTGTTTAACCACATTTTACCATCAACCACAGCGCGTTGACGAGCGCAAGTTGATAGTTGGTTCGGTTACGATGGATGTTCGTCGAGCAGCTGGCGGAATGACAAGTCCGTCAAAGAGATGACCACATTAGGCAGTTCATGTAATGCGCTGATAAAAACTGCAAGGTGCTTGCTTATTGTGTATCGATAGGAACCCTTAGATCAACACACTTTGTTTAAATTCCGATCAAAAGCATATTTCCGTCGTTGTTACATATCGGTCCTTCACATTGTTTATCAAACGTACTACAGATGTTTGTGTTATAATGTATATTAATTTCATGCTCGCATTGCACAGCTTCTGTAGAACTTTCACTCGAAATAGAATGGACTGAAAAAGGATACCAGGAAATGGACACTGCTTCCGGTGTCCATGATAAGAAAATGATTGCTTCTCTTCCAGCGCCATTCAAATCACAACAGGGATCAGCAATTCTTTTACAAATCAAATCATAGTTTTTGTACATTTATTTACCCAATAACGCAACCGAGTCAAATCAAGGAGCAAATGTTTTTAAAAATTGTACAAAATCAACTCAAGAAGAGCTGCCAATCAGAAACCAATCCGGAATGTTTCACCTAGGTAACATTTAATATTATTTCAAGTTAAAACGCCTTGACCTGAACGTTTCTGTACTTTACAAAAAAGATTTGACGTATTAAAAACTAATTATGAAATAATATTAAGGAAAAAAGGAACACTCTCTCAAAGAGCTGTCCCACACTGTTGGATGAAGAGTTTTTCTTTTTGATAATATCACACTTAAACAACTGCAGCACATGACCGAGCCTGCATGTAGCTGTTAGTAAACAAAAATATATTGTGAGGCCTTAATCCATTTAATTTAAATAGTTGGTTGAATAATAAACATGCAAATTATGAAATCAAAGCAATAAGATTCGATTGGATTTTTTTCAATAAAAACCATTTTCCAAAACTCTTGAAAGAAACCCAGTTTAATTTATAAATTTCTAAAGTATCAGAATAATTTTGATGACCCCTGACACATCTTCGAATTATCAATAACATCCAGCTACAGCCATTCGTGCCAGTGCATACGGCATTTTTTTTCATAACACCAACACCTATACACGAATACCTTTTAGAATAAACACTAGGAAAGGAAGGCTCTTGAGAAGCCATTTTTATAATTAATTTTTCCCTTTCTAAACGGAAACAAAAGGGTTTTCTCAAATAGAAAAGCATGCTACTCATAGTTGCTCTTCAGGTTGTAAATGCATCTTAAATAAACAATGCACACACAGGAAGTGAAGATTGCTGTTCCCCGTACCAACTGTTCCATCATCGTCCACCATTATGGACATTGAAGTGGATCCATATTTTTCCTATTGTGGATGTGTTGCTCTTCTATTGGCAGCACTCCGCTTGAATCAGGTCATATCCTCTCCCTACCGAGCAATACTCCATACGTACCATAAAACGGAGGAACTAATGTCCAACAATCAAGCACAACCTGAACGAACATTCCTAGACGCACACTTCATTGATGAGCGTCCCCATACGGCACTTAAAATCAACCACCAACTATGCTGCACTAACTTCAGGTTCGATTTAAAGAACCATCAACCACACTGACCGGAAATGGATCAATTTCGGTTTGGGGTTTTTTTTTTCATCGGTCGTAAATCAGTGTAGGTTTGTGGGGGAAATTGAAACGAGAACTAATCACTCGGATCCAATGGATGGCATATTTCCTCTTTTTTCGATTTGGATACCGAACAGTTAAATATTCCGGCCAAACATCCTCCTTGAGCAAGCGACACTCAGGTGAAAGGCTAATTGACGTGAAAAGATGGAATGTTCTTACCAGATGTGTACATCGTGCGGAGCAATATCGCCACCATGTCTCATGTCATCCACACGCACTGATGGGCGGGTAATTGTAATCTCTTCTGGGGAGTTTAAAAACAATTCCTTCGGCTCAAGTGGTTCTCCAGGGCACCCTCTAATTTTGGTTCCACATCGTTCGGGTTTCCCAATTATGTGGCCAGAAAACGCACGCACACACACACACACACACATGTGCAACCCATAACTGTCAGCCCTGGAGACGTTCCCTCGGGATGCATGTATGATGCATGTTTATGCTTTAAAACAATAAACAGCATGCCTTGCTCGGTGTGTGCCGTGTGAGGTGCTGACAGATGGTTCTATGGTTCCTCCCGAAACCGAGCTGCGATTGAACGTAATAGCCACTTTTCGGGAACGCTCCAAGTACAGCTCGGGACGAGAGATGGCTGAGAGACGTTTTGTTTTTGTCTCGGGACAACCTTTCTTCCAACGTCAATTATTGTTTGAAATCGTTTTTCTTTCCTTCGACTGATTCTTCGGAACGATCCCGCCGAAGAGAGATTCACACGCTCCCACCAAGGCTTGTTGCGTGCTTATGTGTAAGGTAAAGGCCCCAAAAATAGCGTCTCACAAGCTTGCCCCAGTACGGTGCTACTGTTCGTAATGCAAGGTTGTAGTGCAGTGCTGCGATTCTTGCCCCAATCGACAGAATGATGATTGGAATGATGTTTCATTTCGTCTAATTACAAGCGAAATTACCGCCATGCCCCCGAACGGTCTTCTCTGATGATTTGTAACAACGAGCCAGCAATAAGTGAAGAATGATTTGCACGGTTGCATTGCTGGGGTGATGCATGATGAAAGATTTTTGCAAACAAATTGCTTCGATGAATTGATCGTTCGTGGATGGATTTCGCTGGAACCTGTTTGATCAGCACAGTCAAAGCACACCATCAATCAGGACCCATGCTGAGGTTGGGTTTAAAAGCATCGAGGGCTTGTTAAAATCTACTTACAAATCGACTTTCAACCACATTAGAGCTGATCCCTAAGAGCTTTTGCGACTCAGGCCCGCATAGTATAGCAATTCCTGCGTTGACAATCTTGAGAAATGGTTGCAATTTATTCAAAGCAATAAACCAATCATCTGACAGAACTAGTTATGATTGGCATGCAAACCAATAACAGCATTTTAATCAAATGGAACTCCATTGATCGATCTGCAGCACAGTTTCTCACCTCACATTCTAAGCAATTAACGCTGAATATGATAAAATGTAGCTGTATCATTAAACTGGCTCATCACACCATGACTCAACTGCTTCGAACATTATCGAACAACATGTCGAACATGGTTTGCAATTCCTTCCACGTAATATCGCCCACAGCAAAACCAGCTCAACACTATCGTGCTCCTCCGATCGACACATCTTCGCATCATCGCTTGCTATCAATCCGGTTAGAAAGATGTCACCCAAATCGAACCGACGGCAATGAAATTGATCGTGCACACACGGTTGCCGTCAATCGATGGCCAAGAGTAGAGGCATGCTCGCTCGATTAGCAGTGTGCCAAGATAGCAAACACCGTTTGAATTCGACTCTTGCTATGGTTAGGTATACACGGAATACTGGACTGGATGATACTAGTAATCAAAGGCGGTTCGCTGGAAGGCTTGTTTAGGAGCGGGTGTTCGTTATCTGGCGCCTCCGTGGAATTACTGGACCGGTGCCTAATGATTGGAAAAGCGAGCTTTAGCGATATAAATTTCCGCTTCGCATGAAACGATTTTCCCGGAGGGAGATAAGCTAGAAACAACCATAAGCGGAATGCTGATTTACCGGTTTGATTGATAGGACGGTTTCAAAACTATGTAGGAGGAGAAATAATTTCTACTTTTCAACTGAAAGTTTGTATTTTTTGGGGTAAATTGTAGGAAACATTCTTTAATTATTATTTCTGTTAATTTTCTATGGGCGATTGGAAGTTTTGGACCAATGAAATGATGAAGAGCTATTGGGGAAAAAGTACTGTTCTAGAGCATCACAGGCATTATTTGCATTGGATATCATTTTTCAAGGAATAAATAAAGTTACAGAAATGCGATTCAGGCAGAGAAGTATAACTGAGAAGTATACTAAGAAATTGGTTTCTGTAAAATTACGTTTGAGACGTAATGTAATGATGGAAGCACTCCATTTACATTGAGTATTTTTTAAACAGATTTAAATGCGTTTTTAAAGAGAACCATTTTTTCTCTTCAGGGGCCAGGTGATGGAAGCTTAGGTGGAAGTCTTTCATTTTTCGGCGGTTTTATAGATGTAGATGTGTGCTTTGATTGGTTTAGTTTGAATGACGCAGTAAAGACTGACTACTTACTAACTAGAAGCTGACCTAAAAGGTCATCAAGCCAAGAAAAATGAGAAGTTTGAGCCCTCGCTCCCTTCTTGCGGCCATAACGAAGGGAATACCCTTATGGATGATCTGTGGCACTAAATAAAACACTCATGACGCAGACAAAACAACAGATAACACATAAGGAAGGAATAAAAATTGGTAAGGTGTTAGAAATGCGGAACCATATGACAAGTCTCATGGTCTCTGGTATCCAACCCTTCTTTAATTTCAGTAGCCGTTCATTTGAAGTCTGTTTTACTACCTTGTCCGAGGAGGACCTGACTTGGTTTCGAAATGCACACAGGACCTCAAAGAGTAATACTTGCTATCGCATCCATCGCCACATCCATACACCTTTCTGAGCCAAAGTTTTACGCTGTGGATGAGGATTAAAACAACCTCAAGATATCGTAGTCCAACCATGTATGACCAACTCAATGCAAAATCCAACGGTGAAATGCCATATTGGAAATAAATCTGTCTATCGTTCCAGCCTCCTTTTATTTCACTTTTTTCTGAAAGCTACGAAAAGAAGACCAGCATTTGAGCTGCTTGGCCCTTGACCCTTGAAAATAGTAATACTCACATATGTCTCGGAGACAAAGAATCTGCCCAAATATGACAAATTCCTCTTAGCCTCGTTCGAAAAAGGCTGAGAAGAACTTCAGGCATCGTGAAAAGTGTGAAAGCACAATCGAAAGGCCACACGAACTATATGAGCTATGACTGCCGGTGAGCTGAACATGTCTTTAAAATGGCAAAAGACAAGGCTGCAAAATCGTTTAGGAGGATGACATTGAGCATATACGATGAGCTTATTTTGTACAAAAATGGGATTGTGCATAAATTTATTGAAAGATTATCAAAAAATAAATAAACGACGGAAAATTTCCTCAAGAATTTCTTAATTTAAGTCCACACTGTCTAATAAACGGCCGAAACCTTCTTCTTTTACTTGCAATATGCTGTGCAAAATCAACTTTGAAATGCCAAATACAACCTGTACACATTCGTATCGTTTTCAAGCATCACATGCTATCCCTATCGGTTCTTTCACATCTTGACCAACACTTCCCGCTTCAGGTCCCAGCCCACCTAGGCAAATATTAATCATTTCGAAGTAATATCGCTTAAAGAATGTCACAAAAGGGGTTCGTCTACTGCTGTGGGCACATTCTATCAAACCTCCTCCAATCGCTACCAACAGCGAAGACCGTGAACGCTTTCATATGTAAAGACAGATGACATACTCCAACCGCCGACATCCATCATGATGGATGGTGTCTGTGAGCACCCATATCACCACTTCATGGAGAACCGTACAATATTCCGTTCCGTTCTATATGCAAAAAAAAAACACACATACACACAAACAAATAAATAAAACAAACTCCTTCACGAAAAGTTCTTACAACGTTGTGTAAGAAAAAAGAAAAACCGTCTTGTACTCATCTCGTACGTTAAAATGCCGGAAGGCTGTATTTCCAGGAACTTGAAAACATCTCGCTTTTCATTGTCCCCACAACACCCCCTCGCCCCCCCTCTCAAAAGCTCAACACCCCCACAAAGAACAGATGGTAGCGCTGGGATGTTTTGTTTTACAATTCAGCTTTATTTACGCATTTCCCTTTTTTTCGGTTGTTTTCTGCGTCTGTTTCCTCAAATATAATTCAATATTTTATCATCCCCACTCGTACTCGTACGCTTGCTTAACGTTTGTTTTTTTCTTTAGGTGCGTGAAAATTACGTTAACACTAATGGTGCACACGGCGGAGAAAGCATAACTCGAGCCACACCGAGGTGGCAAGGGAAATTTGACTAACGAAGTGCTGTGCGCTTGTTCCAAAGTGCCGCTGTTGCGCTGGGTCGTTCAATTTCCGTTTTGTGTGCCACTTGCCTGTTCTGCCCGCGCCCTGCGAGTGTGTCCTGTGGGGCATTTATAATATCCTTTCGCCATTTTGCTGGGCTTTAAACTTTCGAAAGCAATACGACGCATACTTACCGTCTCATGGCCTGGATGGCATGGATCGTACTGGTGATGGTGGTGGTGCTTATCTCAAAAATTGTAAGCCATCTTCCCTCCGGCTTCGAGCAGAGATGTACATCGTCTGCTGGGTTTGCTGGACGCATGGTGAGCCAATAAACGTAGTGGCGTAGTCGTGAGTGGTACCGGTTTCTTTCGTACCGAACACGGCTCAGACCATATTGTATTTTATTGCGTCTTATCATTAATGGCTGTATTCTGCTGCTGCTTCTGCTGATGGTGTGCTGGTCGGTGGTAGAAATTCACTTCTATAATTGAAACGATGCTTATTCGGCCTTCCTTTGCTACTCACTATTAAAGCACTTCCCTTTATGAACTCAATTTAATTCGCATCGTTTTTCTTATCTTTCTTTACAGGTGAGCACCTCAATAACCGATATCCCGGTGAGTTCACATCCTGTCAGTAATTTGGCCAAATTCAGGATTAAATTTCCCGTGTAATTTCCTTCAGCGTGCCGCCTTAAATGCGTGGCATTGATTGAGGTTATGTTTGTTTTGGAAATTCACCCAACCAGAAAGCAATCATTTTTCATTGTTTGAGAAAAATTTCCCCTTCAGTTTGCGACGCAATTTAAACACCTGTTTTTGTGAGAAAGGTTAAAGAAGATATATTGCGTTCCAGTGATTCTGTGCTGGGGGATCCAATTCATCTTGAACTTTGCTTCACGTTCATGTAAATTATTTAAAGCCTCAGGACAAAATACCTGACCTACTGGTGTGCGTCTTGCCTTCCTCAAAATGTCAGGCGAAGAAAGGCGAAGACGTGTGCTTGGTCGAACCGGTAGGCCGCTTCGAGGTTAATGATTGACAGGCTCATTTGAGGGCTGCGTAAAATACTGCGACAACGTACGTTGCCAGTACGGACGCGTCGGCATGTGATTGCATGGCGGCTTTTCGATTGACACGGTTGAACACGCTATGTGTCGACGTGAATGTCGAATACGCCATTAGCATTTTTGTATTGTACTTTCTGTAATGCATGAGTAATTCATTCGTGGAAGATTGCTTGCAAACCGGCAGTAATTACTGTTTTGAAAAGTTTAATAATGACTATCAAAATTTACTGTTCTTTTTCTGATTTGTTCAAGGTAAACAGATGAATAATATTATCAGCCTACTAAAGGCCTGCACTGCCGCATTCAGATAGTTTGTGGTTTTCATATTAATTCCATAATTATTCAAACACAGTAACATCAAACAGCCCTAAACAAACAGCTTCATTCATATCTAGCGCAAATGGAATATATTGAAATACCGAAAACGAACGGAAATAAAACCTCAAATCAAACAAATCATTTTCATCAACAACTCGATACAGCAGCGGAAAAAAACGACCCAACTGGTGATGGGATTTGTTTACATTCGACAAAAGTGTCACTGCACACAAATAGCTCATAGGGAAAAAATTGGGGACAAATTGTTTACGTTATCAATTTTCCCAATTTTGGTAGCACAGCTTGCCCGCAGCTCCGAACGGCAAAACAAATCCCAAATAGAAAGCAACGAAATGGGAACGGCAAAAAAGGATGTATGAGAATATAACAAACGATGATGAATTTCCACTACGGCCACCACGGCGGAACGTGAAGTGTGACATTTTCAATAATAAATAAACATTTCCTATTGCTCGCGGGAAGGAACCCCGGGCATTCGAGTACGATTGCCAGATCGAATTGAAAACCCCTTTTTTGTCTTTGAGTGCTATTTGCCTTTTTTTCTCTTTGTGTTTCGAGTGCAGAAACATAACATTTTTCCAATAAACGTTCAATTTAGCACCGTAAGAAGTGAGGAAAACTCTCACGCTTTGCTTTTCCTTTATCACGGGGTTATGGTGTGCTTCTTCCTTTTTTCCTGTTGGGAAGCCTTATCGCAAACGTACCGGATGAGAATAAAACGATAGAGAGATGGAACGAGTCAATGCAGGATAGGAAATCAAACGCAAAGGCATAAATTTCCTATCTAACGACAAACAGAACGGATATCATCACGCCGAAAGAATGGAGAACGAAACAGGATGAAACAAAAAAAAGGCATTACTTTAACGAAAAGCGAAACAAAAACAAAGCGAGCAAGCAATGCAAGAAACTCATTCTACGGTTAGTGTGGACCAACCCGACAAAGCAGGAAACCAGAAAAGGGGAAAAAAGGGTTCCGACACCGATCGAAGCTGTGACAGAAGCAAAGCATTATAATTCGACCATTCTCTTCTGCGTGTCTGCCTCACCTTGCACCAACCGGCCCTCAACGACGAATGTTTCGCGTCGGGAAGGTTACGAACATAGAAACAAGTGAGTAAAGCAAGCGATGCGATGGAAAGAAAAAACAACGATTTGTGAGCATTTTAGAACAATTCCCACGGCTTAATTGAGTTACGAAATGTATGATTGTTCCTTTTTTCGATTTCAAAAACTCAGGGCGCCAGAGACAGCGACAAAAAATGTCAATTTGTAATAATAATAACGCCACTCTTCGTGGCTGGAAGTATTGCGTATCGAAAGGAGTAAAAAACCTAGATAAAAGAGCAGTTTATATTTAAAAATAATCAACTAGACAGAAACAAAGTCGTTTGTTATCATAAAAGTTGCTAAAATCTTATGTGAATAAGCGCCACCCTTGCATTCGAATGAAGACTTTTTTTCCAATTTTTCACTCTTCTCTGGCGCTTCGAAGGACAACAAATTATGCGCCTGCTTAAGTTCCAAGAAACATAGGTCTTTCTTACTCTTCTTTCGCGTCTGAATATAACTCAATCACTGCTGGTGGTTGGCCACCCGCTGACTCAACATCTTTGCCACTCGAACAATGCTGAAACAGTACTAAAACAAAAAAACGAGCTTCATAAACAAAGCACAAATCAGTTAAGAATATAACTGGTGTGTCTCCAAGGGTTGTGTTGAATGGCTGCACAACGTGGTACTAATAACGTATTTTTTTTGTTTTGCTTTTTACTTTCAAAATCTGTACAGGCACGGCACAATATCGCATCAATGTTTACACAACATTCGTTGTTGTGTTATTTAGATTCACTCCCCTAAAGAATTGGGTGGACATTCAAAAAAGGAAATTCCACATAATGAAACCATAAAGGACAGTTTACGCCGATGCAGCAAACTATTTGCTTTTTTTTATATTATTTATATTCTTGAGTTGTGAACGCTCATTTGATGCTTGCTTTATGCGACGATTTATGCTGCCAATCCGCGTCCCGAGCAGTAGCACTTTGCTGCACAGTGCGAGCGTCAAAATATCTTAATCGACGGTTTCCAGCAGTGAATCGCGGCTTGTGACATTTTTATTTACTGTGATCCGGTAACGAATGGACCTCGGACCCCACGGCTTTTTGCGATTCTCTTTAGCCGATTTTTTTTGTGTGTTCTGCATATTGCCCTTCCAGTTGAATGCTACCTACCGCGGGTCGCGTACCATGCATTACTGTTTACGATAAGACTGATCAACAATCGTATCAGACGCTTCTGTGCATTTTCCACAGAGCTGTGGAGAAGGTTTTGCACAATTGGAACAGGATAAACAAACACATAACCACAGCCAGTGTTTGTGTCTGCCAAAGTGACGAAGAGCCCGTATGGTGGTAGCTCTACCTAGGAGTTTGAACCCAAACAGCTCCAGAAAGTCCATGAGTGTGGAAAGGAACTTAATTATGGAGATAATAAAATTGACATTTCCATTGGGCGAGAAGCAGCACACGCCACTGGATAGGATTGATTGAAATGGCTTCTCCAGTCAACGAGTCAACGAGCGCTTGCTGAGTGTCGCCATGCTGCGATAAAACTGAGCCGTATCATCATCAAACTTTCAAACGATAAGACCACTGGAATTACGTTTAACAACCCTGCCAGTCTTTTATCCTTTTTTATCTGCCCATTCCGCATGGCTTCGGGATGGCGAGAGGTGCTTTCTTGGATACCGTGGGTTTCTTTCGCTGGAAACGTAAAACAAACAGATCTTAAGAAGCTGATCATGAGTCAATCAATCATGCATCGTTGGCGGGGGGTTGCAGGGCTCATCTTGATCTGATTATTGAGCGATGCCTTTGTTTGATCTGTGAAACGAGCAGAATAAAACCCAGCTCATTAATTACGAAGTCACTTCACCTACTACTGGGTGGTAGAGAAGCGTCATGCGGTGATTAAAATGATAGTCGATAGAAAATATCTCCACTGGAATTTAGAATAATCTTCACATTAATCCGATGCCCAGTACATTCTGCGCTATGCGCGTATAGTATACGACCTAGCATTCCTTAACGAAATACGAGCTCACTAGAACTAGGCTGTAAATTTGATCGATTTGTTTGACTTGCCTAACAAGATTCTACTACCATTGCAATTTACCTTAGCGCCTACTGGATTACCGCACACGTGTCAAGCCCATCCCGCGTATGGCACCTGGAAAACGTTTAGAATTTCTTCGTAAGCAAGAGAAGACACTCCAATGTGTAAAGCATGTCTGGTTCGTTCACTCTAGCCGCAAAATGAAATCATTTTGCTGGGAAGTATATTACCTTCATCCAACCAACCGATCGATCATGTGCAATTGTGTCACTTGCATGTTCAGCACCCATAAGACATTCTAGTTCATATGCCTTGCCGAAGCGGAAGCGTATCTAACACTACCACCAAACAGTTAGAACTTTCTTCAGACACAAAATGATACAACGGGGTGTAAAGGAAGTTCGTAAGAATAGAAGAATGGCCTCGTTGATTTCTTTCGAAGAATAAAACATATGGGAATGTGTGGATATTCAAACAGTGTGGAATAAAGCGAACCACACGCAAACACGAATTTCCTTATTTCAAGGCAACATGCACACCATGTTCAAACCACCCGTTTCCCTCTGTCAATCATCATTCCACCGGAACTCGGCAGCACAATTTGTAGCACACATTTGGTTAAAATTGGTTCCCCAACATCCTGCTTAACTTATCATTAAACCTTCGGACACAATGCTATCCTAAATTTTTAAGCCTCACTTTTCTCGAGTAGTTTGGCACACTCAGAGAAGCAATAAACTAAGGAAAAGAAATCTTCCGCCAACTTCATCATCCTATGATTATCGCACCAACTGCGGGAAAGTTCTCACTCTTCCCGCACCGGGTCCGGGGAGTTCCCCTAACCCAGAGAAGGAGTGAAAATGGCACAACCGAAAAAAAAGCCTAATGCTAAGAACGCTCGAACGCGGTGACATGTCACGCAATAAATGTGTCAATCACACTAAACTAATCGTTACTCGGGACGTTGTTTCTTTACTTTGCTGAGCATCGCAACGATCGCTCGGAAAAGCTTGATGGTTTCGGGGCGCGCACCGATAAAGACAAAACACTTCCGTTACTCGTTTCCGGCGTTGTCCATCGCTATAGCCTTTCACAAACCGACCGAACGTCACTATGACCGGTTCTACCCATAGTGTGGGGTGAGAATGAGTGTTCTGGAAGAATTTCAGTTTTTTTCCTCACTACTGCCCTTTCCATGAAGTTTGTGCTCCATTAGTGTTCCGGTTGTGCTTGCAACTCAATTCGTTACGCCCCGTTATTTTGTTTGTGCCAACCCGGAAGTGAAGAAGTGTTCAAAAAAAAAAAAAGGCTTTGCTTTATGCGTACGGAAAGTGGTGGATTATGATCGACAATGCTCTAATGGGGATGCAGACAATGAAGGACACAGACAAATTGTCCAGGAGACTCCTACAATAAAGAAAACCACAAAAAAGCGTCATGAAAAAGGGCCTAAAATTTGACCACCCTCAATCCCACCGTGAAAAGTTCCACTGCCCATGTCCGGATGTTTGTCAACCTTGTTTTTTGGTTCGTTTTGTTTAGCTTTATTTTCTCTTTCCTGCCATTTTCCACCTCAATTTCCTGGATCTCCGGTACCCGGTTTCAGGCGTCATGCGCCCGTACTCGTTTCCAAACCTTTCATAATCCTACCATCGTCCTCAACCAATATCCTCGGCGTGCGTCCACCTCTTCAGTCTACTCCCCAATCGGTCGTTTCAGTTTTGCTTGCACAACCAGCAAGGATATTATTTATAAGAAAAGTTTCCCGCTGTAACGAGGACATGAGGCAAACCACGGCCGGCCGTTATGTCCTCGGAATGGGTACTCTCCACCATGCATGGAAGTGCGTGCACCGATGTTCCTAGAGCGCACAGCGAATGTTTCATTGCTCCATATGAAGCCGTACTACACTACTTACACAAACCTCTATCGGAAAAGGCAGTTTGTCAGTGCGTTGTGGTTTTCGTTCAAGTAGAAACACACATGGAACGACTCCTGCCTTTACAACCACCAAAGCTCGACAAGCTCCACACACATATACACACGATGCAAGCACAAGTTTGATAATTTATAGCACACAAAGATAATGGGTGAATTGATGTGGTAAATTGTTCATGCATCTTCCGCTGTCGTGCTGTTGGTTCGGTCTGTTTCACCACTCACCAGACCACCGGAAAGGGATGCTCCACTAGACTATGTAAGGAACGTAGAAAGTCTTGTAAAACCATCAAAGCTACGTGTTGGTAAATGTTGCGCCAGAAAAACATGTCTCAAGTGTCATGATTCTAATTGTTCTCGATGTGTCCCGATGCGGTCATATATAAGCCACAGGGTGGGTAAGGTCTAAGTACAGTATTTATTGTCTGTGTAGAGTAAGGGCACTGCAAACAAGGACACTACCAGCAAAGCAAAAGTATGCTTTTTTTTTTCTTCTTTTAGATCATTTTTTAAACACACAACACACTCTAAATTGTGAAACAGTTGTTGTTTGTTGCAGATGCTGCTGTTCTTGGAATGTTTCCACTGAGCTGTTTGCACTTACTCCAACTCCAACTCCAGCTAAAACTTGACCATCTGCCAAACCGGCGTGAATTAGCCTCGCGTTAACGAGGCTAGCCAAGAAGTAGAACTATCGTCGGAAATGGCTGCCAAAAATAGCCTCAAAGTACTACTGCTTAACACGACGTACTTAGGACCAAAGTTTACCACCATTTCGAAGATGTTTCAAGATGTTCGATTCTTGCCCATTGCCCACCCCTTGGTACGTCTTGGCCCTCTCTACCATCATCACGACTGTCCAAACAAACTATCCAATTCCGATAATTACATTTTGACACCGAAATCCAAACAGGATAGAGCAGCTTAACCTCCATTCCCGTTAAGTTCCCGTGCAAAGAAAGCATAGTGGGAAAGTAAACAATTTTGTCGAAATATATTTCTTTGTCCTGGTGTTTGTTCCCTTTTTTTTTTGCACACTTCCTGCACCAAAGACACTCCATGCTGGTTATTTTGCGGACCACCAGCGCTCCCTACGCTTGTCCGCCTTAAGCAAATGTGGTCAAATGAAGCTCATAAGTCAAGGGGTTTGCGTGTACACCCTCTTCGATTGACCACACAATCGTATCCGTGGGTTGGGACAATAGCAACTAAAAGGAAAAACACTTTTCCCTTAAGGACAACAAGATTGATATTTTGGTACAGCTTGGGTAAACATCTCACTTTAACACCACTCTCCGTATGTATGGCCGGTCATTCGATAAAAGGGACCCACCCTTGCACGATCCTTACTCTATAAAAAAAACCCCCCGCTGGCCAATTTCATACACTTAGCCTAGTCAAAGACATGCGGTTAGTGTTGTCATTGTGGTGTTGTTTTTGTGGCCACTTTCTTGCACCTTCCTCACTGGGTGCTAAGGGATAAGAAGGGGCAAGAACTATTTCTCAACCAACGCAAAATTGTGTGAAAATGAACACACACACAGACGCAAAAAAGCAGACGACACAAGCTCGTACCCAAATAAAATTATCCCGAAGGGTCTTTCGGGTGGGCAAAAAAATCCCAACCCCCGGACCGGTCAGATCGAATGGCTTTTAAGGGTCGTTACCGACGGGTGACAAGCGTTGGAACAATAAAGTATAACACAACGGGTGCACCAGCACAACAGAGGTACATTCTTCTTTGCTTCTGTTTCTGTGTTGAACCAACGATGTTCCGAGGGATGGCCAAAAACAGGGACACAGCGAAAGAAAGTTTTTATTTGTTTGCTGGTTGCTATAGTGCAAAATGGGTATTGCCGTACGCCATTGAGGAACCAATTGAGGAACCAACCATTCCAAACACGAATGAAAGAGCCAATTTTCTTTGCGGTTTTGAGGCACTTCAATCACTTTTGCTTTAGTTTTGATGTATGTGTCTGCTGCTTGTAAAGGACGAGAGAAAGGTTGGGTAGAGCGAGAAAAGGGATCCTGAAATTGCTGTTCATTTCCTTAGTGATAAGCTCCAATCGATTGGTCAGTCAACAACAGCAGCATAAAGCGAAGACAGATGCTTTATTAAGCCTTCATTTTCACTCCTTCCGGGATAGAAGGAGCCAATCATGTTGTTAACAAAGTCGTTACAAGCTAATATTGTAGCTGGAATTGCATAACTTTAGGAGCTTGTGAAAGGAATGGAAACTAATAGGAACAACACGGCCATCCTGAATGGTACAAACTTCCAATGTCTCTTATCCAAGCAAGAAATTTATAGTAAATGTCAATATATTTTTCAATTTTAAAATGAAGGAGTTATTCAGTAGACTGCAGCACTGTAGATACTATTGTTGCTGCCTACATATAGGCAAAATAAATATGCAAACACCTACACACTAAACAACTTCTTCACCATATGCTACTAAAAGACGTCTGCAGCAATTCCCCTTTCAAAACCAGACACCAAACACTCGGAACGTTGCAAAGGAAATTGAACAGAAATTGTTCAAACATCACACACGATGAGCTTTTCCCGTCCCGTCCAGTTCCGCTGCCCCATCCAGTAAACTAATCGGCCCAGCTCCCGCGTTCCACCATTAGCACGTTACTTGCCTTCTATAATCCTTCCAGGAGTCCTCCGAACTGCCACCACTACACGCTTTGTTACGCTTTATTTATTTAAAGGAGTTGACTTTATTTGTCCTTCTATTTATTTTTTACATTTTCTATAGACTGTTTCTAGAGTCCCTGTTTTGCTACTGGTCAGGACTTGGGGGGGGGGGGGGGAGGAGACTGAGGGGAGGAATGATCGGACCCGGTGCGTACACCACCTAAAGGGTTCCGTTTTCTTATTTGCTGGGCCTCGGAGAAGGAGCGTATAGGAATGATTCGCGTCAGTGGATGAAATACGTGAAACACAAACATACCAAGTCCCTGTATCGAAAACGAAACGGGACTGGTTTCCTGGCAGGAAGCTCGAATAGGAACGGATAGAAACGCACACCACAATTCGGGGGCAATTGTTTGTGAGTTTTTTGTTGTTGTGCGAAATGGCAACTGTTTGCGAAAGAGGGTCCAGGGAAAAAATAACGTATCTTGGGCAAATGTTTGAATGTTTAGAAAGCGAAATGGCTTTGTCGTGACGTTGCCGGCTTGAAGTGGACTAGCTCTAGCACGTGATATGACGTGGATGACGTTCGCATACGTACGTGCTGCTGCTTTCTATTTACATCTCATACAAGACGGAACATGTGTAAGGAGTAAAAAGCTGCAATTTAATGCTGTCGGACGTTTCTGTGCCACCGATAATAATACAATGAGTTTATTATTGGAGTTGAATAAACAGTTTCATTTCAACAGAAAGCGACTTAGATGCAAAGCCCACCTGAATCTCTTTCCATCTCTCTTTGTCGGGATAAAATACCACGCGACAAAATACTACTTTGAATAACAAACACAACAGTCAGAGCAAACCTGCAACACTCACTACCATTCAGCCTATCAGTCTAAGTACTTTCTCTTCTCCTGCTGTTGAACCCTGTTGGACCCCGATGCCGAAAGCACCTCTCACCTGTGCAGTGTCAGCGGCATTATTGCCGAAGGCTTTTACCACTCATAAAGCCGCCCGCTTAATGATGCTAAATATTAATTACCGCTGTCTAACTTGATCCCGAACCTCGCATGCGAAATCAAGGACCACACACAGACTTCACGCGCCAGGAACACCCACATCGATCCGTGTGTCTGTGTGTCGTATGTAAATGAGAAGCAAGCATTCAAATTGGGATCAAGTGAGGAGGACCCCAAGAGGGTAGGATGTTCGTTAAATGTGGCACCATCATCATCATCATCATCATCGCAGATGACGACTCGACCGATATTTCACCCTTTTCCGAGCATAAACATCAATGCTTCGGTTTTGACACATCAGCACACTCAGCAGCAGGGAATGCCGCTCGAGAAATTGCGATCGAATGCCCATCTTTCAACGTGCGATGCTTCTTCACCCATTCCTGCTCACTGACTACCGGAATGAAAGGTCATTCGAGTAGTGGTGTTGCATATATTGAAATCCATACAATCCCGCCTGTTGGGATGAACCTACCGACAAATGACTCGCACTCGGCTGATACGAACATGTGATTAATTTCCCAACAGACCCCGCGCCCTGGTTCGCGTAGTGGGGGTTTATAATGTCTAGGGATCAGTATTATCGTCGGTGCGTACAGTGCGAGTGACAGAATTAATGTCTCCCTCTTCCCGTGGCGTTTTGAAGACATTAAGACGAGCTGCTTGCAAATGGCAGCCATCTCGGCCAACCTTGAAACACAACCTGCGAATTCAAACGGTGAGTGCGCTTGCCAAACTGAAATGCATCTTGCGTATTGATTTTCAAACTAAACGCATTTTGCTTCTGGCGCTTCTTGCTTCGTCTTCATCCGCTATCCCAACTCGGAAGATGATCAGTTTGATTTATGGCCATTCCCGAAAGAAGATCAAGTAGCAACGGTGCGTCGCGTGGCTCACATCGTGGGAATGAAGCGTTCTCGGCTGCTGCAAGTTGGATGTTGTTGCTCCCAGGGCCTTAGATACACCTGGACACGCATGCTTCCGTACGATCCTGCAGTTCGAGAAATAATTACATCCTCCACGCTGTGTGGAGTGTGCTGCCAAACTGCTCATAAACGATCCCGTCAGTCTATCCGTGTCGAACCGGCCATCGGACGGTTTGTTTCATCCGGCTCGGACGGGTTACGGATCGAGCCGTGATTAATTCTGTACATGTTTCCGAACGTAAACCAGTTTTCCGAACGGTCGGTCGGAACGCTCGGGGGCAAACTGGCAAACAACTGCAGCAGCACACGATGCACATCCCGGTTCCACGCTTCCGGTTGCACCCGGCGCGCGGTTCCCTTTGTATCGCCCCGTAGAACGTTAATTAATTTTTGGAATGCAAGCTCTCCTGTTGCAGTTCTTCGTACACCTGATTATGAAGCAGGGTGCAGCTCGGCGTCGAGTTTGTGGAGCATTTGCACTGCAGTTGCACTTCGGGTGCCATTAAGGGAGGCGTTTCTGCATCACTCGTACTGGGACGCTTTGTTTACCTTCGACGTAATTCTTGTGCTCCTCCTTGGGCGTATGTACGGATGGGAGTGTGTGTGTGTATGTTTTAATTTATGTACTCCACGCCGCTACACCACGTCGTACGTCAATCGGTTTATCCTGCCGTGTTTTGTTGGAAGAATGTAAAAAGCTTAAGGCGCTCGGTCTGCACACAGCGATTTCAGCGATAAAAACCTTCCCTTCCATCTCCATGGTCCAACACTCATGCATGGGAAGGATTTTGTATATTATTTACGCTAATCTGTCCCGGTTTAAGGTGACAAACTTCATCTTTCTCTGCTCCGTTCATTGAGCGAGAGACTGCAGTGTTACAGTTTATTATCACGATGATCTTTTTAATTGTAGTAAAGCCGATTACGCAGGGCTTTTGTGTGGAGCCATACCATCGTTGCTGCATGTAGCACTGCAGTCGCGTCGTACATCACATTCGCTGGAAATCTCCATCAAAACGTGAATCGAAATTGATGCTAATCGACTATCCCAAAAGTGCATGGCAACTGAACTTTTTCGCCTAGTAAACAAAATTGGTGATGCCCTAAACATCACTTTTCGACCGGATCGACATCAATACTGCGAACAAGGCTTACAAAAACACTCACCGTATTTCCCGTATCTCCCTCTAACGCTCACCAACACCGCAGTCATTAATTTTCATTCAAGCTGACTTTCATTCCTTTCCGAGCATGTTTCCGACATCAGCTGCCATTGCCAACCATCCTCGGCAGGGTGAATCTTTTAACTGGATCATCCATTACGATTAGATTTGATGGTCACCAACCGTGCCGGTCGTTGTTTCGCTTTCAAACCGAACTCTCTCAATCTGGGTAATATTTTATTTCACTGCTCGCTTTTTCGAGTACGCGTGTTCAATCCGCACAAAAGCTTTGGCAGGAAGATATGTAGAAAAAAAAAACCTGACACCCTGTTTTCGTGTGCATTTCCATCCCGTGGCAAGGCATTGCTTGTCGATCGCTAAAGTTTCTGATTGAGGAGTTTGATGCTATACAAGCGTGTTCGAAACTAAAACCACTGGCGGTGGTTCCGCAACAATGTTCCACAACACCCAAAGCCTAGCAGCTGCTCATCAATCTTGATCTCTGGTGCAAATTTTGTTTGGCATTTTTTTACCAAAAAACGGGGAACGTTCCACTTGTGTGAGTGATTTTTTTTTTTTTGGTTCGATTTGTATTTGTTGTACACATATATCTTACTTTCATTTCCTGTGCCTGGTTCTGCCGCTTTGCTGGCTTAACTTCTTCTCAGTTTCCTGTTGAGCAAAAATGTATGTATTTTTTGTCTGTTTTTGCATCGAAAACAGCTCACATGAGTGATGTATAAGCAATTGAGTAAATTTTGAGTGCCGGCTGCTATCCGTCTTCATCATGGTTCAGCTCCCTCAAGAATTAACATCACCGTGTATGAGTGCTTATTGCTGAGTGCTGTTGCAGTTTGTTCCTGCGGGCGTATTTCGGGTACTGTATGGTGAATAAAAAGTGTTTTTGCTTCATTTTCTGTCTCCATCTTTGCTGCGTTTTTAAGCAACAGTAAGACAGCTTGAAACGTTCGTTTTATTTTTGTCGTTACGATTCAGCAATATTGAATGCAGTATGAGCCAAAGAAACCAGAAGCGATCGATGCGCAACGGGAGCTTTTTTTGAAAATAAGCTTGAAAACCTGTTCGAACGTAATAAATCAAGATATTGCATGAGTTTCTTATGAACAAGGGACCTTTGATAAGGCTTGTTAACTGGGAAAGGTAGAAAAGACATAAGGCGTAAAACAGAGAAGCCTTACCGTACATTGGGATCTTGCTTTTTGTCTGCTTCGTATATCATATACGCTCAGTCCTTTTTTCTCAGATCGTTTTACTGCAAAATAATTTGGTCTCAAAATGGTTATGTAAAGTATAAAAATATTTGTCTGTTAATTCCTAATATCAAAGTATAATCGACGATGATAATAACGGCTGAATGATTAGAAGTTTCTTAGAATTTTTAATTCTAACATGACAAGTCTCCGGATAAATGAGCCTGCGTGAGTGAACCTCCTTGTTAAAGAACCCAAAATGATTTTTTCTTTCAAAACTAGATAAATATTTTTTAGTTCATAAAAAAGATTGTCAAGCAATTAAAATCGGTTACAAGGATCTTAGTTTAGGAGAACATGTGTAAACCCTTGTCCAATGCTAGAGATTAAGACGTCAAAGAGTATTAAAAGGATTTGTTAAACAAGGTATTTTAGATTAGTATTAGAGACCATCAGTCTGTATGAAGGATCTAGCTTTGGTCCGAAGGAGGAGGTGACATCGACGTCGGTCTTCAGACGACTGAACCGGGACTCAAATCTCAAATCCCGTACTGAGGGCTGATTAGCTAGCTGATTAGATGACGCGCGTGACCTAGCATTAGGTGGTTCATCCAAATATAAGACATATTGACGAAACAAAAGCACATAAATGAAGCTCAATTATTTTCTAGAGTAATTTTATAATAAACCTGGTCGTTAATCCTCGCTTATGATAAATTTCAACTACTTATCAACATACGTTTGCAGTGAACAAAAAACAAATGATTTCTTCAAGATCCTTTTTCCTTTTGTTGATTGATTTTAACGTTTTATCTATTTTTTTTTTTGTTATTACTATAAGAACTCTGAAAATTAGCGTCAGTTCAATGATTTTCTTGTATTAAATTAATTTATTGTTAGCATAATGATCTTTATTTTATATCACAGTCTAGAAAGCAGTCGATACTAGAGGCACAAAAAATCGACAGCTCGAACTTTAAATTATTTTTACAATTGATTATGACGGTCCAATGCCGTATTGTCTCGAACTTTAAATTATTTAGTCTTTTTCTTCATATGGCACACCTAAGCTGGTATTATGGTGTATCAGAAAAGTTCCAACGTTTGAGTCATGTTATTAATCGCAGGAATAAAAAAAAATCTCAATCCGTCAACCCTAAGGATCGTTCAACAAAAACCTAAGAAAAGCTGCCTTTTCCAGAACTAGTTGAACACACTCATATCAGTTTTCCCGGATCACATAATCCTACCCAAGGAAAGGAAATCCTCCATTTTTTTCCTCGCTCTTTCGGAACCTTTTTTTTTTTCAAACTCAGCAAAAACAAAATTGTGCCCAATTTCAAAGCGATCAGTATAAGAGGAAAAGAATGTATCGTATAGAACATATTGCATGCATCAATAAGCACGAGATTGAAGAATGTGAAACGGATGAACAATCAGCAACCCCACACGCGCGCGCAAAAACGAAATTCTACCGTTCATTCATTCTGCAACCGACGGCAAACCAAAAGGAACACTCTGCTGCTTCGGAAGCGCCACCAAGTTCAATGCGCGGGTTCGTCATTTTTTTTATTCGCGCTTCAACGCGCTCGCTCGCTGCTCCAATCGGGTATGATCTTAAGGAGCTTCCTTTTCGTCTTCTTTTTGTTGCGTGTGTGTTGTTAATTTTAGCATGAAAGCATGAAAGACGAAACCTGTTCGCTTTTGTGCTCGCGGCTCATTGACTTTTTTTATGAGTCGTGCGATTGTGAAAGATGTTTCCGCCCTCCCCGATAGCCTCCAAAAACCGGGCCCATCCCCACGGTTTGCTCTGGTGGCGTCGTCTCCTAACGACACCTTGCATGCTGCCCGCAAGACCGAGCGATATAATCGCACACGATATCAATCGATTACTTGGCTGGGTGTTGTGAGTTGTCGTGTTGCTTTGCCACACAGTTTCTTGTTTCTAGATGTACGATAAAACGCATAAGAATCTTGCACCGGGGTTCGATTTCAAGATGTATTTAATGGTAGCGTGCGATAATCGTGGCTTGATAACGAGAAAATGATACCGTGCAACTTTTTCGTCATCGTTAACTTTTTACTTCCGGTTTGTTTGTAGGGATGGGTGGAGCATAGCATTTTATGAGACGATATTGATTTACAGCCAAGAAATTCATTATTTATCTGTAGCTTTGTGGTTGCGATGTACAAACACCTAGCGAAGGAAGTGTTAAAATTTAGCAGAAGCTGTATAAACTGCGCAGATCGTAGGTAGATTTATGTTATTTATAATGAAGGAACGATGGAAAAGCATAGAAAATTAAATTTTTCTTTCCGGCACTTATTTTTATCTACAAGGAATCTACTTTCATTGTGAGACTCCGTTCTAAATAGCATTGTTGAGGTATAGCTTGACCTACTTTCTTCAAATCTCTACCACACCCATCCAATCACTGGTCATCCCCTGTAATCTGTTTGTAGTTTGAGTGTATTATATTTTACCCTTCATTTTCCTTGCATGCTGGACACTTACACATCAAACAGACGGATGGCATGCAAACTGCTTCTAGTGCCTCCTACCATCACTATCTTTAGACACCATTCTCTCAAGCTTCTTTCGAGACAGAAAAGACTGATTGTGTGATTATGAACACGCTGTACCAGCCGTGAATCAGGCGAAGAAAAGGGAAAAATGTTTCCACGCCCAAACAAGTGCGTGCGTTCTTCGTAAGACGATCGTTGTCATTTGATGTGCATGAAAGGAGCATGTTTCCATCACCCCGAAAGGATTATTGATTTCCCACCACCACCTGTGAGGCTGTAGTGTAGCACAGGATACTAGAAAAACTACACATTTAAGCAGAAAACCTCTTGCTCATGGGGAGACAGAAACGTCGGTAAAATCTCTCGGATTAAGGCGACAAAGAAACATACACTCACGTACAGCGTACAGCTGTGGGCCGAGATTACGAGTTGGTGCATAAATTACTTCCACTTGAGCTTGCTCAAGGTGACAGGGAAGGCGTAACGACGTGAAACACCTTTAGCTGCTTGTGCATCTGGCAGGTACTTGGTACCAAGCGACTGTTTGGGGGGATTCTTTGAAGCAAGAAAAAGTCACAAAGAAAAGCTGATAAGTCTGCTCTTTTCCAACGTTTCAACTCATTTTTCCTTCCTAGCAAAACCCCCCTCACAAGCCCCAAAAAACCCCAAACAAAACCAAAAAACTTTCTTAAAGAAATGTAACGTCAAAGTTTGCACATGTAAACAAAAATATTCATCCATCCGCGGCGAAAGGCGTCAAGGGATTGCATACTTTAAGGCGCACAGCTTGCTCGAAACCAGCTGCCAAAGCAAAGAAATCATTTTCTCGAGCAGCCGCATTGTAGCTGTGCTTGGTTTTTTACTCCACAAGTACAAGGATTACAGTTTTTTTTTATTTTGCCCGTTTTTCTACTTTGCACCGACGTACCGATGTAAGACTTAACTTACGCAATAACGACAACATAAAAAAAATCAGATCATTCCCCACGTTCTACAGCCACCGGAAGCAAACAATAATTACTGCAAGGAGGAAAGATTGTTGAGCTGGATGCTTTCTTGGCTTTTTTGCCTACTGTTTTCTTCCCTTTTCCCACACCTTTGTTGACACTTCCTGCTTGACCGTCGTGAAAAACCTTGGCCATTCTTTTGAACGCTCTTTGAAGCACTGGTGAGTTAAATGGATTTTTAATTGAATTTTCCTGCCCGTGGTACTAATTTCAATGGATAAATGACGGAAAGGAAAAGTCGCTCCGACGCTACTGAAGAAGTCCACTGTGTACTTTCACACTTAACTTATTTGCGTTGCATTTTACTTTTTTTCCCATTAAATATAAAGACTAGAACAGTACAAACTTTTTAAAGTTCCTTTAATTCTTTGAAGCAACTTTTTTTCTAAATCACATTCGAAATAAGCGCTAGAATATCTTTATTTTTGCCCTTATTGGGCGATTTGTTATTCCACTACTGACTCGAAATGAAAGATCAACTAGAAAATACAAATGTAAGCAAAAAGTTCAACAGTCTCGCATTGCAATGTATTAACATCTACCCACAAACTCGCTCATTATCATGGGTTTACTGCATGGAGAGAAACAAATAAGCTAAGACCTTGCTCACCGAAATTCACCGATCTAAACACCGGGCATACGAATCGCTTGATCCTTCGAATGGTGTGGTTATCGTTTTTTTTTTCTGTTTCCTTTGGATAATTTGTACGCTTTGCCTGCCAAAGGAAACAGCCAACCACACACAACCGACCAAAACCCAACGATGGCGAGCACAAAATATGCCAGACGTGCGGAAGTCCACACCATCGCGCGGGCGGTAGAATTTGTGGTACGAAAAATAATCAACAAAAATTTGGATAAACTTCAATTAAAATTCAAATTCAAAATTAACAACAAACATCAAACGTTCCAACAACGAAAAAAAAAAGAAACCAGAACCCAGCAGCTACACTGTTTGTATCGCTGGAAAGTTTCGCGATACTGCAGATCCTTATTCCCACCGGTGGGAAATAAACCCGTCGCGGGTACCGAGCTTTGTGCACAATTATTATTATCTTTACGTGTAACTTTGTGTTACATATTTTCCATACGGTGCTACAATTTTCCCCAAAGTTGCATCCCGTTTTTATTTTTCACCTTTGAGTGGGGCGATGTTTTCCGCATTTGCTGGGCGCGTTATGCGGAAGAAAATACATCCTGTTAAGGATGCAAATATTTTCATCTAAACCCACACCGACGAGTAAGTTTTATTATCACACATGAGAGTTTGATTCCCAGTGGCAGCAGGTTACATGCTTTTTTTCCTTTTCTCTCTCTCTCCCTCTCTCTCTCTCTCTCTTTTTTTCTAGTAAAGCAAAAGTTTGGTGCGAGTTAATCAGGAGATTTGAATTGAGCGCAGAGGTGAACATTTCCATGCTTAAAGAAAAACGACCATATATCTGATTTTTTTCTGTTTATAAAGGGTTTGAAATGCGAAAGCGTTTATGAAAACAGCGTTACAAAAACCGGTATGGCGAAAACAACATCAAAACATTCGCACACACTGTGCAGCAAGCGCACATTTTGGATAATGAATAGTAAATATTTATTCTACGTTCGGCCAAAGCTTCCCCGGACCGGTTCGAACAGTGCTGATTAGGGTGAAAAAAAATGTTTCAGAGAGCATATTTTTTCAATCTGTTTACCTTCCCTGATGGAAATGAAAGTATCCTTTTCAAGCGAAAAAAATTATGGTAATTATTTTTTATTAAATTATTGAATGAAATCTGCAACATTTGCTTCCGTTGCGTTAGAGTTGGCAAGAAGTAAATTATTCTTAAAGAGAGCTTGGCTTTTTTTTTCTACTGTTGCACACTACTTTTTTGCTAACCTTTAAAGAATATTAAAAGGAACTATCATAATCACCGTGTCTGCATTTCATGTTCGTTCGCTCCACTGACAGCTATTCCGTACGTTCGTGGCAGCCGGGTAATAGACAGCGGAATGGTATGTTCTTCTGGTTGATGATGCTATATGCCGATGCGCACTGCGCAAATCGGTAAGAAACGGATGTACAGGGATGTAGCAAATCGTGGCAATCTTCTCGTAATGGGTCATTCCCAGAACTACTCATGCTGCACTTCGCGTCGTACGATTTCCTTCCCTGAAGGAGGAAATCATAAAGCACCATTAAGTGCCACTTTTCGGAAGCCACCTAAGGCTAGCCACCGTTCAAGGATGCTGAAAGATGGCTGTTTTGTTGAGTGGCGTTGCAATGTAACATTTAATGTACCTGCCAAAGTAACGTTTGGTGTGCTAAAATTGCAATATAAAAAATATTTGTAGTTTCTTGTGATACTGTTTGGGAATATTATGTATAATATCGGTTGTTTCATAGCTTTATTTTGATATGCTATCCAAAAGAAATTGTTTAACAGTACTTGGATTAACTTAAAATGCTTCAAATATATTCGCTTTCGATCCTTACGCCTGAAGATATGCAATACAATGTAACAATATGATTTTAATATGATAGCTCATCGGCCCATACTCTTTTTAGAAAAGGATTTAATTTATCATTTAAAAATGTTGAATAACCGAGTATGCCCGAGATAAGGCAAAGAATAAGGAGGAAATGCCTTATCATAGTGTTTGTTTAGTTTAGTCATCACAAGCAGTGTTATGTCCATACGGCATTGTATCGTCATAATTAATTTTAAATCAAGTAAAGAAAAATAAAAATGTTACAAATTTTACACTTCTTTAATACAAGCACCATTCTCCAATCTCAATCCGTATTAGTTTGGTATGTTTGGTAGCTTGGTTGGTATCGCTTGTCATATCACTTTTTAATCTTCTTCAAGCTTTCCTTGACTGGCTCAATAAAATGAAAAAAAAACAGACAAATTCCCCCATAAAATACCACTCGAACCAACAAAGCCACTCAAGCCGCAATCAAACAATCATACAAATTGTTCACATATCGAAGAAGCATAGCCTTTGGGAGTTTAAAAAAATACCTTCCACGTCATGCCAAAAGATAAAACGCAGCTGATTATGAGACACAATTAAACTCCTTTAGACCGGCGTACACCAGCGTGAGAAACAAAACGGGCATTAAACTACTTGGTTTTTTATCATTCCCTTCCTGTATTGGTCCACGAAATCACAGCGGCCGGAAATGAAAGCGATTCCGTTCCTCACACTACCACAAGCTGCCTCGCGGAAGATTCGGTTTTAGATAGCGCATAAAACATTATGCTGCCAGCCAACCATCGTCGCAATTCGATCGCAATTCCATGCTAAGCACCAATAAATCGCTGCTTTTTCCCACTCCATCCTGCAGACGGGTTTTCAGTTGCTTTTTGTTTTCCATTTTCAGATGCTCCTGGGCATCATTCAACGTACTGCTTTTGCTACTTGTGCGACAGTTGTGCTAAGCAATCTAAATTTATATTTTATTATATTTTATCGATTTCCTGGAGGAGGAGCGATGGAGGTCTTTTACCGCTTCCACCTTCCAGTTTCCGGCTCCGACTTTTCTCCATTCGCACACTCTTTGCGTTGAATCGAAAATTTAAATCTGATTGTCTTGTCGCCGTTTTCCCTCGCAATTGCCGTCGCATAGCATATTCCGGTATAGCATGATGAAATTATGGCAAAGAAAAGCAATGCATTCTAACAGAACAAACGAACAACAGAAAGTGAGATGGAAAAAAGCAGAAAGAAAGCATTCGTTTCGGGTGCACTAAACAGAGAGCACAAGGGGGGGGGGGGGGGGGGGGGAACATGACGTGCAAGTCTGGAAAAAAAAATCGCACAAAAATGGATTCCGTGAGAGGATTTGATCAATCGTGCCACGGGACATGGCGGGTAGAACATTTGCAATAAAAGTCAATCAGTGATATGAAGAGAAAGGACATAAATAAAAGGAAGCGATTTCGTTCAACGTTCATGGCAGTGCATGATGTCTGCGACGTGACAAATTGTCTAATTTAAACTCATACCGGTACCGGGGTGAGCTGAGTTTTGGGAGAGTTCAGAAGATTGTCGAGAACGAGAAAAGATTGTCAATCGGGTCGAAAGTAAAATGGTGAGCGCAAAGTTATAGAAATTAAGCTGATTTTTCATGTACCTTGAATCATAATCAGATTCCTATTGTATCCAAGCTAACTGGCATGTCTTTAAAAAAGGAACAAACACTACGGAACGTTTTTCATCACAGGGTCATCCAATTGTTCGTAGTTTATGCATGCCAGTATGCCACCCACCGGACCGAACCAATGCAGGAAATGAGGAAATATTATTTAATTAAAAAACTTCCCAATAAATTATTGAAACGTGTCTGCAAGTTTTCATCCAGCGTTACGTTCGTGGTTCTGTGCTGTGTACCTTTCGTCAAACCGTCAAATTCCGTAGTGGGTTGCATTATTTCACTTTCAGCTTCGTTTTTTAGTTTCCAATTTTCTTTGCACATTTGTTTTTTTTTTTTTTTTGCTTTACTCCGGCACACAGCCGCCGAGTAAAAGCAGCGCCGAATGTAGCAGCTACAGAAGACTGATCATTTTCTTTTTTGCCCTTTTCATCAAATGGCCAGAAAGTGTGTGAACTTTCGTTTCAATGCTCCGGCTTTTTTGGGGAAGAATGTTAGCGAAATTAAAGGAAAACTTTGCCAAGGCTACAAAAAGTGATGACAGAAAACTCAGCGAAGCTTCTGATCGAGCTTCCTGCTTTGCTATCCGGGGGGTGATAAATTACCACGTCGAGGTTAGCTGACATAATTATGGTGAGTTTTTATTTTTTTACATAAACGGAGCAGTTTGGAGTCGTTTCATGGAATGTTTGGTACATTTATGCTGCGCATTAAAGCTACAATTTAGTATTATCTTATTATTGGACAAAAGAGCATTCAATCTCTGAGACACGTATCACTTTTTTAAATTATAATAAGCAAATGACTTGCTTAATGATCGTCATAATTTATGACCGCCACGCCAAAAGCAACAATTAAATAGAAAAACAAATTATAAGGTCATTTTAATGCGTAACGTTTGTTACTGGCGCATTACTAGCTCTTCATACAACTTGACTTTCACTAATAGACCCCGATGTAAATCTAGATTTTCTTTGTGTAGCCAATATTTAACTATTAGCTGTCAATAAATATCATAATATTTTTTTCTAACGGTCACCACGAGCAGCTTCAATACAAGGAGGCTTCTTAAACGAGGCACCAGTCGGAATCTAATCCACTAGATCTACCAGTATTTACAGCGCCCAATTTATTTTTTTTTATGTTAACTTGTCCGCCAATAATGGCTTAACAAAAAATAATTCTTCAGGAACTATTGGGAAGAAGAGATAAACAGAGACAGAGAGACATTGCAGTCAAAAAGGTGGTAAATGTTATTGAAAACTGATAGATCACTAATAAATGGGTCGTTGGAGCTGTAGAGAATGTGGCGGCATAGCATATTAAGATGATGGTCTATCGCGAAGGCAACGAGAAGGGGATATATTTTTGTTTTGAGGTTCAATTCGGGCCTCCTTTCAGCGCTCTTGCCGCTCCACGAACTGAAGAAACCAAGAGCTGAAGTTTTTCAGTGCTTATTGTGATCGTCGAAAACAACATTCATCAGCCAAAAATTATTAGCATCGAGTAAAAAATAAGAGGTCCTTAGTTATTTCCCTGTAGGATTCTAGAGTTGCACGAGGTACTACAAGATACTTTGTTGCTACGCCTTACACTATATGATGGATCATTCAGATAGGTCAAATTTCTCGAGGAGTTCATATACCTACACCAACAAAAAAATAATTTGTGTTGATTTTACCTCAGTATGGTTGCTAAAACTTTCGGATTTTCTTGCTTAGATCATGATAAATCATAATGAAACTTAAAAAATGCATACATTCTGGCGTTATACCAACAAAAAAATCTCCTTAAATTATACGATAAAAGCAATGCTCACGTAGAAACTCGTTTAAAAGCAGTGAGCAGGAACAAAATGCTAAAACGCTCCATCAAACTGAAAGCGTCCACACAAACATTTTCAACATAACGAACACAGTCTCGTCCAGGGAATAATATTTGAAAGATAATTAAAAGCATTCAAACTGAAATAAAAAGAATATCTCTTCTACGCTGCAACACTTCATTAAAACCATTGCTGCGCGACTCATTAAAACAGTGTACCGCGATCAAATCCCACACCGAGCACACACAGGTAAGGTACACGTCTCATCTCGTAAGCTCATTACATTATCCTCTTCCACCGATTGCAACTTCGCTAGACACCACCCTAGCAATGGCAGTCATTGCAAGAGCTTTGCGAACAAAAATGACAACAAAAAAAGACTGTTAATTAAAATGCACAAACGAAACAAAACGACCTGTAAGGCACGGATACGTAGACTGGTTTCATCTTATCATCTACCTTTCCTTCTACCTGTGGCCAAAGCTAATTTCGTCTTCGATGCTTTTCAACGTTCGAAATGTGCTTCAACAGTCGGGCGGGAATGGGTGTTATGTGCATTTGTGTGATGATGAGCTAAAATGGCCAGCGGGGTTTCTCTGCTCGTGCTTTTCTTCTCCCTTCAAGGGTTTTTTATTCTCTTTCAACCCACTCCCCTGTCAACAAAAGGATTACAATTGGCGAAAGTGCTTTCGCGTATAATTGATATTATTCCGGCAGGATGATTTACATTTATGGTTGGAAGGGAATTGAACATTGGGACCGTTTCCTAGGAGGGAAGATACTCACGGTCGCCCTCGGACAGCCAGCAAAAGTGCCGAATCCGAACTACGGAGGAGAGCAAAACATTAATCGGTTTAAGTGATTGCTATAAATAAAATGCTCAAAAACTGGGGTTTCCAATTGTCTTTCTTCGAAGGCAAGCACGGTCGAAGGCTGAATTTCCGGTGGTGGGTGAATAATAATCAACTCCAACCATGGTCGGGGTTGGAGTAGATGGGACGCCCGAAAGGAATCGATTACAGCTACTGGGAATGTTAATGGTAACGGGCATAACCGCGTGCATTATAAAATCATTAATTTTTCGGTAGGTAACTGCTTGCTAAGTATGCAAATTAGAAAGCATCCTTTACAGCACTTTCGCCAGTCGATGGCGTTGACAGGCGAAGCGTCGAGCAAAAGGGGTTTGCAAATGAAGCTCTGTAGCAGTTCCGGGGAGCACGAAAGCTCAGAGTTCCTGTTTAAATGCAAAATATTACTGTACACAACGTGATTCAAGGAAGGACTATCCGGAGCCTGTAATACCAGCTTAATCGGTGAAGACCTGTTAAGAGGTTAATAAATTACAAAACTACCACTCAACAATCAATCCCATACACGCAACTTTTTGTCTGGTGGAAACCGATCGAAAGCGTTCAACAACAAGCGTCGTCTCTCTATCGGATACAATAGGACTCATGGCGAAGCGAGCAAATGCAAAAGGCAATTCATTTTCACCACCCCGTGCGAACATTTTGCGAACGAACCCGCATCCAAAGCATCCGCTGATCGGTTTTAATTGAAATCCTAATGAAAATGGTTCTGCCTAACGACCGGATGAAACCATTCCGCCTAATATACCGTACCGCCAGCGTACAGCACGCTCTCCGTTTCAGGACCACTTTCATCCTGCCAAATATACGTCCGTTTTCAGCCCCATGTTTGTAGGATGTTTGTAGCAACACACCCCGAAAAGGGACGGCGATGAAAAAAAAGGAGAAAAAACACTCCAATGCAATGATTATGAAATTTTAATTCCATACAATCTCGTTTGCTCCGTTCGGCTCGACGTTAGGTGATGAAAGCTTATGGTGTTGTGTAGTGCTGCGGATCTGGCTGTCTGGCTGTCCCTAACTGGTGTGTGTATAGGTTTGTGTAAAATTTGCTAATACCTCAGCCAATGGGAAGGATTTACATTCTCAACTCGTTGGGTATATTAAGTCGTATTTTTAGTTCTTTTTGATTGTGATTTTTAACGTTTTCATTTTTTCATTTTGATAGCAGTTGGCTCTATAATTATCTTCTAAAATGCTTCTAAATAAATAATTGTTCAGAGTGAAATCTTCATCAATGCTTCTTGGGACATAATCATTGTAGGTATTTTGTGTACTGGTTCATATTTTTCATGTGGTACAAAGCACATCATTACTTGGCAAAACTTTGATTTTCCCAATCCGTTTTTAAAACGAATGTATTTAAAAGTATCATTTTAAAAATATTTATTTATTCTTAAGCATGACACCACGTCATCGATTTGTAAAACATTTTTATTAAATTTTTTTAAGAATTATTTTAACGATGTCCAACAAATGCGGCTGCTCCTAAATCAATGCAAATTAAACTGGTCAGGAGGCCGCCCTCCTTATGGACTGCCGGACCGTCCATCATAAGGGGTGGTCCGGTAGTAGATGCGACAGCTGTGCTAATCCTCACTTGTAGGATCGTGATTCAAATCCGATCCGGAGCATTCCCCCGTAGTGAAGACTGATTACCCACTTACGAAATAGCAAATATAGTAAATCATTACCATGACCAGAATGACCTAACAAGTCGTTACGTCAAGAAGTATAAGTTTTGGCTATATTTTTGCCAAAGGCGTACATCAGAATCTAATGGATTGATCCTATAAGAGGATAATACCAGAAATACGGCCTGGTCCTTCTACAGGAATTCTTATTCTTAGCCCATCACAGTAATTAAACATTAAATCTCGGCTGATACAAGTAGTTTTAAAGAACAATCAATCGATGGTGCTTACCTCTGACAGACCAAATCCAGTTCAAATCCCATTTAGACCGTCCTCCCGTAATGTCCCGTATTAAAAACTGACTATCTAAGCACCTGGTATCAGCAAGTCTACTAAGCTATTAGATGGCCGGCTTGACCTAGTAGATCGTTCCAACGGAAAGAAAAAAAATAAAACAGCTTATAATACGCATGGTACATTCTTGATGATGATCTGACCCCTGCACTAGATTGAAATATATCGAGTTAACTTACGATAGTAATTTAATTCTTTTCATTTTTAACGAGTGGATGTTCATTCAAAGTCATTCGTTTTTGTTTACATGTTTTTCTTCAAATTTACCCATCCGATAACCATTGTTCAACCATTTCCCAGTCACGTGTCACCGCCACAACTAATTTTTGACCAATTCCTTTTATCGACGAAACATCGGTTGACTTCATTTTCATCCTTTGCTACCCTTCCTTTGTACCAGCTTCCATCAATTTAATGCTTTCTTCGAAAAGCACAATCAATACTATCCGTTTGCTTTGAAACACTTGACTGCTTGACCCTTTTCGGATGTCTCACTGCTCGCTTGCTTTGTTACAAATGAGCAACTTTAGCTCACGTAAGAATACATCTTCTCCCTCTGGTAACGTATCGTGCCACACCGGTACGTGGCAAATGAACAACAAGCAAGAGGGAAAGGTACATCGTGAAAAAAAAGGTCATCTTCCGGATGGGCCATCCGAGGAAACGTTGTCTTAGACAACATGCCCCAAAACCCGATAACACAATTACACCATGGCTGTTTAGCACACATGGCGTTTCAGAGGCGTTCGACTTATTGTCTGCGATAGAGGCATAAAACCGACACTGAGGCACGTACTTCGCTTGCGATTTCCTTGCGTTCATAGGATGGGTTTTAGTGCCGGGTTTGGTTATCCTGTTGCCATTTAATTAGTGATTATGCTGACAGATGATCTAACCGTTCCGGTCGTGATCGTTTCGAGTGGATTGATTGTGGCGGTTGCTACCCTTTTGGGGGGGTTTGCTACGATCGATTGAACCACGAAACTGCTCTAAACGGAAAGCAAAGGATAGTGGGCAAGCGTGACGAGAATTTATTACAGTAGTTAGACAGATTTAGAAAGCATGTTACATACCGTCACCAACAATAACTTTTCATTAATCGATATCCACAAACGAGTATTAAAAGTTTCAAAATAAAATAAAACCTTGTTAATGTAATAAGGTTCAATGTGAGAAAGAACACTTGCAGTATTGCGTTAACAAATATATTCAGAATGACTCATTTCATCAATTAATCATCATAAACTCCTGTGGAGTCAGTAGGTGAGCGTATGAATATTTTGGAGTGTTTTATATTTGCTGGTATCTTCAAAGTTATGCTCTTGAAGCATTTTAACATAATAATCTAGCATCTTTTTGAAAAATTTGTTCCTATTATTCTCGAAACGCCTCAATTCGGACCTTAGGGGAAGGTTATCACCATAGACAGAACGAAGTTCGTCTAGGAAACATGACAATCACTCTCAAGAAATAAGATGAAATAGAAAATACCAAATCCTCCATGAAGCAATCATTTGGCCCGATGACCATTGTCATTAATTTAGTTATGAACAGGGAAAAAAAGTATCAGAAGGCTTGGAAGAACGCTATATGTCTGTCGTTCAAGCTTATCAGGAACATCAAAACAAATTGTGGATCTCTTGGCCGGATCGACAATCAAGTATATTACTTTCATTCGTCAATTAGGTGATCTATGTCTTTTTGGAACAACTCGTTCATGGAACAAAGCTTTCATAGCAGCATTTTGTAATTCAAAGCACAAACTACTGAGTACTAATCCATGTTTGCATACGTCATGGTAGATTTCATGTTTAAGTTGGATACTGCCTAGTTAGGACCTGCACTGCTCAACCTGTATTTTTCGAATCAAGAATTATCATATTGCTAGAGCACGGCTTCAAAGGAGAGCATCTTACTTCATGGAGATCCTGAACCCGACATCGCGGCTCAGATAAACTTTTTCTCGGAGAAAGGAACGCAAAAAGAACTCTGGATTTGCTGCGATCGAGATTTCTCGATCCAGTGTAAGACAGAAAAAGCGCCAGAGTTGTTCAGGATTTTAAAAACAATGTCGGAAATCGTGAGCTCCTTTGGGTTAATGACACTCGATAATGGTTAATGACACTTTGGGTGGTTTTCACTCGATTGCGATTTATAAAGGAATGAAAACCACTATAAATACCACGCTCGAACAAGATAGAATGATCAAGTACGGAACAACTCAATTCTTCAAACTCTGAGGCTGTTGGAGAAGCATACGGTGAGGTCGTCTCAGGCTACAATTTTGCGCCTGAATTACCTCCGAGAACAAAGGAGCGTTTATAGGATTTTTAAAGCATAGTTTGTCAACAGCCTCCAACTATTCCTCTGTTTCAGTGACTACGTCATCATTGGACCACAATGTCTTTCCAGAAAATCAAACCTGATAAGAATGTACGCGAAAATTTTAGTTAGTTTTATGTTTTCTGTTCCCCTGTTTTCTGATATTTTAATTGTCAGTAGGTAAATTAACGCACACTAAATCGGCAATGCAACGCAATAAGCTTGAATTAAGTAAGTAAAGAAGTAGATTTTCGGTAGCACTTAATGATATTATAAAGGAGCAAATAGAAGTTTAAACAACAAATGATAGAGCCAAACAAAAGTCCATGGAATGCGCCAGTAATGTACAAACCAAAAAAATCAGAAAATAAAGTTCCCAGAATTGATGATATAATGAACAATAATGGAATCAGTATTGAGTGATTCACCACAGTGACCAAATTAAAAATACAACAATAAAACGCTCAACAACATCGTATACATACCTATAAATATCTGTTCCGGTTATGGCTACGCCATCCAAGCATCGTATAATGTATCTTTTTCAGGCAAACCTATGTAGATATTAAAATTTTAAACATTTCTCCACACAATGAAGCTGCCCATTCCTCTCAGGTAGCTCCCAAATAGATATCGTATAATTGACACTAATTGATTCAATATTCAATGTGACGAGCTTTTTTGTTCACGATGATACATTTTTTGTTTTGTGCATGTGGTTCATTTATGTGTTTCTCCATTTTCCACGAAACCCTTCTTTATCATAAATTATAAACATCATCCTCTACCACCCGAATCGGGAGTATGAGTGGCCGCAACTAATTGACGAATTATGTACGCTCTTTAGCTAACGAAATCTCTCTAGTCCCGATTTTGCATAAACACACTGGGTGGGCGCGACGACATCGCGTATTTCAGGCTTGGGAGTGGAGATTGCAGCACGGACAAAAATATAATAGCAATGTTGTTAGTCAAAACATGTCATTCGTGTTTGCAACCCTCAACCTTTTTGTCGCTCTCTTCCTCTTTATCTGGCCCACAACCACCAGAAAAACCCCAACCAGCAAGTAATCCTCATCTGCATCCGCGTCGGGGAAATGTAGAGTACGGGCTACGGTTTTCAACGTACCGGGAAAATGCATGACTCCCCGCACGATTCACGCATGTTTTCCCGCGCCAGGCGTGTTACTTACGGAATGAAAATTCATCCTAATTACCTACGCCAACGGGGCTGATGGTTTGGTTACAATTTTTCGCCATCCGGTAGAACCCAACACATAAACACTCACACACAGAAAAACATCATGTTTTTCCCTCCATTTTGTTTTTGGTTACCGATGTTTCCACAGCCCCACGGAACCACCGGTGATGCCCGGGTGCGCGGTGAGATTGGTGGTGAAAAATGGTGGTAGGATAATTAAACGGTTCCATCAACGGCGTGCTGGTTGGATTGTGGGTTTTTGCACTGGTTTTGTTTTGCAATGCCGTCGCCAGTTACCCTGCGTCGTGCAGCACGTGGCAGTAAAGTGTGTTGTTATTTTTGGAAGGTGGCAGGTTTACGTGAATGCTTAGCGACTGGAGGGCTGGAGATTGGGTTTAAAGGATTTTAATTACTCTACACCATCTTAAAGCCTGACTACGTTAGGCAAACAATAATTTGGTTCACGTGCCGATGGAACAACATCAAAGTGAATGTAATTCTATTGAGTTATTAGCCCTTTCGATGTTTCAGGTAAGAAACAATCTTACTAAGCCAGTAAAACACATCAAAATGACGTTCATTTTCATTATTAGAAGAGGAGATCTTCATAGAAAACCCATGATACTATCCAGTGGCTACTACCGGAGGCTGATTAAAACCTTCTCGAACCTTTCGTCAATCATTCGCAAATTACCAACGAGGGTGTAACATTGGAAATCACTGGTTCGCTGTGACAATTTGGTAAGGGTTGTCGGGCGTCTAATTCCACAATCACCTCTGATCGTCAAATAGCTTATAAAACCTTCCAACATTTTACTGTGATCTGCTACCTGTAACGGTTGCATGCTCTTTCAGAAAGATTATAACCAACACTACATTATAAAGCCATGAATGACATGGTTCTCTCGGCTGACATTTTGCTAAGTATTTGTCGCATTGTGTCAAATTGAGCTCGAAAAGGTCGCGTACAAAATTAAAATCATGACTCAATAACAAACATGGATTAGAGAAACCGAAATGAGTCGCCGGGACGTAATCAGCTGTCTCCCGGAGATCTGAGACATTTTTGATCGTGTGCCTCCTGAATAAGTTATGTGATTCCCTGCTTCGTGAAAAACTTGACCTCTCTATATGGAGGAGCATAGTTATCACAGCAAACAACACGAGAAGAATTATGAGATGCCGTTCGGAAGGCACTATAGCTTGAGCCAATTTTCTCTATATCTTTTCTATCTAGTCAATAGTCAATGATTCACTCAGTTTGATATTCCATTTTAAGAAAAAAAGTCAATCTCTCTAACAAAAAAACCTCATGAGTATCTTTCAAATAACCTTAAAAATATTCATGTTCTAAAGCCCATTTAAAACTAACACTTAATTGAGCTACTGGGGATTATGCAAACAATTTTATTCATTAGGAAAATCTTCCACTGCACCCAAATCCTGCAAAACCAACTCAAAATGAATCCCCCTTCCACTACAACCGCCAATCCCATCCCCAAATGAAACACATTTTCCAATCAGTTGCATATTTTGCGCGCACAAAATCACCAATAATCGGCCACGCGTAGGGTGGCCATTCGAAAATTATGCTTTTCGTTCCTTTCCTAATTGACCGCCTCGTTCCATAATTGATTGTTATGCTGATTTATGAGCTTAACGGACCATATCTAGTCTGACCTTCTGCACGGATCGAACGGGTATATCATCACGTCCGCGCATCGAGGCTGGAAAAGCGTATCCAAAACAATCCCCGCGGACACAGCGAGACATTGTCGGCCAATCGACCTCGAGAGCATCACACAATTTCTAATTCCCCACACGTTCCCCGACTCGTGGCTAATTCATTTCCAAAACGCCTCGTCACCTTTCGCGCTGGTTTCGATTTCGACACTCCATAAATTCTTCGCACGCGAAAGAACCACACCACACTAATTTGTGCGACGCTAGCAGAATAATAATGATTAGCACTACGGTTGGCTCACACCGTATGTACGTACAGCATCCGTTTTCGGGGATGCGTGTGTGTGTGTGTGTGCTACTGCCTGCCAGCAAATCAATCCATTGTTTATGAGCATGATTTATTAGAGATTATGGGTGTAAGATTTATTCCTGGGTAGTCGATAAATTACGCTTAAGAATGTAGCGTAGGTCGTGCGTTCACAAACATTGTTGGAGGGTTAGCATCGGAATGTGTTAACACTTTTATAATCTGATTTATTCCCTGGAAAGATTGTTTTTCCAACTGATAAACGATTGCATTGTGTAGAGTTTTAGGGAATACAATTTTCATCAGTAATCTCTTCAGTTTATAAAGTTGAATCGAATAAAGTTTATGGGCTGTATTCCATCCGAGCCTCCAGGACTACCGTAAACAAGACTGAGGTGAGGAGTAAAGGGAAGCCATGAATTACAGACAAAGACCTCTCGAAGGGAAAGAAAGGCGAATAATTATTTGTGCTTGAAAGGCCATTTGCTGCTCGAGTGAAAGTGGAAGTGAAATTCTGTTTTTGTTTTATCTGTTTTGTTCGCAAAATAATTTTCAAAATAGTATTGGATATCAAAATATTAACACTGTTGTAGACAGGAAAATAGAACATTTAATGCATTGCCTCGCCATTCACACTGGACGAAAAATTTAATCGTGAACTGCTCGTGAAATTCTCCATAAACTAACGAACCATTAAACAACTAAACCAATGGAGCCTACGTTTGACTCACCAAACAGTGTAACCATGTAACAACGGTCAGAAATCAAAACACGGGCTTCACTGCGTCTCCTGAGTGTCCATGGTGCATAGGCTTGGTCGAGTGAGTGTCCAGTGTTCGACGGCATCCGGCGGGAATTGTTGAGCTGGGGGAAGAGCGATCCAGTTAACTCTGTATCAATGATATTGCTTGAGAGTCCCGAGTGGTGAGATCGTATACAACGCGCGTCAAAGTCGATCACCACGGTGCTTCAGCAGCTGTGACGGGACGAGGAAGCGATAGTAAGCGGGAGTAATGCTGCCTTAATAGAGAACGACGAGGTTGGGCTGGACAGTGTGGTTGCTGTCTTCGCCGAGAAGATCGAAGAAGAGGTCTTGCTAGACATCACAAGACGGATTAACGAGGCACGAGCAGCAGGGTAACGCTCAGTTCGCAGCAAACGAGGACGGGCCAGGGCGGAGCAGCGTGCACGGTAAAGGCTAGCAGCTGATGTCGCAGCTGATTGCGACTTCAGCATGAGCGCCGAATCTACATGCTGAGGGTATGGAGAGCAAGGGTCTGGGAGGGAACACTATCACCTGTTCCTGAAAGTTGGAGAAACGCACAGAGCCCGCGAGTTTTCTCAAGCTAACACCGAGAGGAGGCGGTCGCTTACCTCAGCAGAAGAAGCCTCGTTTTTAGAGGACATCACTTCGGGACGCTAAGCGTGCAGGCGTCAGTGAAGGACGAAGATATCAGAAGCGGTTTATGCATCGAAAGAAAACTGGTGGTGTCGTAGTCAAACTTGGTTTTTAACTAGTTATACATTAGTTCTTTGGTGAAAAACCACGCAACGTGGGAACAACCCCCCATAGGGAAAGCCCGTGCGGGAATACCTGGGGCATGGAGACAAATCCACAACTTTGTTTTGAAAAAGAATACATGTAATTGTTAAAAAAAAAAGAAATTCAAAACACAGGCATTTTTAGCTTCCCTCAATGCATCCAATTTAATGACAGGCATAGCATAACCAACGCTTTACTACCACTAGAAATTATCATAAAACGTCTATAAACTTGAAGCTACAGTGCAACAATCACTTCCAAAATGAAACCACAATCAAGATTCAACTCATTGAATAGCGCTACTGCACAGATTTCTAGCTCCCAATCTCTCACAATCATATAAAGCGACCCTACCCCATCTACAGCATCCTTTCCAACATTGTTCACTACCCCTCGTACTTGCCATTACTTAATAAATGACGAAACGAATAGTACGACCACTGGATGAGAGTGGAATTGCGAAAACTATATCTGAAAATAGGGAGAAACGCAACGGGTCAACAACCATTCGAAGATTAGTTGCGGTTCTGCCGTTGGCACTAAAGTGTTACCGTTTCAACGGTTAAGTGGCTATTTTTTGCACGCAATCCCGGCATTTTCAAAACGAAGGGTTTTATGGCTCGAACTTGCACGATTGCCTGCAGTAAAAACAATGTTTCCGTTTCTACCGCACAATGAAGCAATTTGGCAAAGCTAAAACAATTAGCTAAATGCATTTCCGACACGTGACTGTGAGATGTCCTTAACAGTGAAAATTGAAAGCAATCCCGAGTGGATTGATCGATACAGATTTAAGGATTAGAAAAAAATTAATCAATCAAAATGCTAATTTTATTGATGATGTATTCTCACAAAAATTTCGATTTTAAAAATATGCAACATGACAATTCAATAATAAATAAAATAAAATAAATTAAAATATGCAACACTGTTTGCAATACAAAACAAAAAACGGCTTTAAGTCATCGCTTCCAATTAAAGGGAGCTACATTCAACAACCCTGTGTTCGACTGTTACCATAACGTTTGAGAATAAAATTACCGTTGGTGTACAAAGTTAAGCTTTACGATTTACGTCATAAAAATATTACGCTCGCATCCGAAATGATGCCCTTTGCTTCTTTTACTGCGATCTCCCCCTAAATATCATGAGCGAAACAACAACGGCAATCATTAGCTAAATCCTTCGAGCGCCTACAGTTGCATCTGATGAGAACAGTTAGTATTGTACCATAAACATCAACTTCAGAAAATTGCACATTATTTGGATAATGAAGCTGTTAGCATTAAACAGCTACAGCTTTATGGGAGAGAATGTTAAATTTGCTCGCATTTCAAATGCTTCCTTCTGACGAACGTTTGGCGCATTTCATGGTTTCGCGGTTACTTAATAAATGTCCCGAACATGTTATGCTAAGGATGAATTTTTGTAATACGAATAGTAAAATATTGAATAATTATCGAAACGACGGTTACTAACGAACGATCTAATCGCTCCAGCAGCTCAAGGAGTATCGAGAAATGTCATATAAAATCTGTAAAAATCCCTCCATCAACACTGTCGAAGATTTTTAACATGTTTGCTTCCTTGCACGATACATCCATCAATATTTCCCACCATACTACGACACACTCTGCTGAATAAATTACCCTTACACAGCTCAATTTTCGACTAATAACAGTCATTCTATCTTGTTTTACTTACAGCTCAACCACCAATCTGATCGACAGCTAACAGATACCACGAAGGGGAAGAAGATTTACCAACACAAAACCGCAAATGAAACCTATTATCGGACGTACTGCACGACACAAAACGGTGTGCAACTGTCGGTCCCGGTCGTATGTGTGCCCGTGCTTGCTACATGTGTCTGTACCGTTCAAAAGTGAAGCACGGTGATGCATCCGTAATGATGTTGTTACTACGAGCCAGTATGAAGCTGCCGATGGCCATGTGACTAGTGACTGTGCTGTGTATTTTTATGTGAACTACACCCAAACGGCAGTTTAAAGTAGTTTAAATGACAACAGTGCTTAGTGAATAAGGTGGATAAGGATTAGTGGTTCCTTCAAATCGTAGTTATTGCATTTTTTTCTAATCCGGACTAGAGCATAAAAGGTACGTCAAAAGTTGTATTATCTCTTGCTTAATGAAAGCCATTGTCCGAAACCACAACCTCAACTTCCCCTCCCTTCTCTTACCTGGTTTTATGTCACATTCGCATAAGCAAGAGAGTTTCCATCCTACGTTTGTTTGCAAACTACATCATCCACATTGTTGGAAACAACAATACTGTAATTGATGAAAATGTCCTTAAATATTCTTTGTAAAACATGTACTCCATTTTTCTTTTGTAAACTAGTTTTTATTTATTTATTTTTTTATAATTAATTATGATGGTCCTGTGCCGTATTGTCAACACCGCTTGTGTTGGATAAATTTAATAAACATATTGCTAAGGCATTTCCTCCTTATTCTTTGCCTTATCCCGGTCATATTCGGTCAAAACTAGTTTTTATGTTGTTTTAAAAAAACAATTCAAAACAACATATAACATAATTTTAAACTTTTAACTTTTTACTAGTTATGCGTTGTATACGCCTGAAGATATGCAAACACTTGATCGAGTATCTTCTTCTTGGGTTAACGACTTTCTAAGGTCACGCTGTCTATCGAATGGCATACTAGACTTGCCGATACCAGGTAGTTCGACAGTTAGTCCTCACTAAGGGAGGGACGTTCCGAATGGGATTTGTATCACGGTCCTGGCGTTTGAAGACCGGCGCCGCTGTTGCCTACACCACAGGGTACTTCCCCTCGATCAAGCTGATCGAGTATAGTTTGAGCAAATCTAGTATAGTGTTTAAGAATCGCTTTTATGAATACCCAATACTTAAGACGTTTTGCAAATCAATATAGAATTTTTCTATTTGGCTCTACAACAACAACTTCACTGGATGAATACTGTAGAATAACTAGAAAATAATAACACTACAGCTGGTAAAACTAGATACGTATTGACCCTGAAACCTACACAAAAAATGGAAGTTTCTCTTAAGAAATCATCGTAGAAGCAAAATAAGTTTGAGCAGTGATCCTCTTTGTAGTTAGTCTGTTATGGCAAATTGCGCTGAATATGCTGATCTAGTTTCGATCGGGTAAATCAGTGTACCAAGCTTCCCCTTGAGTCTCCATTTCGAGCAAATCAGAGATGGTTCTTATTCTTTATGACCTAGGTAACGCTGGTTATCCAATCGATTACTAGACTTGAGGCTAATACCATGCAGATGGAATCCAATTTTCACTACGGGGAGAAGTTCCAGTTGGGATTTAAATTTCAGTCCTGCCATATGAAGACCGACACCACTGTTGCCTCTATCACCCAACCGCCTGTAATCAGGGAAGAGCAACTACGCATCATTAACTCTTAACATCTCTATTTAAATTGTAGCCAAAGTAAAAACAAACAACACAAAGTAAAAACAACTCCAAGCTTTCAGGCAAAGCGTTCTTCAATTGAAATCAAACACTTCTCATTTCGTCCTCAACAGGTTTAACGGCGAAATGTTGCTTGAGCCATTTTGATGGTGGTGGTTTTTGATCCAAATATCTCTTCTTCAATCTCAACACTGCTCTCACCATCCAACAACTAAGACTTAACATTTCCGTCGACAGATTTAACATGCAAGCTATTATGCCGCGGTACTGTAGCAGCTTTCTCATGTAATGATTCTTCTCTTGGAACTCGGAAAAAACCAGAGACAACACAACAACAGCAACAGCTGTCAGCTAGAGGGCACCCTGAAGCCGGTGCAAATAATCGAATCTTTTTCTTCGATTACACTCATAATTTGCACCTCATTCCATTGTCACAGTACCTTCTCTTCTCTTACCCATAACCATCCTCATTTCATAATCCCACCCAGATACAATGTCTGCTTTACCAGTGGAGGTTATCCCTCGCCACAACTTATTTCCAAGAAGTTTTCCTACAAGTTTACGCTTACCGGCTCTTGTGTTTTTCTCTTTATGATCACTCAACATCAGATAACGACACAAGCTGACTGTGAGTCTTGCGTAAGGATTTTTGCTTCGGACTTAATTCTTGTTGAGAAACATCATGCCAAATGAACTTCGGCCAGCTTGTGAGCAACTTTTTTTTACGAGACAACGAGACGAAAAATCAATGTACAAAGAAATATCCGCTGCAAGAAAAGTATCAAACGACTTGAGTTTGGATTAGGAGACAGCTTTAAGGAAAGTTTTCGTTTGTAATGTTTTTTTTTTTTTGCTCTGGATTGCAACTGATTCTTTAAGCAGATTATTGAATGGTTAAAATGGTATGGTATACTTAAATATGAATGACAATACGACACTGGACCGTCATTATTAATTATAAAAATAAAATACTTCAATATCAATCAAATTAATTATATGTGTTTCTTACGGTAGTAAGAAATTTTTGAATAAAATATTTTTTAAACTATCAAACTTCCATCATAAGCATTTCTAAGCTTTATGTTATAAATCTCTCAGCCAAATGGTATTAATAGAGTCAATTAGAGTAATTAAGAAAAACTTTTTGAGCTAAAATTTACACAATTATAAATCAATACCATTATTCCTGAACCAATTCCATCAGTGAATGCAACTCACTGTGAAAAAAAACTAATTCTTATACTGCTAAGCCAAACAGTCCTTTCCTTCTCTCCTCCTGCATTACTCTTGATATTGTTCGATTGCATTACATCTACCCAAACGCTCTAATTGATCGATTTTAATCAATTAAATGATTTTCATAAAAAAAACTAATTGAATTCCAATAAAAATTAGCTCATTCGTAACTTTTTTTATGCATCGATTACGTACACACGTGAGATGAAAATAACTATCATTTTCATCTGTAAAGTTTCTGCAGCAAATCATATTTTCGCATCAATTGCATAACACGTTTGCAATTCATTTTACAATTACTTTACACAACAAAATCGATTTCTATGCCATAAATCATACATCGTTACGAATCAATCAATCCGTCCATCGTGGGTTGATTCAGAACGAACAGGTACCCAAACGCTTGTTCTCCCACGAAACGCCATATTACAGAGCAAATTGATCGAAAACGATAGCAAATATTGACACTTCCAGTGGCAATCATTGAACCGTAAATAAACCAATCTACATCTAAATCCGTCCGAAAAACGTACCATTACCGTAACGTAGTAATATTTTTACCTCTATCACGATCAACAACTTTGGCACCGCTAGGCACCATCGGTCCCGGACAGCCAATAGACAGATTTTGACAAACTTTTAACGCACGAGTACATTCCCCTTCACAGTGCTTCGTTTTTTTTTTCTTGAAGTAAAGTAAATACGCCCCAACCGGTAAAGGTAAAGCTGAAAAAACCAAACCGTATCTGTCTTGTTGTGACCGGCCAAACCGATCCGCTTTGCTAAGTAAACCGATATAAATCAAACTCAGGCCTAATTTATGTCCCAACGGCGCATCATGCGAGGGGAAACGGGGGAACAAACGGACATTTCGTTTGGAGAAGATTAGAAGATGAAGCAAAAAGCGAAGAGTTGTCAAAGAAAATTCGATCGTTTGCTACTGGCTCTGATTGCAAGGGTTCCGCTTTCTTCTTTTTCTACAAAATCAGTGAAAACTGCCGACATTAAATCGGATAAGCAACGGTTGTACCGTGACCGACGTGAAATTTCTCTCTCGTAACAACTGACTTGTTGAGCAACAATTCTTTGGGTGGTAAACATTTGCACAAACTACACCGGTCGGAAAATCTTCAACGAAAAGTAAAATACGGAACGGAACCGAATGAGACTTAAGAATTAAGAGCAAATGAAGGGAAAAAAATCAACAAAGCGTGTATAACTTATGCTCTTGTCAATTTAAGAACCCTCCTTCGTTGACCGTGCAGACAATGAAAAATGGGAAAATGGTTTGCTGCTGTCTCAAAATCTGTCCCACAGATTTCATTCATATTTAGCAAAGTCTACTGATTAAGACTTAAACCTTGCATTGCGAAAAAAAGCTACCTTAAGACGGTAAAATTCTTTTCAACCAAAGCTTTTTTCCTTCCTCGAAATAGAATTAGCAAAACCGGTTTTCGGGAAACCATTTTCCTACCCCTCGGTTTTGACATCAGCCCCCCGATTCGTTCGATTTTATTTACTTGCTCTTTCTGCAACGCTGCTTTAATGCGACGCAACAGTGTGCACGATTGAATGCTCTAGCATTGCTGAAAGTTAATGCCGGTTGGCAGTTTAGGTTCGGTTCGTTTTGCCCATCCGATTTCCTTCCCAATCGTCCCACCTATCTATTAACGTCATGCACCACCAGGCGCCTCCATCGGGACCAAGTTAGGCCCGGGAATTAGGGTGAATGCGTATGCCCTACCCGTTTACCGGTTGGACCATTCCAACTTGCTGCCGTTTGGTTCACGTTGCCTGTTGTTACCCGGGAGTTGTCGAACCCGTAATAAAACGTGACATTAATAGTCATCGATTTATGTGGTCCACAACAGTGCGTTTGCGTTTGTATTTACATTCGATTGCATGTTGTTTAGCTTGTTCGTACACTGCAGGTTATGAATCTTCTTCCAGTTTGGTAGTGATTTACTGTGGATCGGTTCATAAATTCGTTCTCCAATTTATGGATTTCACTGCGGGGAAAATTTGCGCTTTTATTTCCTCTGTGACGAACTGCTGACGTAAGGGGAATCAAGAAAACAGTGTTATTTTTTAAGAACACTTAGCTATAGAAAGCTTACAGAGCAGAGCATTGAATGCTGATAAATAATAAATAATAAATAAAACCAACTTAAAACAATAAAAAAAACATATTTGAATCAAGTTGAGTAGTTCGCATTGATCATCCAGCTGTGAACAATGTACAGCATCAGAGGCCCTAAGCGAATAAAATCGGGGTCATTGGCTCAATACCAGAATGAATCTGTCGACCAGGTGCCAGCAGGTTCTATTGTGAGCCATTCAATTACTTTTAAATTAAATCTGTTTTGTTTATTTTCCATCACTGGAACAAAGCACCGCCTATTGGCGATCACCTGGGCGATCGTAGAAACATGTCATTATCATTATTGTAAAAAACAATTAATTGAAAGGGAGCAAGCAAATAGAGCAATAATTGTTCGTTGAAAGTTCTATTAATTTCCAATGATTATGATATAAATTGATTGAAAACAAAAGATTCCATTAAAATAATACAATCGAAGTTTAGTACACTCTCATTAAAGAAGGAAAATCTGCACAATCCTAGTAAAAAAAACCCAATAATTTAAATTTGTTCTACACAAAACCTTCTCATGTAAGCTTTTCAATGCGACAATCTCCAATGACTTTTGTTATATCTACAAACTAAACCATTCTAACCTGTTCGCACCATTTCTCTTGCAATTTTCCCCAGATACCATAATGAATTTGAACATATCTATCCGTACGGCTGTACTAATCATGGTTCTCGCCCTGGTCTCTGGGACAATGGCAGCAGTCAACGCAACACGCAAGTGTCCCAACGATTGTGACTGTGATGACAGGGAAGGACGCTATCGTACGGTCTGCAACAAAGGTATGTTAATCGAATAAATACACACACGCACCACAATTCATTAGACACTCATCTTCCCAGCCTTCGGGGGAAGGAAGAAATGCTAGCAAAGCAAAGAAAACACACACACACACCCATTAGTGTTCGAAGATGATCAAATGAACACAATAAAGAACAATCTGCTGCCAACAAATGAATAGCTTTAGGCAGGCTGTGTCAGGAGGAACAAATGTCTGCCAGAAGGAATGAACCTTCGCAAATCTATAGAGCTATGTGTAGGATATGTTTTTGTTCTTAATTATCGTTAGATATGCCAGTGCAATTATCATTTGAAGCCATGAAATGCCTTTAAGGTGTGTGGCTTTGAAGTAGTACTTTTGCATAGGCCTTGATGCCGTTTTATCAATTCCAGATGGTAGTTTTTAAATTCAATCAATCACCTTTGTATCGCAACCGCAGGGCAATGAAATACTCATGAAATTATCAACAAAATATTGTTCACTTTCACTTCACTTTCTTTTCCTTACTCTCCTTATTCGTTTCGCAGTGGAATGGATCATTCCGCCACTGTCCCATTTTGATCCGGACGTCGAGATACTCGTAATCTCAAACACGCGCCATCCAATCAACGTGGGACCACAGTTTCAGTTTTTCAAAAAGCTCGAAATCTTACGCATCATTCACGCCAACATACCCTCGGTGGGCGATCGTTCCTTCTGGGGCTTGGTACGGCTCAAGTTGATTGACATTTCGCACAACAACATCACCCAGCTAGCGATGGAGAACTTTCGCGGGCAGGACAATCTGATCGAGCTCGATCTCTCCCGCAATCGGTTAGATAACATCGCTAGTGGCACGTTTGGTCATTTGAAGGTAAGAGGATAAATACAATCGAACTGTTATCTTGGTAATCTGAGAATTGCTATTTGTTTTCTTTTCTCGACAGGAACTCAAAAAACTTCATCTGATAGATAATTCCATTACCGAGTTTAATCAGCGGTTGTTCCTGCATCTGGCTAAGCTCAAGTACCTGGACCTAAGCCACAACTCCATCGACGATCTGCCACCGGAAGTGTTCAAAGATGTACAGGTACTGTAGTTTTCCAATTCCTAGCTTAAGCACGATATCGAACATGTTTAACACAAAGTGCGATTTTGATTTTATTCCAGGATTTAAAAACACTCAAAGTACGAGGATGTCGCCTGTCCAACATTAATCCACAGATTTACAACATTCTTTCCCACTTGACAGAACTTGACTTGGGTCAAAATCAGGTAAGAATTAGACGAATATTTTATCAACTTGGTATTCATTCTTAAGACCCAACAAAATTTTGACTATATTTAACCAACTTTATCCAACAGATAAAATTTCTTGACCGGGAAGAGTTTAAGGACTTGGTGCATCTGGAAAAGCTACGCCTCGACGGCAACCAGCTTTCAGTGATCGTCGATGAACTGTTCATTTCCCAAAGGGGTTTGAAATATCTCGGTAAGTAGAAGCCGTCACGCCGTAGTAGTCTCTCCAATTTATTCAACGAATCTGGTACTTTGATCCGCACTTCATTCAGATATTTCCCGTAACCGGTTGGCCAAAATCGCAGACCGAGCATTCGAAAACCTGACCAGCCTTATACATCTGGACGCTTCGTACAACAAGCTGTCCCACATTGAGCCGGCCTGTTTCCGCCCGCTCCGGAACCTGCAGACGCTTAACATTAGTGGGAATTTGCAGCTGGATTTGAGCGAAATGGAGGACACGATACAGGTGTGTATCTACACGATCATCTATCATTACCTTGAGGCGCATGTACATACTGCACCCGATAGCTATAAATGTCTACCCTCACAGCAGGATAACGAGCACAACGTCCAGGGGGTTTTTTTTTGTTCCTTTACACCAAAAATATTCCATTTTTTTTCTTACCTTCCTAGGTCATAAAGAACATCACCGGGCTGATGGTGTCCGATATGGGCGCGTTGCCACCGAACCTCTTCACTCCATTCCTACGTCTGGAAACTCTCAATCTGTCTGGCAATCATATCGATAACATCACGCTACAAATCATCGAACCATTGCACCAGTTGAAGGTAAGTTTTCTCCCGGATCGTCGTGGGTGGCAGGATTTATCCGTATTCACTCTTATTCGCTTACGGAGGATGGGTATGCCATACTCGTCTAAGGAAATGGAACGCCCACAACAGTGGGGAATCTTTGGAAATCTTTATCTGCAGATTCATTTTTCAATAACAATGGTGGTCTGCTTATGATGCAGAAAAAGATAGTTCGCGCCACCGAGCACCACCATTTCAATGAGTTGCACAACGTATGAGAAAGGTGCATCAATATTAACAGCCGTAATTTTATACATCCTGAAACTGCTACTCACAATCTTTCACAATGATAAACAACCAGGACGAATGTAGGTCCAGGAACTTCAGCGTCAGCTAGTGATTGCTAAGGCAAGATCCTGATTTTCCATCCCGACTATTCCGCTACACTGCAGACAGACAATCAGGCAGGAACGGTGTGTGCCGGTTTCGAAACATCATATGTCGGCGTTTCATAATGCAAAACACGACGACTGTACGGTGCTGTACTCAACCAACGATGGTAGAAAAGAATCATTGCTCCCAGTACAAATTTGCAACCACACCAACCATCTCAGAATCTCAAACCAGTGGTTCTTCTCGAACCAGTTCCGGTGGTGCAAAGCGGAAATGTAGTGCAGCTACACTTCAAATCTTATCACTGAATCCTGGGTATATTCTGATGGAAAAAAGCGCATACCAAACCACATACACACACACACACATCCAGGTGGTGTAGGTGCGCTAGAGAATAAAACCGAGATCCAAACTAGTATTTGATTTCCTTTCCAATCTCCTTCACCACACACCGATTCTCAATCAACCGACCCATTGTGCGGTGGATATGATTTACCGAAAATGGTGTTGCTATTTTTTCCCCCATTTTCCTACCTCACGTAGCATAGCTATAACTGTATGGGTTGTGTGGGAACGAATTAGGATATATACGTCTGCTGCTGCCGGAAAAATCCAATTTTCGGACGATAAATAGGCACACCAAAAACAAGCTTTTTTTTCAAGGGAAAACTGAAAGGAAAACAGGGAAAGCTAAATACACATCTTGCTGGAAAATGAAATATTTGATTTATACCATGTGCTTGTGTTTACTATCAAGCGCATACACTCAGGCTGAAACCACCGCAAGATAAACGTCGGTTTGCTCCATAAGTCGTTTTTCAAACTGCATACGCCATTTTCAGGTGGTAATGCACTTCTGGCAGGAGTGGCGAGTTGCTTCCACTGTGCAAGCACACACCTTGCTTCACAGAATGTAAAAAGTACATTTCTTTACACAACTTAAGACGCCAACACACACAAACCGTCAGAAAAAAACCCTCTTCACATAAAGAAGTTATTGAATTTGAAGTTTTTTTTTAAACTTTATTGAAAATAGTGAATATCTTGTAAACGTGTGAAATTCGACGGAAAATCGATTTCGAAAACTATCGCACCCGAATCTACTGGGAAAAAAGTGCAATTCGCAACGATCGATCCGAATTTTCCGAAAAGGTGCGTAACGTTAAAGTCAAACACACCATCAATCCGTTTCCAGTGTCAACCGCCGGGGCGGAGTTCGTTCAAAGCAAATCAAATCATGCAATTGAAAACAACGAGCAGCGTACTGGTAGCAATTGACCTGTCAGCGAGCACGACCCTGTGACGACGTGTCATTGCATTGCATCAAAGCGAACACTAACGCGGGTAACGAGTTACCATACCAACAGGGCTAGAAGCACATTCATTCGAGGCTCATGTTTGCTGTCAGCTTTTTCATTCTCCACTGTAGTAAGGTGGTGTATTTAATGTCTTGTCTCTTGGTTTTCCCTGTCTAGTTCTTGGATCTGTCCCGGAATCAGCTAAACGGCATCCCAGAACGCTACGCAACCCAGCTCGCTAAGATCACCGACGTCAAGCTGGAAAACAACCCCTTGATATGCGACTGGTGTCATATGGGACCGCTCATCACACAATCGAATAAGGTAAGGTTACACGTTACACTGCACTATACAAATAGGAGCATTCGCACAGGTTGCATATGTCCATCAAACGGAAACACCAGATTAGAGAGTCATTTTCACTGACACCGAAAAGCATTCAAAGAGACAAAAGCCGGGAACCTTCCATTCTCTATCAACATCGCTTAGCCGTTTAGTGCTAATTCCTTGCCCGGTTGCTCTGACTTTTTTTTTTGTTGCAGCTAAAGCCCCCACGTCTTCCCTGGCAGGAAGTTCCACGTTGCTTTCTACCTGAACGGCTTCGCGAGGTGCGCATCGACGGGCTGCACCAGGACGGTGTCGAGGACTGCATGGAGGTGATAGTAGACGAGGATCATGATGCTGCCAGCACGTCGCACAACTTTCTCGAGCAAGGTATGCCGGCTAGGAAGGAGCTTATCTGGCAAATTTCGATTCCCAATCTAGCCTTTACATATGCTGTTCCGTTTTATCTTCCCTTGTCGGTGTAGCGGGCAGCGTTAGCATACTGGCAGCCTGTGGGCTGATAATATTCATCATACTTGCCATCATCGTCGTGTCCACGGCACTCTGTCTCTCGAGGCATCGGGCGCGCTATTATACGCACGAGGATAAACGAGGTAAGAATCGTTGCACTGGGGGATGGTTTCCGAAACTTTACTCCATCAGCTTTTATGTAAGTTAAACTGTCGGGTGGAACATTATAAGTACTCTGGCAAGCAGTTGATGTGCACCGTCGCGATTGAAGCGTTGAATAGGAGCAGTGTGAGGATTCTACAGACTTGTACAGTGTATTGTGGGTGTTAATGGACATAATATGTAGAAAATGTCACTTTTTCAGCGTTTTTGGCATGTAAACATGGAACTTGAAAAATGAATGTCATCAAAGTTTTATGATACAAATTTAATAAGTTGTAAGTAATAGTCAAAGTCGATCCTTGTAGACTTCAGCTCTCAGTATTACTAATACGAATCCTTCTTGGATCCGCATAAATAAGGTCAAGAAGTTGGGCCTCTAAAGCAATGCTATGGCTCAATTAACGTGATCAGATTCTGAATCATGACATTAGAGAATTATTTGATGCCCCCAAACTACATCAAACAAAAATTGAGAGTAAAAGAACTTATTATCAATGAAAGGACTCCACAATACAATGCATAATTATTGTTCAAAATTAATAAATGGATTCCAGAAAATTCCAATCATCACTTGAAGTTAAGTAAGAACATGCACAAACTTAAAATCAATCATTTCTGAAGTGTTCAATCCTCCATTACAAGTCAATAGGCTCTTTGGATGTGCTACATGGCTAGTTTTATAAATTAAACATTGATTAACTACATTTCTTTGATATTTTTACCACAACAAAAGCAACCAAGCTATCCTCCTTTCTTCCATCGAAGCATAACGCAAATTTTGCATCCTATTTCGATTCCAACCCCACAGACACAATACTCGAGAAAAATGCCGAAACGCCCATCATCACGACCGGCAGCGAGATCAACTTCAAGTTCCCGTACAACGAGCGTGTCTGCACGATCGACGAAATGTGCATCCCACCGCCACCACCACCGCCCGGCAAGCTGGCCCCGGCCAGCATCGAACGGTTTGATTAACGAACGGAACCAGCGGTCCGTATCGGGGCGGATGGGCTTCTTCCATCCACCACCACACCCGATTCGGTCGCCGAAACCGTTGCCCTGATCGAGCTAACGGGCAGCCATCCCGGTTCGAAGGACTCGCTACTGTCCGCAACCGATGGGCACAGTACGCGAACCGTCACCATTAGCAGCATATCGCAGTGTGCCGACATACAGCCGGATGTACCGCCGACGAGCAGCGGTCCCGCTGCGAAACCCTTCACACCGAAGAGCATCCTTCGAAAGCGTACCGACACGGGGCTCTAGGTAACGGGTGCGGGGTGCGTTGCATCCGATCACCTACACTGTAAATAGTTTCATCCCGCTGACGGTTCATCCGGGGGAGTGCCGATGTACGTCAGGTGAATTTTATGCATTAAGAAGCACCCTTAGGAACAAAACCTGTTTTATCCTTCGAAGTGTATCGTAAACAAAACAGGAAGCGTTTAATCTAAGCGAACTCGTGGAGGATGTGAGAGAAGTGTGTTATTAGTTATTAATTATAATTATGCGGGTTTTAAGCGATGAGGTTGACAGATTGCACACGGTTTGCGGTGAGGGAATTTTGTGGATGAGACGATCTGTTCTGGCAACAGGCCGTGACGTGTGCAGGTTTATTATCGTGTGAACATCCGAGTTGTACATACCTATACACAACAACCACACACACACACACATACTTGATTTTTCTTCGATTTTTCCACCGGCAGTCAAAAATGAACCAACCCGTCAAATGACTCCCTGGCGTTCTTCTTTCGATCGTGCGTGTACGTTTTGCGTCAAAACTTCCCTTTGTTCCGTGTACCATGGAAGGCTGATCCTGTGAATCCTCTTGAAGTGGATATTTGGGAAAATCATCATCATCATCATCCCGGTAAAGGCGTATGTCTGCACTCGAGGCCTCCCCAAATCCCTACACCGAGATTAATGATGTGCGTTTGGGGAGGATTTGTGCTTTTTTTCTTCTTGTGCCGTTCGTTTTCCCGTGCGTGATGATCCCACGCGCGACTCAACAGATGCGGAACACTCGCTCGCAAGCGTGTGTGTGTGTGCCTGCAGAGTGGTGTAGGTTTAAGCCTTGTTCCGTCACTTGCTCGACTCTGTCACGATGACAATCATGATGGGTTTATAATTTTACAACCCAAATCCCTACCGGTCGACAGTAACTGGCGGGGCGGGGTCCTTCGATTTGTGCATGTTTGTTGGCTTACAACCCGTGACATGATTCAACGACCTGTGTGCTAGCCGGGGGTTTTGGGATTATAACCTTAGGGATTGGGGATGGGATGTGATGCGATTAGAAGTGAAACTGACGCTGAGCATAGTTTTCGTAAAGCTTGCTATTCATTTATAGCACAAATCAATGTTCGGAGCTCTCTTTTAGCTATGAAACCATAAATTTGTCATACTAAACTTTCTGGATGCATGTGATAAAAGCGGTCAGATTTTGCAACCAACCCGGCACACAGACACAACAAAACTAAGCCAAATAAAAAGCTTTTAAAAATGCAATCAGTTACGAAATCTACCAATGGCATTCGTTTACTCAATAGGCTTTGGCGTGCATAACAGGAAAAATCGGACTACAGAAATACACCAAAACCCTTTACGCGACAGCGAAATAAAACTGTATGAAAGCCAATTCGCGCGTGCACTATGACAGTGTGGTTGGTAGCAACCTATCGTAAAATATATGACAGAGCATGGTTCAAAATTGTACGCATTTTTTTATGCCCCTCATCCGATGTGCGGTGGCTTAGAATCCCCATCGGAATGTTCTTGCGTGGTGGCGTTTTTGTTTTTATTTTACGCGCTTGTCAACATAAAACTCCGACACAGTAGCAGCGGCAACCACAAACGTGTTGCCGTGGTGAATTGGGCTTACGGTCCCCCGTCGAATGTTACCAAGCGCTGGTTAACGAACGCAAAATAGCAACAGTAACAAGAGGCCGCGTAGTTCCCCATGTACTAGCGTGTAGCAGAGAAAGCCACAAACCGAACTGTGTAACTGTGTTTTAGAACTGGGAACGAACGGTTCCTTTTTTTTTTGCTGTTGACCCCGTGATGCCCTCTCCAATGCCATTAGGGAAAATGTCATCAGAGTATTAAATTCCTTGCTTCGTTTAGGTTTTATTTTAGGATTAAAAGTACTTTTCCTATTTATTTAGCAATGGTGCCCCTGACGGCGGTTTTTGTTCCCATATTTATTACTACAATATTGGGAATGCGAAAAATCCAGTACGACAGCGCGAGAGTGTTGCATAAATCAGACAAAATGGTCAACATTTGCTGGCGGGAAAGTTGCCGCCCGGTAGAGCACTGTCGATTGCTAACCGTTTAGGGTGGATCCATTGATCTAACAGGCCATTTGCACTGCTATAGACAGATACTTGTGTCTTTGCTTGTCCGCCGGTCGGGCAAACATTCTCCTTTTGCTGCTACAGACGGACCTAGATTTTGATATATAGGGTGCTATTTGCACAAAACGCCGACGGTCGGTGATTGTGGTGTATGAAGGCTTTGTACGCACATTCATTCCGCTTCGTTCACCTAGACGATCTTGCATCACTGTCGAAGGTAGTTTGTATCCTTACATCGAAAGGACTTATTTTTACTACATCGATCGCGTGTAACGCTATGCATGGTACGTGTTTACATTATAACGCCATATTTATAACCATGTTGACAGAAAATGACCTTCCGAATGTCCTTGCAGACACTGGCCATTTAATTCAATTGACTTCACATTCATCCCATCAACAAAATCACCCACCCTTAAACGGTTGGTGGTGGCAATAACCAGCCACCAAAACACACTCGTAAACCAATATTAGTGTCATCGTTTGCTGTAAATGAGAATGAGTCTGCGTGGGGACTTAGTTTCACTCACACAGCCCGGACGCTTGTCTAGTGGGTCTGGCTGTTTGCAGTTAGAAGGAAATCGAGAGGAACGAATCGTTTTCGTCCCCCAAAAAAAGGTGTTCCAATTTTCAAGGGTTCTTGAAGTGAATGATAAAAGGGTTGAGCTTGGAATATTTATTTTGTTGTCAAAAATGTGGTGTTTTTTAAAGTTTATTTTCCTGTAATTAGGATAGTTTTACTCCTTTTCTTCTTGTTCTTTTTGCTCAATTTTCATCACATCACTAAATTCGGAAAAAAATGTGTTCATTAATTCTATCAAGTGTCACATCGTCTCAAGTCTAACAGCCTAAAGGTATGCAATTCGCTACGTTCATTCACTTCAACAATCATAATCATTGCCCCAAGAGTCATTCCGCATTTCACTTCAGCTCCCTCACACCCCTCCCTACCAATTGAACAAACGATAGAAAGTGAGACGAATTAGACGTGGCTGAATTCCACACCGAAAACAAACAAAAACCAGCGTAGGCAGCGAACCGAATTCCAAAATAAAAGGTGCTCCCCAGCTAACTTCTGCCACAGGTAAGAGCAGCTTTACCCGGCGCACAAGGGATGAATGTGCGGAATTTCGGAAAAAAACAAAACGGCAACCGGCAACGGTGGAAACTGCCGACAAAGTTAGGTTCCACGATCCGCAACGAAAATTCATCAACATCCCACCCGAAACGTTTGGCGTTTCCACCGTTTTTGGACGAAACGAAAAGGCTCTAGGATTTCCTGATGAATTCCCAAACGGGCGGGAGATGGGTGGGTACGCAGAATTGAGGAATTAAATTTATCAAAATATTAATTCACTCGCTTTCGACGTTAGTCTTGCCGTTCTGATCCAGCACCTCCTTGCCGTAACACACCTGCCGCCTTAGGTTTTCGGGGTTACTTAATTTTGAAATTGCCACCTCCGCTTGCGAAAAAAAAAGCTCCACTTCGCTAAGAAGCCGCTGACGCGCTGAAAGTTGAGGTATAATTAATTACCATGATAAATATTCACCTCCGAACGTGCTATGAGCTCGATTCTGGTGCGTTTTTTTTTTTTTTCTTTCGTTCCAAAATCACCCCAGCACAACACATCATGGCAAGGAGGATAGAGTACAGGCACCAGCGAGAAAAAAAGGATTGTGATGTGTCGCGGGCGTACATGGAAAGTGAGAGTAAATTAATGATAAACATAACCAGCATGGCACACGCACGCACGGTATCCCCATCCCGTTAGAAAACCAACCAACGGTTTTGTTTTTTCTTATGGGGTCACAAAACTGGGTTTAATAAAGACACTACTATGACCTGGGTCGAGGAGAAGTTCTCTTGCATCTGCACGTGAATGAACCAAAGCAAGAAAAGGGGCAACGCTTCTAGGTGACAGACAGACAAAGCTGATTACTGTATCATAACAAGGTTATTTTGTCATACCGTTTGTCTACCTTAAGGCGTTTAATGGGGATATAATTGACCCCCAATGGTTTAGAACGAATGCTTTACTTTCAAAGAAATATTCCATATGGTTTTTAAACACTTAATGTGCCTGCAAAATTTAATCTTAATAAGTTTTTGCACATAAAACGCATATTTTATGTTTTCCACAGTCTTCGAAACGTATAACCCACTCGATTTTTTCCCCCACTGTAACGTGCCAGTCGTTCAAAAACCAAAGTTTTATCTCCCAAGGCACAGGCACAGGAAACATTCCTCAGCACAACTTTTTTCGGTTTATTTCATTTTTCTGTTTTGTTTTGGTTTGCACCGTCCGAGTGCACAAGCGAAAGGGAACCGAAATGAGATTCACCAGCGAAAAAAAAGGAAGCTTTCCCGATTGGAGCAAAGGGATTAGATGATGTACAGTGTGTGTGTGTGTGTGGAAACGGAACATGAACATTTTTCAATTAAAAACAAACAGACGCTTGAGACGAAAACTCAAACGCTCGGGTCTGAAAGGAAGCAGTTGTGGCAAAAATATTAGGTAAATAAACACAACATCTTTTTTCGTTTGGTGCACAGAACAACCGAGGCAAATGAGGCCCAACATAGAACCCGAGAAGGATGATTTTAAACGCTGCAATGTGTTGCAGGAATTCTTTAAAGAAAAACTTAAGAAAAATATTCGGAAAAAACACACACAGCAAGAATACAAATTAAGTAAGGTTAAGCCTAAGTAGATAAGTCAACAGTGATGGGGAAGAAAAGATTTATTACGAGTTGCGTGTGAGTTGTATAATCATCCAGATGTGTATAATGCGTGTTAGTAGCAAGGTCCTACCCTTATCCAAACATCCTCCCCACCCAAGATGCCCCCTCCCAAATCCATTTTACTAGATGACGTAGCAAAACAAACAGAACTATGTATAAAATGCGTTACGAGGAGCAAACAAATGGAAAAATTAACAAACAAAAAAATGAGGGATGGAAAGAGAATTCGAGACTCGAAGATTAAAATAGGGAATTTGGGAGCTAACTTACACACCGATTAACACGGACATGATTTTATTTAAATCCGGCATAACATGGTTAAGCATACTCATTTCACACTCCTTCTCTCTAACTATTTCTCTCTGGTTTGTATCGTTGTGACTTTTACACAAACATTTTCGTGCATTTGAGAATCTCTTATTTTGTATTAAATCCATTTCTACATAAATCAACACAACAAAGGGGCGCGTAATAAAGTGCATGGAGGTTGGGCTGAAAATCATTAACCCCATTTTGGAAGAAAAGTAATAAAACGGTTTCCTTACCAAACACGAAACGCAAACTCCAGCGCGAAAGCCGGTGTATTCCACCCGGAAGGAGAAATGTGCTAAGGGAATAATTCATTACATGGTCGGTGGCGGTTCCACGGAAACTGGAAACGCAATTTGCAGTTAAATTTTCCTTCTACTCCACGGTACAGAGCGTAATTTCGTGCTAAGGATAAAAGGCACGCAGTTTTGCAGCACCAGGGTGGAAAGTGCAATTTTAAAGGAATTTGCTGCAAGAGAAATTACATGCTGAAGCCATTTTGTTCTGAGTGAAATGTGTGTCTGGAATTGGTACTCGGTAGAGAGAGAAAAATAGAGAGAAAAAGAGAGAGAAAGAGAGAGATAGAAGAGAGACGAAAGAGAAAAACAATAATAAACACACTGACACACCACCATTACCATTATAGGATGGTATTTGTATAAAAAATATAAATTTATGTTTTAATAATTATATCCGAAATTACCGCTCAATTATGAGCTGGAACCGGAATCGTAAAATATGATCAGGTAAGTAAAGCTGCTTTTAAAGGAAAAGTAAAAGAAGGTTCCGTTTAAATTATTCTCAAAGTATTCTAACTAGATATTAAAAATCGTATCGAGAGGCGGTTCACATCAACTACGATATTGAGTGTTGAACAGGTCGAGCAGGTCGAAAAGAAGGATAAGTACTCAGTACTCCAAGTTCCTCTATATTTGGAACTTGGAGTACTGAGAACTTATCTTTCTTTTCGACCTGCTCAGAGTTGAGCACGTGTAGATGACGTGGCCAGGTCTCCAATACGTTTCGACGAATCTCGGTCTAGAGCTGCAGTTTTCTATCTACGGATGCATCCAATCTTTGAGTAGGCCAGCTTAGTTTGGGATGCCATTTTTTGCCATTTTAATGTTTATATAAAGATACTTTCTCCCGCCTGCGAGGTTTATCTACATGTGTGGAAATCAGAAAGCCATCAACCTTCTTAGAAAATTTGTTCTTTTTATCTTTGGCCTCTACTAGTTGCTACACAAAAGTAATAACTCTTTGTCGCCATCCTTTTTATGCGACAGCATTGACACTTAGTCAATGCTTCAGGAACTCCTACTATTTGCCCTGTAACTCCAGAAATCCACTATAACCTCTGGAGATTGTAGCGCCAAATAAGAAGAAGAAAAGTTCGCAAGGCAAACGCTTTGGCATGTTTTAATTCAATATTCAGTATAAGTATGTATAGCTATCCAACAATAGGCTGAGCCCACAGGTGCTTCAAGTCCGTCATATTGCAGCCCTTGCCCGTTAAACGAGGTCACGCGACACTACCTACCTTCCGACATAACGGACACAGTCCTTCCTTGTTCCTTGTTTGTTTCCTTTCACTTCCATAACCCCACAGTACCACAACACCGTACGAATTGCCTCTTTTAATCGTATTAGCTCTGATTTAAATGATGAAGCCGTCTGGGCTATCTTTTCTGAAAACGCTAGCTGTGAGATTAAAATCCCACATAAGAAATAAATTTGTTCTCCAAGAGCAGCATCAATGATAGAGCAACAATTGTAGCCAAAAATCCACACATTCAACACCTCGCTGACCTCCAATATTTCAGGGGCATGAAACTGTAGACCTTCTTGTCAAGGTCTCAATCAAGGTAGAAGAAAATAGACCATTAGTCACCACAATTATCTTCTCTGGACCAGAAATGCCGTGTCCAAAACTTGGACCAGAAAAATGGTTCCTCTGCCACAACCGTGTCCTATGACTCAAAAAAACTCTTTAGTGACCCTCGGGAAAGATACTGAATATACACAGCAACGACGAGCTTGATCAAAACATCGACATTGTACTATCAAACAATCAATCAACGTCAGAACCATTCGCATTTACAACCAAAGCTAAGCAGCGCAATAGACACAAATAAACAAAACAAACAAATCAAATCCAACTTTTCCAGTCCGTAACCACAACCAACTGAAAGATGAATGAAATCAAAGGACTCATTATATCCTTATCTCATTTTAGATTATCGTTATCTTATCATAGAATTTTGTGGAAATATTGGTTTTATTATGCTTCATTCTGTCTAAACTCAACCATTAAATCATCAATAACGAATCGCTCATTTGGGGAATTCTGTTTGACAGTTCTGGAATTTGAAATATTTGACTTTCCGATATTTTATTGCTCTCTTTGATTTCCTCACTTTGTTGAACACAACATACAATCATTGTAGCTCAGTTACATGTATCCTTACTTTCACCGTTTATAATTAATTACGAGCCAACAAGAAAATTCAATAGAATGCCATTGATACGCTAAATAAAACACAAATATGCTTCCTATTTTACACTATCAGTCGCACTTGCGAATAAATGACCAGTTCTATAGCATTTTCCCCATTTAGTTTTGCATCATCAAAACACGTACATCATCAAAAGGATCGGAAAATGGGAATTCTTCATTTAATGGTTCATGTTTCACACACTTTCTCACTTCAATCATCAATTCACGTGATCGATTGAGACTCAACCTTCGTACGCGGAACATGCACGCGTTTGGGACAGATGAGTCAAGCCAATTATTATCGTCCCGAAAGCGCACTTCAAACATCAAGCGCGTACATCGATGCATCGTCCGTGTATGCATCCCAGTCAGTATCGTTCTATGCTTGAAGACTCAAAGCATCCAACGAGAGGGCAGGAGAAGCCACTTTGTACAGTAATATAATAAAATTGTCTTCTATTAAGCAGCGTTGCTGTCGGTAGACAGCTGCAGCGAAGGAGCGTATCATACTGAGTTCGCCTGTTTGCTACCGAAGATCGCAAAGTGTTTACCATAATTACATTTACAAGCGATGAACTTCAATAAAAGGAGATTGCTAGTGTCATTTCCATGATGGCGCGTGTATGTGACCACGTGCGGTACCGTTAAACAATGTGTGTTGGTGATGGCGGAGTGATACAGCACTGAAGAGGCATAGTTACAGAGTTTTATGTTAGTTTAATAAAAAAAAAAATTGTTCGTAAAGAACAGTTAAAACTTGTTTATAGCTAAATAAAGTGTAAAACCCCACTTTTTTGAATCAATTCGATTTATACTTTCTTATCGTTCTAATTATTCACCTAATTTTTCAAAGATTTTCAGCATTAAATATTCAAATATCCTAAATAACAAATAAAGAAAAAAATAATTAAAAAAAGTAAATAATTATGGTAACTGAAATGAAATACAACACCTGCCAGAAGTCCAGGATCGCAAAGCATTTCATAGATGGTTCTGAGACGATTATTTTGAGGATAGATCTTTTCGTTGAGCTTAAGAATACGTTGACTACAAAAAGCTTATCCTAACTTCGTGATCACATTCAATACAGACATTCAATATTTCTTCCTTATGAACCATCAGAAGCTGAACAATACTAAAATTACTGACTAATTGATTGTTTGTCTGTTAAACCCTCTTCAAATATTAAGCGAATGCTTCTAACGATTGCAATGGGCGTCATATATTCAAAAACTAGAAAACCTTTCCATCACAAAATTTTGGAAACGAACACAGCGTGCCTAGCTCAATCATCAAAGCTCACTAAGCCAAAAAACTACAAACGGAGGAGTGTCAACGCAAACAGACAACACACACATTCTATAGCATTAAATTGACGTGCATCTTCACATCAGCGGCAATGTGCGCCACTCCAGAAGGCGGCACACGCAACACAAAAGACTACTTCAGCTTAACGACAACAGCATTACACCATTATTGTTTCGTTGAAATACTTCTTGAAGCAGAACAAGCACACAAAAAAAGCATAACACGGCATTTTCCTCTTACGTGTAGTGAGATGGTTCGAAATTTCTTTTTTGCCGTTCCTATTTGTGTGAAGAGCGTGTTCCTGCTAGCCGCATACCACCATCATTTGAATCTGTTTGCACGTACAGAAGTAGACACTCTTGTAGTTTCCCTCAGAATGTTCACACGTGCCACCGTTCTTTACCACTACTAGCTATCCGGTCGGGCACTTCCCAGCTGTCTCGGGGATATCAACGTTATCAGTATGCGGGTGACAACGATTCGCACCATCACATAGCAAAAGCTCGCCCATTGATTTCATCGCCGCCTTGCAAGCGTTGATCGAGAGCGCTTTCCTCTCGACACGCAGCTGCTCATCTCAAACGTTCATAATTAACACGTTTCTTCGATACACAATATCTGCTGCGTTTTTTGTTTCTTTTTTATACTCTATAGAACTCACTCAGTTCGGCGTTTGCTAGTTGTCTCTAAAAATATATCTAAATTATTTTCAAAAAACAACATCTAGAATATCTATAATATCTATAACCCTACTGTGCCATCGAATTTGATAGCGCCAACATTAACACGAAACTCGATGATAATTCGATGGAAATCAATTTCTTCCAGCTGCTCGCCAGAACCGAAAGTGACGCTTTTTGCTGCTCCAGCATCGTCCCCAGCTGCAATTCTCACAGACACGTCCCGAATTCTACAGCAGCTTAAAATTGACCGCCGGCTAACTTGCGGCGGTTCCATCGTGGCTTGCCATCTGAAGCGTAGAATATCGCCACAGGAAAGTCTATTACCGTGGGACGAACGGAAGACAGAAGTTTTTTGCTCCAATTATTGGATAAAGAAAAGCGATTTGAATGCGTCCCCCATCTGCGATAATAATTGTGCTGAAATTCCTAGAAAAAGGACTTTGATCAAAACGTAGAGTAAAGATGGTACCCACATTCACCCGATGGCTTTGTTGGTTTGTGATTCGAAAAACAGAGAGAGAGAAAGAAAGAGCCAATTACTCAAAATATTGCAAAAGAGGCAAGATCATTATCAACATCATCACCATCATCATCTTCGCCTTTGCAGTTACGCTTCAAACAATAAACCCTTCCAATAATGGTAGCAATGAATGGATGCTCACTCCAAGATAAGATAGTCGAGGCCTCATGATGCTGTAAATATCGTATCGTCTACTGTAGAAACTCAGCCTCCTGCTAACTTCTGTCCCACATTAACAACCAATTTCAAGCCAAACGATTATTAACTGCTAGTTATGGACGACTAATTTAGCTCGACCACTCATCCCTGCTCATTTGAATTAAGATAACAGCGTGGGAGTGGGCATTCGAAGCACTTCAAAGGTAAATAAAAAGCATCGCCAACGAATAGTGACGTTTTTCGTTCACAAACGCATCATCACGAAAGGTTGACTTTGGTAGCAAACGAAAATGAAATATCAATCCTAAATCCGATTGCCATTCTCCCTACCTGTCGGGACTTTACTTGTTGTGGCAACAAAATGTACATTTTGCCGCGGCGTGTGCAGTGACGCACATCACGGAAAGGGTCACAACACGATGCAACATTCAATCGTCCCCGGTGGGGACGAACGGCAGAACGTTCTCGTACAAGCCTCTGGAGCTGCTGTCCAATCATGCTGGCCCTGGACGCTTTGCAGTGCTTTTTTATAAAGATTTAGAGCTGCTGCTATGACAGGCGAATGATGAATAGGCTTCCGACAGAGATGACATTGTGAAAAGGCTTGCAGGTTTCAGGCACGTGCAGTGTGTGCTTCCGCCGAATGGAGATTGCTCATGTTTTCGTACTACGCGTTTCCAAGCTTTTTTTCTTCTGTTTTGCTGTTCGAAAGCACGCCATACGAGTCAGAATAAGTGTCTGCACTGAACGAAACCGGATCGTCAAAACACCGGACGAGAAAAAAAATGCTAGTCCAAACCTAGTCAACCTACTGTCAACGGGTAGCCCACAATCCGCCCCCGCCTGCCGATGACGTTGACGGGGGATCAAGGATAATAACTCTAAGTCATCACCGTTCAAGCGCCCCGCTGCCAAACGCGCTGTCACGCGCGATTCAATAACCTATCCTTGCAGCGGTCACATCCGGGCCGATGTTTTGATGGTGACGAATGGAACATACCGACCGAGGGACAACAACCATCAAAGCAACAAAAAAAATCCCAATCAAACTACGAATGCAGCTAAAATAAAGCAAAACATCAACCCCTTAATGTCTGATTCGATGAAAAGCAAATGCGTACCTCGGAATGTCAGACGTATTTTCCCATTTTAAGAGTTCCGATCCAAACCCACACACTTCTGCGGACAAATAAAAAGGTTCCAAAAAAGCAATGGCTTCGGACGACGCCAGCGTGATGAGCGTTGGTGCTGGATGCATCGGACGACAGTCAACACTACCTGTGTCGGGCAATAAAATTCTCTAAAAGGTCAAAAACGGCTGCCGAAAAGGCGCTGTCGTTGTTGTTAACAACGGTACCACAATATACTGGGGATAAATTTTCCGTCCATCAATTATTGTGACCCATGACAACCCGGTTGCCATAATTGTCACATTTGAGACCTTGTGCTGCTCAACATGGCGGATGTAGATGGGATGGTTTTATAGACTTGGAAATCCATAAATAAGCTGGGTTTTTCCAAATAGGACAGAAATCAAAGTTTGCTAAATAATCCTGCAATAAACGTGTTTGGGTAATGTGTACCTGTGAGTTCGTATAAGCGAGAGAACGATCGCAACACATGTTACCTGTGCTTCTACTTTCAAACCATTACAGAAGACCTTGGAAACAGTAGTTCGAGGAGTTGTACCCAGTTTTATCATCTGTTTGAAGAATTGCTAATCCTCTACGTCATAAACACCACTTTCTAATCCTTGAATCGGTTGAATCCTGTCCTATCGTCCATTTGAACGCTTGATGTATCCTAAGAAAACATAGGAAAGACGCATTCCTACAACTTCAACAATAGCTCAGAAATGCTCACAGAAAAAAAATTCAGTACAACATAACTGGCATATGTAAATTGATCACTCGTGTTCAATAACTTCATCTAGCTGTAACACCTCAAACGCTACTCATCTATAATTCTATAATCATCACATCAAACACATGACTTGTGGTCCTTTCAATAAGCTTTTCTTCAAATGCACATAACCATGATGACACTAAACAACACACAATAACAATATCGCATTCACCGCATAACACTACACATCAGAAAATTCCTCTTTGTCGGCCGGTGGAGTTGCATGTTGCTTGTGCGACAAACTTTGCCCAGTGATGAATTCTAAGAATGAAGCATCCTCTGGACGGAGTTTGTCGCACAATCGATTGCATCTTCAAGTGGATTAATTTATCGTTAATTACGGCACACACACTTATGGACACCCTTCACAAGCACACCCCGATGATTGTGGGATTGCCGACATTAAAGTACAACTACTGTGATATGACCATAACTCAGATCACAGCAGAAGTTCCTTCAATGTAGACGCCCATCGTTGTTTGCCACACTTAGACGGGGTGGGGTGTGTTTGTTTTGCCTTATTCAATACACTTCACCAAACAATACTTTCGCAGTAAAACCAATCGCCACGTGTTGAATTTGGAACAGCAGCAATATCAGGTAACTACCGCTGTGATATGGTACGGATTATTACTCCAACATATCACACCGGGAGTTCCTTCGATCGCCACTGTCAGCGTACTTCCTGTGGGAGGGAATGAATGGAATTTATCCAATCCTAAACAAACCAACGGTGCTGGTGTTCCGCTGCCCCTATCTGCAGTGATGGTCTAGCTTTATGATGTCTAGTACAGTAATCATAAGGTAGAACACCAAAGTAGCTAGCAGCAGTACCGCAAGGAAAACGGAGCATTCACTTCACACTTTCACACAACCACAAGGCGAATAGGTCGTTCGTTTAGGACGCGAGTGTTCGGTCTAGTCACTAAGGTGAAACCGAATGACTGCGACAGCGACTAGTCCGACAATCGCCCCAAATTAGGACCGCTTGTTGCAAGGGAAAGTTATCACGATCACTGCACGGTCAACTGCACTATTCGACGGTACGATCACAACTGATGTTCTGTCGATCGTCACCATGGTGTTAAATACCATCTTCACTCGATCATACCTGTCCGTACTCTGTCCTATTTCTTCCTTTCTATTCCTCACCTTACTCTTGCCTATCCATAAAGCTACCTAGAAATGCTTACTTCATGTACGAAATTCGTCAGGTAGTGAACGATGACAGAACCTCTTTACTGGTTCTGTGAGTTTAACGATCATGTTAATAGGTACACGATTTGTCGCTAGACATAGCACTGTACAACGCCAAGTCAGATTTCGCCAGTTGACGCCCAATTAAGATTCTTTACCTTTGCCTGTTTCACGGCGCAAAGCTCAAACTCACCAGCGTAGGTATAAGAATCTAAACGAACGTGTTTTAGCACGTTCAACTAACTGCAATGGTTTGGCTCTCAAAATCTACCGCCCATACTACATTATGCCTAAGGGTAAGTTTTAGGAAATTTCCAAAACTATAATTTAATGGTTTTTAACGGTTTTTTGACAAGGTCAAGCCAACGGAAAAATTGCAAAGATCAAAATTATAATCACAGCGATCGTTTACTCCCCAGATTTTGAAATTGCTTCAAAACCCAATCGGTTTCAACCAATCGGTGTGAAACTTTCAACGAAAAAAGTTTCTTTTGCGGTTACAGATTTTTATCAACTCCAATTCGCCCTAACACAGGCTTCTAATGAACGATCGTAGAATGAAAGCTATTTCCTGATGAAAATAGTACAAAAAATATCAAATTCCGCATGACAGGAACCTATCACGCCAACAATACGGCAAACACGGATAACGTAACCTATTTTATGTAAAACGATTCGAACAGCAAATGCAAATCAACTCGAACGTTTTTAATTATACCCTTTTACACACAAGATGCCATCAACATGCAATTCGCAACCAGATTTAAATTCATTAAAAATACCTTCGGTCAGATTAACTATGAACTGGAAATATCTCACCAACCGTTTGTCGTGCACCAACTTTCTAATCCATTTACGATTATGCTCCATGTTATCTCCCACCCCCTTCACATATTTGGTGGCCTTTTACTAGGTTCTCATGAAGCTTTGAATGCGTTTGCATATTTATTCACTTAGCCAGGGAATCGTGTACTAAATGGAGCGCCCAAAATAAAACTCTCAAAGGCTTTAGAATCCTTCACCAACCAAGGATCATATGAGATGGCACGGGCCGTTGATTGGACGCCGGCATAGCGTGCCCGATGGTCGTTAGGTGGTGACATTATCGCACGCTTCTAGAAACGGTTAGAACACACCCCGGTATCTTGCACATGCGATGTGTTTTGTGATATTTTAATTTAATTTTTGCATGCGCTGCTTTATTACATACCCAACATGCATCGGGCTGGTAAAGAGATGGGGCTGTGAAGTAATTTTATGGGAATGAAAACATTTAAAGTAGTTTAATGGGCGTCGAGATTTTATCACGATGAAAAATGGGCATTTTTTGCATTATGCTGAATAGAAATTATTTTTTGCAAATTTTCTTTTTCAAATATGAGCAGCGATTGACTACGTGCAGCATGAGTGGAATAGCCAAAACTGTATATTTTATTGTGCAATTGTTTTTTTTTTTATTTCATGTTACAAAAACTTATATGTAAAATGCATTTCAAACTGCATCATCTTTTTTAAATTTAAAATAATTGCAGCAGTTTTATTTATAAAAAAAACTTTATCAAAAAGCGCCACCATAAAAAAACCTTCAATTTGATACATAATAAATTAAACTGTACGAAACAGTTACGAATCCTCCATAACGTAACGATGGCACTAAAAAGCAACAAGCGTGCAAACGACCCGAATCCAATTTGAACTACATCTGGTCAGGAAACGTACAGTTTCTACGGCACCGAAATAACCACTTTGAAACAACTGTCACTGGCAATTGAGCTTCCAGGAGGAGCTCCATCCACATACGCAGCCGAAATGGTTGGTCAGTTTTAACATCAATATCAATTTAAAAAATCAAACAACGCTCCCAAAGCATTCGATTTGATGTAGACAATTGTTGGTACAAAACGTAAAGATTTTTGCTGCAAAATGTGCAGCACATGCGATCAAGGTCAATACACAGCAGTGGAAGAAAAAGATGCAACTAATGCCAAAAGATAACCTTCGAATGAGCACATTGCTGTTGAAAACGATTTATAACGCTTTAACAACTTTTACGAACTAAGTTTGCTGCCGTATTCTGTACTCTCCGATGCAAAACCACTTCAATACCACCTTCTTTGGTTTCTACCGGTACGACGGACGACGACGGAGGTTATAAGTAACAAGAAAAGAAAATCAAAGCCATTTCAAACACTTTGATTTTCTGAACACAAACACTGCTTCTCACCATTTTATAAATTGGCTGTACATTCTTCCCCATTTTAACCACTTAATCTTGTTTTAAAATGGATTAGAAAATAGATCTCATATTTTTTTGTAAATCATTTTTTAAAGTATTTTGAGAAAGTTCACCCTCCGCTTATTTTCAAAGTATCACAATACACCTCCTCAAAGGTTTTATGCTGCCTTAAGCGTTTAAACGCCAGACACGGCAGAAGATGTGACGGCTGCTGCTAAAACTATAACTATTTGATCCAGATAGGATAGGTCATGCCGATAAAAGCACCGCCGCATAGGTTTTCGATTGAGCAAGGGATCAAGCTTAACAAAGAGCATAAAACTTTTCCTATCTGCATCCAATGCTCCTCCCCAACCGTTCGAACGAAACAACCGGAAAGGATCCATTGGCTACTCTATCAACGCGTGTGCGGCAAAGGTGCTAATAAAATTTACCATCACTTTTCAAGAACCCCCACTAACCCGTACCGGGAGCGTCAAGTGGCGTCTACAAGGGAAAATGAATCGCTTTCTTCAACTCGCCGGAGCAACATCACCCCACAATCCATCCAATCAAACCCATGGTCGGTGGCGAGCGACGTTACTTTAATCATGCATAAGGACCAAAAATGCTCCATTCCTTGCAGACACGATAAGGTTGTTTGCTGACAGGAGGTACGGTACGGTATGGCCCCACTTACAAACTGTTGACTACTATTTCATTAACACTGCTGACGGTGTTTTGATTTATGAAACTTTATTTCTACCATCTAGCAGCACCGGGCGTTCCGGTCAAAATTAGCTTCGATGAAGATGAATACAGCCAACCAACCGTACAGCAGTGTGGCAGTACTATCGGAACCTGGGCAAATCGGGTTTTTGCGAAAAGACGTGCCAAATTTTATGGACCATGCAGTACATTTTACGATTTTACATTATGCCACACCGGGGTGCGCGCTGCTGTTGCTTCGGGTCCGGTCTGGAGCAGGCAAAGATCACTCAATTTTGCGATGATTTAAGGAACTAATCCGGACAACAATTTCAAGCACGCACAAACGCGCATACACACAACACGCTCAGGAGGAAAGCCGAACCAAGTGGGACATTTATCATGCAAGAAAGTGCAGCCGGTGGTGCTTTTTAACGGGAAATCTGGGTTAATTGGATGGAACGAGTGCCGTAAATCAACGATTAAAATCGGCCACTGGGTTGGGTAATTTATTTACCGAGCGTTTGTCTTTCTACTAAATATTCCTTGCGAAGACGGTAAAGGATGAATTGTAACAAGAAAAAAATCTTCTTAAAGATAAGAACTATTTTTTCTTATTAGAATAAAATCCATCATAATCATATTTCTATGTATTTCACAGTATGATTTATCACACAATGCGTACTTTCGCTATTAATTTGATTGTTGGTAAAATTGACTCACGAAAAAGTTTACTAATTTTCAATGATCAGATGTATTGATACATGACCAAACACTAGACCACGAATCAACTTTAAAAGTTTATTTCATATCCTCGGTCGCAGTCCACACCCAAGCGATATTTATGCCAAAAGTTATTTATGGGGACGGATGGGAATTCACTTCGTCTCAAATAGAAATATCATAAATATTGTAATCGCTTATCAACTTCTTGTTGTTCGCATGACGTCTTTAGCCTCAAATGTGGGAAATAAATGTACAGGGTTTACCGTCTTAGTTTGGACTAGCTGCCCACATTTTTTGACGTGGCGCATTCGTTGTTGTCAAATCATTGCCGCTTCTGGTTTTTGACTGACGGTATATACATATTTTTGAACGTAAGCATCGGATTTTTTATTGGAAGCATTGATTTTCAGCCAAACGATTTACAACAGCTTGTAAGGCCGCATGTTTATAATCCCCTCTGTGAATGATTGCTTTAGACTGTGTATTGTAAAGCTTAAGTTAGAAGCGTTTTTGTCGTATATTTTGAAAATAGTATGCTAATTTATGAAACATGCTTTGGGTCTTTTACGTTTAGTGTGATACGAAAATCGTGTGAAATACATGTTTGTAACAGATTTCTTGAAATGTGTAGTAGTAAATTCATGTAGTAAGTGTAGCAGTAAAACTGGGAAAAACATACGTCCTTACAAGCTGTCGTAAATCGTTCGGATGAAAATCAATGCTCCCAATCAAAAATCTGATGCTTGCATTCAACCGAAGGTGGCAAGTCAAAAACTCTATGCGAAAAGTAAAACAAATTGGGCAGCCAGTCCAAACTAAGCCAGACAACCCTGTATCAGTTTTGCAGCTTTTTTCACACCTGCAGCACAAAAATAACGAAAACCGTAACAAATAAAATGCAAAAATTTCACACAAAAAACAATAAAATCATACCGTCGACCGTGGGAGCGTTGCAAGCATCCAACCTTCATCTACTTACAGGTAAACCTTCCAAACTGCATGTCTTTAGGTGCTTGTGGCTTCCTAACTCACGCTTCTAACCGCACGGACAGTAAACTTTCACTACCCCGGAAAAACTTTATCCCATCAGCGAAATAGCTACGACACAGGCTTTGGGTGCAACACGAACGAACAGGTATTGTCGTCGTACGCTCCGCGATGTAGCAGCCCGGTTTAAGACTCCAACCCAAACCACCCAGACCAACCCAAAAGCACTGCCCTTTTACCCTCACACAAACAATCCATACTCCTTAAGAATACACACACGTTATGAGTGTGTGTGTGTGTGTGTGTGTGTTCATACCTGTACCGGTGCAAACGTAAACACACCGTACCACCGTGTCGGGTCGGGTCGAGTGAACATAACCTCAAACACACCATTCACCAAACGACACCGCACCGGTGAAAACCCTCCCGTGTCCGAGAAACCTAAAAGGTTGATAAATTTATTCCAGCACAGACACGGGTCCCAAAACCGACTCAGAACGGGGTGAAATAACCGCGTGTAATCCGCGCCTTCCGCGGCTTTTGCTCGGAAGCGTACGCGCGTTTTAGGGCTCGGATGCAAAGAAGCATGCAGAAGCATGCATTCATACACAGCATCGAGCAGCAAAAGGACCGAGCACCCTTGCACAAAACATCGGCTACCGGTGAATAACTGCACGTGACGCGCAAAGCTTACCGCACCCAAACACACACACACACACATTCTGACTAGCGGGTCCGCCAAAGCAAACCGCAGCGGTAACAATCGCACTTGCAGGTTCCGGTTCGAAACTAACCCATACACTTGTTGTCCGCCCCTTCGCGTAAAGCTGCCCCTGCATGGTAGGAAAGCTGAGCACGAAGAACTAACTTTTGGGGAATTTAATTATTCACAACTTACACCGAAGAAATGCTGACTATTTCTAGCTACCACATTCTCTGTAATATTAGCACCGCACGAGGAACGGTACAATAGGAGTTGAGAGTCTCTGCTACTGGTAAAACTGTTACCGTACACATGAAAACCACACGTACGCAACCAAATACACATACATGGGCGTCCAGGCGTCTCCATCGGTATGAAGGCACCGAGGGAAAAGCCGAGACATGCTGGTGGCTGAGAACACGCATCTTAGTGCGCCCCGGTGAGTTGGGAGCTTAGCACGGGTCAACACGTTCAACGGCGGCTAGTAGTGAAGCTGTTGTAACGACATTATATTATCATTCCATCATACATACACTGCCGAAAAGCTGTACTCTGTCGGTGGAGAAGTTCGAGACCACCGGGCGTGATAACGATGATGTTTCCATTTGGTTCCAGTAGTGAACTTCACGGCAAAGTATCGCCCTGCACTGCTAGGACGCATGCGCCCACAACGTTCATCTGCAATTCATTCGAAGCAAAACAGTCAACAATTTTCCGCTTGTCCTAGGGGAAAACGTTGCCACACTCTCCTCCGCACACGAACATCGTTTGACCGAGTGAACTTGAATGTAGTACTTGACTCGATATTTTTCTACTGTTTTGTTTCCATTCCTATATGTGTCAGTGGTGCCATAGCCCGTCGTTTGCCTGATGCTGGGCACTGCACTAACCATATCACCAGTGCACTTCATGTGCCCTCACATTTAATCCAATCCTACACGTACACTTCCGGTAGTGGAGATTTGTGGGTACCGTTTCGAAGCGATAGAACTGTTTATTTTTGCATTTCCGCATTATCCCTTCCGAACAACTCGCCTCCCATGCTTCTCGTTCCCAATACGCCCATTTATAGATCTTCATTGTTCGTTTTCAGCAGGCGAATAAATAGCATAAATATAGTTTGGTAAAACCCGTTTTGCAGCTTCCGTAACAACCCTAGCCCATAAAAGTGAGAAGTATAACTGTTGCTGGATAAAGCGTCCTTTATTAGTGACTCAACAATAGTCGACAGCTGCTGGTGGTTTCGGACGGTGGAGAGGTGTGATTGTGAAACATAAACAATGGTCAATGGTAAGCATTTGATGGTGGATCGTTGATGCAGCTGCATCAGGCAATGTTCAACCACCGTTCGCGGTAACGATGTGGTAGCTTGCTATTGATTTTCTGGTAGTTTAGCACCCACAGCAAGTATTCCTCCCTCTTGATGGTTTTACATGAGACGATAGTTGGATGCTTTTCCCAGTGCACAACAGATTTGAGCCCCCAGTACCGTTTAATGGATGTACATTCTACAAACCATTTCAAAGGATTATTTGAAAATAATAAATATAGATATTTGTAATCCACAATATTCGGATAATTTAAAGAAACTTATTCTTCATCTAAACTCAAATCAAGCATCCATATTTCCTTTTCTCTATTTTAGGCTACTGCTTTGAACATTTTTGTCCTTCTTTTTTAAATGTATATAATGAGTTATTATAATTATCTTTTTGAATCTAATAACTTAGTGATGGTGACTTAGTGATGATCAATGTGGATACAGGGAAAGTTCTTTAATTTAAACCTGAAAATCTATACCAGCTCCTTTCAAGCAGTCAAGCAGTCATAAGAAGATAAACCGAAGTAGATAAACTCATTTTAAAGCATAGGGCAGTTGGCCAGTTCATGTACTAATTAGATGAATTTATTGCTTGGCGGTGCACCACCTTCAAACATTGTTGTAAGAATTATTGGGCTTATACTTTGATGTGTTTGTACATACGGTACGGTGGTGCGCGCAGAAGTGTTTGGCGTAAGCCAGCATGGAGCCGCCACCGGCACAGATCTTGGTGGTAGTAGCAAAGTCTTGCAGCTGCATTAAGTGCGTATTAAATCGATTTCTACTGTGTATAGTAAAATTTTCTTTAAATTATTTTGTTTACTTACAAAGAACAACGTTAAAATGCGCTGATATTGCCTCGAAAAGCAAAAAAAAATATAAAAACAAACGATTTTCAGACATCTGTTGGAATCTTTTTTTTTATTTTTACACGTCAAAATTTAACTAATTGTTAATGGAGACGCCTGGTCTTTTGTGACGATGAGGCAATTTGAATATCCGACAGTTTAATACCCGGTTGTGAAATAACCATCACTAGCGTACGATATTTTTTATTATTTTCAATTATAAATGGAACTCTTTACATGTTGTGTACAAAGTAATACAAAAATTTTATAAATAAAAACAATCAATGTGACAATATGGTGACGAACCGTCCTACTTAATAATAAATAAACAAATAAGTAATTGATATTAATTTACGTAAAAAAAACAAAAAAATATTTTTCTTTTCACTCGCTAAGAACGACCATCCCAAATGACGTTCGATAAATAGTAGTTATTAGCATGAAAATAAAACAACAGCAAAACTTTCTGAGATGAATGATCATCTACCATTTCCAGCACGACGACCAAGAGGAAGAAGAAGTATAACGTAACCAGAAACATGTTAGAAAATGTTCTGCGAGCGATAATCTTGCTCCACGATTACGAAACTGGCTGCGGCCAATTTTCGTCACTATCGTTGCTACTTGTTTGCGTTGTAATGTTGTCGTAGCTTTCCTCACCACACAGCAGTTGTGCCATCCACCCCTTATCCACCGATTCAACAATCTCCAACAGGCAGCACCACCCCGTTCTACCGCTAACCGCATGATAAGATTTATGCCAGCCCGATAACAACGTTGTTTAGAAATGCTTTTTAATATCTCATTCCTTTTCCCATCATGTTCACAACTTCCCACCAGCCAGCGAACGGGACAACGGTTTGTCTACGACCCTTCGGCAAAGAAGAGAAAAAAAAGCATCCAAAAAGTTGCCGCACGATTGTGACGGTCTGATAAAGACGCTATCGCTGCTAATGGCCAGTGGTGAGTGAGTCAAGCACTGGCGGTTAGCTTTATTCAAGCTTTCCTGCAATTTCAAGACCGACAAAACCACAACTGGTATCGCCACAACGATGAACCCCTGATGACGGTCCAGAGTGAAGTCAGCGTCTAACAAAGATAACCCACAGCAACCAAAAGCCCGGAGACCCAACTGGAACGAGACATTCGTAAATCCTTTTTTTTGCTTTTTTTTTTCATTCTTTGGCCTTTGCTTTGCACACTCGCGTTTGTCCTTTTACCGCCGGACACTAAATAACCAGCTTGCCCGAAAGCCACAAATGACCAGGCGCCTCCATTCGCAATCAGTTCGGATAGGATTTCGCTCCGATGTTACTTCTCCTTTCAAACCAAAACCCCATTCAAATGGTTTACTTCTTCTCTCTGTCTCCACCCTTTCAAGTGTTTATAAAGTAGAATATCTTTTAATCGCGGCAATTATCATTAACACCTTTTTATCTTACCGTTACGCTTCACTCACAGACGGAGCAGAGCGCGCGCGTGAAGGCATAAATAAATGTTGCTGCTGACTTTTGTTAGTGACAAAAATGGCACCAGCACTATGGGATCATACACACCATCCATTCAATGACTAGCAGGTAAGGTAAGCAGGTTGTTGACGTGGTGGTGCAGTATGGTGATTTGTGCTCGATTGCTGTACTGAACGCAAACACATTACGCTGCTCGGAAACCATCGTCGTGCACGCGATTTAATGGAGCGCACACACCTCAATGGAATTGTCGTTTAAGTTTTTCGGTGTTGGTGCCGAATGGACGGTGAAATTTAAAATGGTACCGAGGCAACAATGCACAATGGGTATGTTGCGTTTGAATGCAACAATGCTTCTACTATCACCAGTGCGATAAGTACATCATTAGTTCTTAAAGCTAAGAATTCCGTTCCCGAATAGGGTTTGTGGAAGACAGCTTGGAAATAATGTTGGTAATGGCACGGCAGGCAATTTAGGTTGAAATCTAGACTTGCGCGGAATAACTATTCAATAAACATGTGTATCTCAAGATTCACACCTTACCGGGTAGAATATTATGCGTTCCTGCGACATCTGTGGCATCTAAACAGATTTTTTTACAAAGCTGAATAGAAATTCACTGAGCGGCATAAGAGGCTTCAGAAAATGAAGTTTATAAAGCTAAAACATTCTGTTAGCGGTTGTGATTTGATTCTCATTTCTGCAAAATAAAATTTTATGAAAAGTAAGGAAAAAATCTTCTTCTTGGCCTGCTCAGGATTGAGCACGTCGTGTCGACATGGCCAGGTCTCCAATTAGTTTCCAGGAAACTCGGTCTAGGACTGCAGCCCTACATCCACGTCTGCATCCGATCTCCGACAGTTTAGACTCGCCGTTCGAAAATGGCGAGAGCATTGACGTCCTCCGTCAGCATAGTCCAAGACTTGTACCCGTAGAGGACTACCGGACGTATCAAGGTGCGGTAAATCGTACATTTCGTGTGTTGTTGGAGTCTTCTGGATCGCAGGAGTTCGTGGAGTCCGTAGTAGGCACGATTCCCCAGCATAATGCGCCTTCGGATTTCGCTGCTTACGTTGTTGTCCGAATTTACGATCGTACCAAGGTAGCAGAACTCCTCTACCACCTCGAGATCGTCGCCGTCAACTGATACTCTGCTTCCGAGTCGGGCTCTATCACGGTCAGAGCCTTCAGCAAGCAGGTATTTTGTCGTCGTCGCATTGATGCTCAATCCAATTCTATTGGCCTCGCGTTTCAGTCGAGTGTGCGCACACCGCTGCAGTTGTCCGTTGTCGATGTCATCCACGAAGCCAAAGAATTGGAGAGATCGGGTGAAAATCGTGCCCCGGATGTCGATGCCCGCGCTTTGCATGACACCCTCCAGAGCGATGTTGAACAACAAACAGGAGAGTCCCATCACCAAGCGTCTCCTTGCCTCAGACCCCGGTGAGATTCGAACGATTCCGACAGCATGCTCGAAACTCTCATCTTGCACTGCACCCCGTCCATAGTGGCCTTTAGCAGCCATACCAGCTTCCCAGAGAATCTGTACTGCTGCATGGTGTTCCATAGTTCGGTTCGATCTATGGTATCGTAGGCCGCCTTGAAGCCAATGAACAGGTGGTGCGTAGGAATCTGGTGCTCCCGGCATTTTTGGAGGATCTGCCGTAGAGTGAAGATTTGGTCGGTTGTTGATTTGCCTCCAATAAATCCAGCTTCCATTCGTTCTACCAGTGATTCGAGATTTTTTTTCGCATCGTGATTGCTTTATTAAACGTAGAGTTAGCAACCAAAATTACACGCGGAAGTTGGAGACCTGCATACCCGGGTATTCCATAGGTTTTGACGTATGAAATTAACGGTGTTCGTAGGTAAACAATACTTTCTATTTATTTATATTCTTACCAATCTTTGTAATTCCGAATGTTAATTGTTATAGAACTATGATGCAAAATTTCTTTATCACACTTATTATTATACAAAAAACAAGTAATAAAAAATTGACAGTTGTATTACAATCTTTTGTATACATGTTCACTGTATAAGGCTAATTCATATTTATAAATAATTTATTTATTTATTCTAGACATTTTCTTGCATTTGTACATCGATAATCTATTTTAGTCATTCATTTTGTTCTGTAAGTTTTATTAAAAGTAACAATCCATTAAAAATTTTATATCCATTGAATTAGATTCGCAAAAAATCAAAATACGAAAAGAAGAAGAGCAACGTCATTCTCCATACAAAATGTATAAAATGCCCGGGTATGCTGGTTGCCAACTTAAGTGGTAAAGTTTAAAATAAATCAAAATAAAATACTTACTGCTTGTTGAAAATTACAATGTATGCACCAAAAAATCGGAAATGAAAAGTTTGGAGGACTACTGCAAATTTCAGCGCAAAAAAAAAACAATCTTGCAAAGTTGTTGCAGCTTAAATTTGAAAAAAATACACGGGTATGAGGTTGCCTACATGAAGAATAAAGTTTTGACCTCAAACACTTGTGTTACTCGATCTATTCGAGTGCGATCGACAGTTAGTTGGAGTTAGTCATTCGGTTGAGATGCTGTCTTAAAGAACTTTCTCTTTCATTTTTCTCAACTTACAGCGCACTAAGGTTTACAGTTTACTGTCACGAGGATCCCGACTTAGATACTTTCCTACTTCTCTAGAAGCAGTAACTGGTCGTCGAGGTCATCTTAGCTTAGGGATAAAATGATCACAACTTCTCCTAACCAACAGAAAACTTTTTGTTATTTTTTCTGTACATGAAAAACTTGAAACCCCTGGCCAATGTACAACTGGAAATGATTTAAATGTTTCTTTGATCAGCAACTTCACAGCTTCAAAAATTCTGTATGCAAATTCTGCAAACTGAATACAAATTGTGTTGTCTACACGTTCTCCTGTATTAAACAATTTACCCACAGCAGCGTGGGTGAACATTCCTCCCATCGTTATCGAAATGCATGCATCGGCATTCTCACATCCAACCAGATTGATACACATTCTTTGAACCTTGTCGATTATCGAAAGTACTGCCCCCGGCATCAATTTATCTTCCACGGGTGAGGAAACTCTTCCACACTTTCCACCCAAAATCCTTCTCCCATCTCCACTCCCGTGTCTAAAAAAACAATCTGTTTCACGATTCAGCTAGTTTAACGTCATGTGTTAACTCCGGATTTCCACCACAAGCTCCGGAATTCCGCTTTGCCGCCCAATTTTCCTAGCCTTTCTAGCCTCCAAAACAATCACATCGTCAACAATGCACACATAAAAACACACCGTAAATCACGCCACGACAGCCGCTTGATTAAACTATCAATTAGTGCACTTTTTCGGTGCTCGCTTTGCGTTGCGCCTCTGCCCGCGAGTGATCGAACACGCCCACAGTCAACCAGCCTGCAGCAACCACCAAAACACTGCACAGAAACAATAGCCTCCATACATTAGCTCCCTGAAGGTGAAAGGATAAGTCATCCCTGCTCTGCTTTTATTTTTATGTTTTTGTTTTGTATCAACCACACAGCATAACCACCAGGGTACACGGCCACCACCACCGTGTGTGTTTGTGTAAGTTTGTGTTGAAGTGGCATCAATTCCGGTTTTCCCCAACGCTCGTTGATCGAAAACTCACATCGCAAAGTGTGCTACCCTTCCTTTTTTTGCGTTTCTCAACCCACGTTCGCCACGATGGTAAGATAAATTATCACGCAAAACTTTTCCCTGCTTGTGTGTGTGCAAACGACGCCCGATGGTACGTGCGGTCCCACTCAAAGCGCTTGAAGTAGCACGACCCCAGCATCGAGATCTTCCTCCGTTGGTTCGACTTGGACGAGATTTAGCTGCCCTTTCGATTGATAGAGTCATTCTACCCTTCAACTGTGCGGGCATAAACTAATAGATGCCCCCAAGCGGTATGGCTTCAGAGCAAAGAAAAGCAGCCCCACTGCACCGGGCGAGCAGGATTACTCGGCTAGTTCGGCTGGATCGCGCGCAGAATCCATCAATATGCCAGCCAGTCGTTGCCGTTGATGAAAGTTTTATGGGTGATTGTAAAATTGATAGCAAACCGGGAAGGATTATCGCGACTAAGACATCGCAACAGCGGATGGTAAAGCTGAGCTGCACTTTTCCGTGAAGGATAAGCTGGTAAACTTTTTTTTTTGTGATGTTGCTTTTTCATGCATCTGTGTAATAATTTCGTACTTAATCTGCATTGCATTTCAATCTCAGAACAGAACAGAACATGCTGTAACTCCCTCTTTGTACCTTTTGATAAATTGATTCATGTTTTACAACTTTGGAGGTTTCTTTAAAAATTATAGAAGAGAACGACAGAAAACATTCAAAATCTCTATAACTTTGATAAAAGTTCTCACTTTTTTCAAAAATTGAGATTGAAAAAACCCCAGAAAAACTTATTGCTTCAGGTTATTATCAAATTTAATTGCGAATATGCAACCCTCGTCTCAGACCGCTTCAAGTCTTGCAATCAGCGTAGTATCAAAACTAAATCTTTCCAACGAATCTCCAAGTGATTATTCCCTGCTACAAGAACTACAAATACAAAGCTCTTTACTAACAAATAATTGTCAATCAAACCGACACAATCCTCATCATTCTTGCTCATCGCTATATTCTCTTTTCCCGAACCGAGTGAATGAATTAGTTTTTTTTATCCTGGTGCAGCATCATCTAAAATATGCTCATTGAAATTACTCTAGCTCAAAATGACTACAAGCAGTGTTACAAAAAAAACAAACCCCATTCAGCACAAAACTTTCCTCCTCACCTGAACCACCCACAATGCGCCCCCTCCCCCCCGGCGGAGGATCTAGGTTAAAAAGTCGTTAAAAAAGTTCCAAACTAAAGTCAATCAATTTTACGAAACTGTTTTATATTTCTGCACAGCTACTTGCCACCGTTCAATGCAAGACGCCACCACCGTGTGCTTTGCATTCACTAAGGGAAGCTTCTCGGTTTCCGGTCCTCCGATTGTCTCTTTAGAGTAAAATGGGGGGGAGGGGGGCAAGTTTACTGTAAAAACATAAAATTTACCACTTCTCGCTCCCATTCTTCTCTTAGCCTCTTGTGGGCGTACAATTTCTTTGGCCCTTGTTTTACTCCCGTTCCGAGGTCATACTTGCACCGTCTTTTCGAGAGCCGTTCCTGCAGGGCTTTTCCTACTGGGTGTTCAAACTTTTCCATGACGGAAAAACAAAGATAAACACATTTTCCCCGCCCGAACTATTTGCCGGGTACCAGTTGTGCGATAGTGTTGTGCGCATTTCGCTTTCCCAACTGTTTTGTCTACGTGTGTGTGTGGGGGATGTATTTTTTCGTACCAACAATATTATGGCCTCTGCCCGTCGTCGTTCAATTTGTTGCAATGATTTATTATAAGCGGAGATCAGGGCAAAATGATCCCCTCTCGACCACTCCCTTACCTCCCATAACTCATCTACCGCGACAAACACAAACAGAAATGGGGAAGTGAGTCCGTCAGAAGCATCCTCAAGAAAAAAAAAAAAGGTTCATTTTATCACGAGCGAAACCCCTGACGAAACAATCGCATTTTTTTGCATCCTTTCCTGCCGATGTTACCGAGTGGGGTTGTAGCTGAGCTGATACGAAAAGTTTCCTCTTTTTATATTATTATTTGATGCCCCAAAATCCTTCATCGAGAAGATGTTTTGTTGGTTCAGCTGCCGAGGATTATGTGCAACTGTAGAGCGAGACTGGGGGATATAGTTGAGTTGCCGAAGCAAAACAATGAAGTATCTAGACGCAGCAAAGTTGTCCCAGAAATTGTAACGAATTTGCAATATGAAGCAACGTGACACAGGGTAACGGAAACAATGGAAAAAAATGTTTTGAGTCATCTTTGAAAACGAAACCATGGTAGATATTTTAAATTAATAGGATTTTCTTTAAATCTTTTAACACGGTTACATATTTCTTTAAAATAATTATTAAATCAAGCAAAATAAAACCCATTTCCTATGAAAAACCCACATCTTTATCATCTCTTTAAACGATTATAAGTTTCAAACATTTTTTTTTAAACAATCCGAAGCAAAAATTCGCACTGATGCATATAAAGTTGAACATAAATAGGACGTTTAACCCCGAACGAAAATTCGCTAATTAATGAGCTAGATAACTTTCTTCTACGTAACCTTTCGGAGGTAAAGCTTTATGCAAAGTAGTAGCATACAGCTTCCGACGGGTTTTCATAAGCAATTCGCGACACATAGCATTCTACCGCTATTCTCCACTATTGCTTTCCTGCGCTTCTGGTGCACATTATTTGTAGAAACCTCAGTATTTAACCACCGTAAAACTGGCCATAATTTTACCCAAGGAGCACATTTTTGCACACTTTCACAGCGTCGCTTTTAAAACAAAAGTTTGAGTTTAAAATGTTTCACCCCGTTGCAAGTGGCGGGAGGCGTGAACGTTGATATTTTTTTTTTGTTTTCGTTATACTTTATAAAGTAAATTGTTCAACGGTTAGTCTCCAAAAGATCCAAACCACAATAGAACCGGTAACAGCGTCCGGAGTGTCTTGCATTGTATTGTCCACGGGCATGGAGGCGTATTTCCGCCACCAAGAGGCCAACTAACCGCAACAAGCACCAGCAAGTTTTCGCATAGTTCGCAGCCGATACCGAGTGGAGAGAATCATTTTACATCCTAAAGCCTGCACAAAATAGGCAGCGCGACGGGTACATAGACCAACTTGCGAGTCTCGTAGGGCAAATATTTTAATTAGAAAATGGAGCCGAATTTTCTCGATCTTAGTTTAAACCCAACTAGGCACAGGATTGGAGCAGTTTGCCTAATTCCGCAGAAGGCGTTCAGTTTAATACACCGAAGCTGAAAATTAGCTAAATTCCTGGAAATTATTCATCGCTGCCGCCACTGAATCTAACTGAGAAAAAAATTGGTACGTCAATCATGCGAATCAGCGTCCTAACTTTCCGTCGAATAAATTACATTTGGTCAGATTGGTTCAGATAATCCTTTAATCGGCGTCCTTAAAACGTCGCTAGGCTCTGGCACGGACTCCATACAGTTACTGGGAAACTATTTAACTAAAACGAAAAATAAACAATTTAAAAAAGTTTGCTTTGTACACTTCAAAAAATATTCCGGATGAATACATGCAATTTCGTGAACCCCTTTACATGAATTCGAAGATATCACACACAAAAAAGTAGATAAAAAATCTCATCGTAGCACAATCGATAAACGATTAATAAAAGTTGTTCATTCGTCAGCAATGTCCTTTTGATCGCACGAGTGCCAACGTTGTTGATCAAACTTTAGAAGTTCAATGCTGTGCTGTACCATTTCTACACAACTCCAACCGCTACAAAACGTTTACTGCGAAAGGTTCGCCGTAGCTCAGACCAAACCCCATCCGTCGGTAAACATTCTTCAAGAAATATCAACAATAAACAAAGATTTGCAATAGTACGTACTGTGTGCTTCATACCACGCCGGTACACACACACCCTGGCGCACCGGAACACGGTACCGAGAAACCAACGAGCATGGTAAAGATCAATATCATCGGTAGCAGCATCCGGTAAGATGACACAATTTTGCTGACATTGCCGTTGGCAAATTGTTGCCCACATTCGTCTGCGTTACCAGTGTTCCGGTGAGCTTGGCGAGGGAAGATTTGATTGCAGCAGCGGCTGTAGGAAAGAAAGCAGCAGAAAACTTTCATATAACAACTCATGAAGAAGCGATACTTGCAACTCTTTCCTTCAATCATTCCATGGCGGCACGGTGAGTACGTTCGATAGGGCCCTCGGGAAAAAAAACCGGTCGTTGTTGTGAAGTTCAACCTGTGGTGGAATACGTGGAGAAAGGGGGGGGGGGGGGGGGGGTGATACTGAAGTTGAAATGCTTTTACTTTTATTCCTTTCGGCAGGAACGAGCAGACAAACCGAGCAATGACGACGATGACAACAACGACAACAGTGATGACAAGTGCACCATCTTCAATCTTTCGTCCCTTCCGGGATGAAATGTGGAGCGCAAGTATGTTAAAGAAAATTATTTTCTCTCCAAGCCAAATGCTCGTCATATTTGTTTAGAAGTTTTTCACTGTCTAGGCGAAAAACGGTAGTTCATGAGACATCTCACAAATCGGAAACGTTAGGGAGCATATAATACTGATTATTCAACTGTATCGTTACTACTGGTGATTGGCTTTCGATTGTATCGGACGAAAGACATATTTTTGTGACTTCTTTTCGTATAAAATGGGTTTTGTTGAAGGAGTTTTTAATGGCAGTTCTTGTTTCTTCCGTAGTGATCCCGTCCAGCCATTGAAACCTTGTATTGCATACTTCTAGGCGCTTACACAAAGAAACACTGAATACTACATTCCATATTTTAACATCTTTAGCTTCCTGCCATTTAAGGACGTAGATAATGTTTAAACAATTAACCAAGAAGGCTACCATATTTTCTTGGCCAATTGAATGACCTCTCTGTCTGGATATTGGAAAGGAAAGCTCTTCTTTGCTAGATCTTCTGGATCTTCTGGTCTTCTGGAAGCATATCAGGTTCAATTTACTAAACGATGTGTTCTGACATTTTATCTTTAACAAAACATGATGTCGGAAGACTGTTTGGACCATCATCCACTTACACTTACCGCTTACTTTCTACCTCACCAAAGTACCACCAACAAAACAAGAATCAATTAGAAACAGTAGTTAATTGGTTTTCTAATTTCATTTCCATCTTTCACGCTCGGTTCTCAATCGAGAAAAAGATACAGATTCTCTCTCTCTCTCTACACTGTACACTATTTACCGCGTGCACTGCACAACATGACTCTGTTTACCGTTAAATATTGAGCTTTGAAGTCCGTTCCCTCCGGCCCTCCGGGCGGGAAGGCGAATTAGTTTAATAAACAAACCTTCTTTACGAGCTCTTTCGGAGCGGGTGGTTTGCAAATCGTCTTGCGAGTCTAGGAAATGCGACCCAACAACCTTCCATTTGCCTGAAGGAAGAAGGTTTCGTACCCATACCTACGGGATATCAAGTAGACACCTGCTTCTTTTGGCTGGCATGCAATCGTTTTGGTATCTGACATACCCATGCTCTCAGTGTACCGGAACCGGAACCTTGCTGGCATGCTTTTCACGCTTCCCATCTAGAGATACTTACTAGCAACCACATACACACCTTTATCAAACCTTTCCTGTTGCTGTAGGGTGCAAAAAAACACTCATACGCCCTCTCTGTTCCTAAAATCACGTTTTTGGGCCTCTCTCAATAATCAGCCTGTGCAGCGACGGTGCCGAGAAATGTAGCTAAACTTTTCTATCTCAACCCAAAAAACCATAAGCTAGTAGTTCGTGGAGGGGGTTCATAAACTGAATGAAATTATTACCTACGCCCTCCACCCAATACCTTCCGGCGGTGTGAAACAATTTTTTTCTCTCCCGGTATCGACCACTTCTAACCCCTTTTAAAAGCAGCACTCTGAACCACTGTAAACAGGGCCAGCGCATAATGCGAACCGAGCAAATTGGTTCAAAAGTGCTCGAGATTACAGCGCACTCGATTCCAGTTGGGTAGCGTTTGTATTGGCCTAAAATGTTTGCACGCCGTGACTAAATAGTATCAGAAAAATGTAAGCACTCTCGTGCCCATTTAACCCAAATTACCGACCACAACAGGTATGAAACGTGGTTTACGAAACAACAACTCTATCCGTGGGGAACTGAAAATCGTAGCCAATGCTAGCGTGGGTGAGTTCGCTTTCATGTACTCATTTTAAAATTCCAATTCATTTGCGACTAATAATTCTATTAACATGCCCCATATTCTGGAACCATTCGCCATAAGCATTTTGCCATATTTTCTACCCAGCAGGTTATAAAAAAAGCTCCGAAATGTTTGACCTATGGCTGCAAAAACTGCCTCATAAAACTGCATAAGTTCAAATAGAACGGTAACCAGCTGTAGCTACAACGAAAAGCGTGCGATTTATTGCGGTAATTTATGTTTGGCCTTACTCATTTACACGATATGCACTCATTTTCGCACCACGGAAGTGCACGTTTCACCATGCAAACCGACAAAACCAAGGAAGTTTTGTCTTCCCGTTTGGCACACAAGAGTATTTTTGTTTCGTGAGCTATCCACCATCCCTCCAGAAACCTAGCGAGGGAGATAGTGAAAGATCCACTCTGTTTTCCACCGGCTCCTCGCTCGCTTTGGCCCTACTTTCGCTCGTGATGCTTTAATTAATTATTTCTTTACCCTTAAGTAACCACACTTACACAGAGCAACGGCGGCATGTTACGGTGATTTGCTGAAAGCATTGTTGAGCAAAAGAATGCAATAGACATAGTGGGGGAAAGGACAAGGAGAGGAACAAATTTCCTGGGATTTTTAAGGATTTTCTAACCGCCATACCTGAGATTGTGCTTTCCTGTTGTCGGGGAAGCGACGCCATTGCCAAGGCTGAGAGGGGATCTTTTTTTTCAAGAGGTTAAGGTAGAAGAACAAGTTCACCAGGCTATAGCATGGTAACGGAAAATTACCGTAATTTGGTTGCACTTTTGCTTGGCACCCAGAAAAAAAACCCCCTCGTCTTCCTACAAAAACCAACAAGAATCCAAAAGAGAGCAAAATCAAACGAGATTGTCTGGATGCTTAATGGATTCTTTTTCCAACGAATCTCTTCCGTCTTCCACCAAAAAGCAAAAGATGTGTTCCGGGGGTACAACAAACTTTTCCCTCCTGCACATTCTTTCTTCGTCAACCACACAGCCAGCCACCATCGAATTCTATTCCTGGCAGAGCTTGCAAAAACCGCCCCGAAAACCCAAGACTGTGGGAAGAAAAACGTGAAACGGAAATCAAACCAGCCAGCGAAGGTTGGGAAATAAGTTGCACTCCCGGACGCGAATTCGTAACGAGAAACATTTCGCGAGGGGTCATTAAAAATTTGGCACAGTAACATTTTTACGATGATTGCGTACAAGGCGTTGGCTAACGATGCAAATTATCGTACCATACACTTTATGCTGCCACCTTCACCTTCTTGTACAGCGCGCCACACACCGAAAACCCCAACAACCTTCTGGTAGAAGAAAAGTTACCAGGCGTCTCCGATTCAAACCCGTCGAAAGACGTTTGAAGCACCGTGCGGATTGGATTGGCAGGCAGGTTGCGGTGGGCTCCCACAAAAAGGCTTCACAAAAGTATCACACGTGTGAAGGGAAATAAAATTAATGTCTCTTCGAGTGCTTTTGCTGACGGCAGCTGAGGTAAATGGTTCGTGCAAACGTGGGCCCGCGAGCGTTAAGTTTTAAGTCGCACAGTAATCGCTTTTGCTAATCGGGTTATCAAAGCTCGATCGTGCGAAGAAGGTGAAATGATTGAATTTAAAGCTTCGCCAAATTGTTTTCAGGTTTAAAGTTGGTCTAGAAAGCGGTGAAAAGGTGGGAATTAACTTTTCGCTTCAATTAAACAACTTGACCTTATAATGTACCCATTAAATCCTTTGAAATGATTTAATCATCGTTTGAGACGCGTATGTAGTCTCAGAGACTCAAAGTCTCTATTAATAAACGAAACAGTTTGATCATCGATTTTTGGCAATTGTAGTAGTGTCCTTGAAGCTCTAGAGAAAGCCTGCAAAATCCGTAATCGTCACATAACAGTGGTCGATTTTATTATAAGAGATCTTACGCTCTCCCTTTGTTGGATACCAGAATGCAATGATTTTATCAGGAATGAAGATGCCGATCGATTGGTAAAGGGGGGTCAAAAGACCCCCGAGAAGGTATAGATCAAGAAGATAACAACATCACCAGCGTCGATGCACCATTAGCCAACCCAAAAAGTTTAAGGAAATGGTGGACACCTAGTGACATTCTTCTGAGTTATACCGACAAAAGGGTTATTCCTGAGAATGAGTATCGAACATTCCTGTTAAATGAAGGAAAGAATACTGTTCATGGTTATGTATACAAATATAGTGATAGATCTACTGATCGATTGTCGGAAATATCGTAGTAAAGGAGTAAAAAATAGCCTTCGTGAACGCTTAAGTTAAGTGACGTTAAAAATGGAAAGAAAAAAATATGTGAAAAACTAATTTAGAATCCCTTCTCATTGTGGAATTCCCGGCAATGAGCAGGCTGACTCATTGGCCAAAACAGGCGTCCAAGAAGGCGCTTTTTACGACCGAACAATCTCGGCCCAGGAGATCCTTAGTTTCCTACAGCAACTTTTCCTGTCTCGCTAGCAGAGCATGTGGGAGACGGATGAACTCGGGCGTTTTCTCTTCTCGATCTCTCCGCAAGTGTCCCTGCGGCCTTGGTTCGATGGGCTCTCTGTAGACCGAGCATTCATACGAATGATGTCTCGACTGTTGTCGAATCATTCTGAGTTGAATGCTCATCCACAGCGTATAACTCTGGCTCAGACAAAAGTGTGTGACTGCGGTGACGAATTCCACGATGTGGATCACCTTCTGTGGTCCTGCGTGGAGTTTGAAATCGCAAGACCCTCCTTGTTGAGCGCAGTCGAGAATATCGGCAGACGACCGGGTACAGAAATTAGAGAAGTGTTGGCTACCAGGGACCTCCCCTACATGAGGATCATCTTCCGATTCGCCAGAGACAACGGTCTTGTCCTGTGATTCCACATCCCTAGTATCCTTTCAATCCTTATTCGTATTTCCCCATTCCTTTTTTGTTAAATGTTGTGTTGTCTATGTCTTAAGTGTATTTTTTGTAGTGCCACAGGTGATCCGATGACTGGGCAACAGCACTCGTGGGCGATTCCAACGCTGCCGTAAAAGGGAGGCAGGCGTTGTTGAAAGTGCAGTGTTCTCCACTCCAGTCCAGTTTTGACACATTGAGTTTGACAGCGTTGGCGTCGGGTTCGGGGTGTTTGGCGGGTTTAGTCTCGAGAGCAGTGAAGTCGCTTTCGCTGCTGCGGGATAGAGCTTGTCGATCATCCTTTGATTGGACGTTGACTGGATTGAGCTTGGAATGTCATTGCTGGAATGCACTGGAGAACACTTTACGCAGACAAATAAATAAAAATTCTATCTTAACGATGTCTATTTGTTTGTTTCAGTCGAGACCGAACCACAAAGGTCAACAATAGAACGGCCACAACACCGCAATAGCCGGAATTCGAATGTAACCAACCACCATCAAAACAATAGCCACAACAATAGAACCGGCCCATCAAAACGCACATCATCCACGAATACATCATCATCATCACCATCACCACAACCATAACCGAGTATGTCTGGGATAAGGCAAAGAATAAGGAGCAAATACCTTATAAATATGATTATTAAATTTATTCAACAAAAGCGGTGATGACAATACGGCACTGGACCATCATAATTAATTGTAAATAAATAAATAGATACATCCATGTTGCCTTGGTTAACAAATGCTATGATCAAAGCTGTAGCGTCATGAACATGCTGTCATCGACAAGGCGAAAAAATGATCGGTATGAACCAACTACTTGTCCAAATTGTATTGCTCTATAATATTACTACAGCATTTTACTGCCAATAAGCAGATCATTATTACTAACGCATTGCTCAACTAATTAAGCAATATTTTACAGTGAGGCAAGGGAAGAACTAGTTCAATCTACAGCGTATTTGGTGAATTACCATCTGACATTGTCACGAGAAACACCCCACAACCGAAGAAGTAGCGTCTTACGTGACTATAATGAAATATCGTGGGACTTTGTCTGGTAAAACGCAAAATCTTACAAACAAAAAAACTCCATTCTAAACTACCTGTTATTCTCCACTACTCTAACATTTGCCATAACAAAATTAAATTTACTTCCTTTCAATTGCGTGCATAATTGTTTATATCAGGTCCGAATCCTCCTACAACGTACGGCGACAAACGGGCAAACCATTGCTGCTCCCCACTAGAGATGCTGCTGACCACCATATCTTAAACTGACTTTGATTTATTTCATTCGAAGCATTTCAACGTGCACAAAACAAGTGGTTCCGCAAACACCAGTTGGCACGGGTTGTCCTAACGAAATTACACTCCACAACCCGAGCTGGAACGATCCTGGTTAATGAAACTGGAAACTCCTTTAATAAATATCACACCCGTTCTATAGCCGTTGCGGACAGAAAACAAGGACCAAATATTGTATGCTGTCTGCATACGCACACATGTGCCACATGTGGTACATTCATCGCTGTAAACAAACCCAAACAAAAGTGGCACGTTGAGTCCACTTCACTTAGTGTAGGAGCCCTGGTATGACACAAAGTACCGACCCAAGCCCGACTGACTATCGTTCGACCGTAGCTTTGGTGCGAACGAATCTTTCCCAAACTGTCCAAACTCCGATTTAAAACTCTCCCTTTGAAAGTCTTCCTGAGCCATCTGAGCAGCATATCGTTTCAGTAGATATTTATATATTTTTTTAAGCTTTGTACAGTGACCTACTAAAGCTAGAACGTCGGTGATACCAATGCCCATAGCTGTGGATGGCTTGATCCTCTCTGTCTCTCTGTCTATGCCAACTCCAGCCGTGCAGTCGTCTATCGAGACACTCCTACCCGACGAAACTTCCAGGGACACTAAATTTAGCGCGCTTCGTTCCATTTCACAGTGGCACACTCAAAACTGGATACAATTAATTCCATTCTCGTACGTACCCGCCGGTCCCGAAACGCACCGCCGGATGCCGTTTTGCGTGTCAAATTGCAGTTCAAACGGACGATGGTGCGCGTCGGGTGGATAAATTTTACGTCCAGCTTCTTCAGCACCGGCCAGACAGCGTTACGACAAAACAACCAAACTTACTGCCCGTCCAACACACGGCCCATCGCCGGAAAACTATGCACGTAATCCTCGGGCGCCTTTTTGAGCAGGGAGTAGCGAAATGAAAATGCTGCGCTATCTCCATCTCGTATGTTTGTCTGTATGTTGCTGGGAACCGGCGGAACCCCACCCAAAATATAGCCAACCTTCACAACTCGTCGGCCCGGATCGATGGATGCTAACACCGGTCAACGCTTTTCGACTTTGCGCCACTCATTTCAAAAGGTTCAAAGGGCTCGATGCCTGGACAAAGTATTTCACCCGAATGTCAGAGGAAATTGTTCTGGTGCGGAATACTAAACAATTACAAAAAATAAAGGCACTCACACCCACTCAGGGGCGTTTGCCAAACAGGAAACAATGCATAAAGTAGTAGAATTTATATTTATTCAATTTCAAAATAGCATTTCGTTTGCACTATTTACGACGCCTCGCTTGGATGCGGGTGTGTGCTTGTCCGATGCGATCATTCCATGGACGGAAAGTCCAAATGATGATGATGCTGCTTTGAGTGTGGTTGGTTCATCGTTACATTTGCGTACGTGCGATGCTTTAGAGTAATTTAATTTCTACTCTTTTACCAAAAGCGGAGCGAGTCCGGTCAGCTTAAGCGAGTTTCGTGAGATTTTTTGTACGTGATGAATCAAGCTTATCCCATTTTAGAGTCACTCGCCCAAATCTCATCAGGATATGAACAACATGTGCTATTAAAAGAGGATTACAGCAAATAGAACCATTCAGTTATGCAGCCACTGTGGAATGTGTGGAAACCTGTTTGCGAGAAAACGTTCCTTCTCGCAACGCTAGCTAGCTTCCATGTACGGGAGTTCATGTAAATCTCAATCGAACAATTTTTAACAACCACTGATAGGAAGCGGATTAGCGGCGAGTTCGTATGATAGGCCATTTCCAACAAACACGCACACACACACACGTTCAAAAATCTTCACAGCCATTAACTTTCATCTCTTCCTATCGTTCGCTTCATTCCAATAAATTGTTCCAATTTGAAATAGAGATTGTGGTGTGCTTTTTCCTTTAAATTATCGTTCCATGCCTAATACCCCTCGAACATTAAGCCATCGCTGCAGATAGCCTTATAACGGTTTCGTTCCATAGTCCTCCCGATAACGTTCGGTATGTTGGGTCGCTGGAATTTTTCTTTTTTTTTTTCGGCTACCATCTACCCGGAAACACATCGGTGGATTCTCAAAAAAAACGGTGAAAATTGAATATTCATAATCGTGAAAATGACTCATGAATAAAACATATTTGATCTTTTTTGCTACTACATTTTGGTTAGATGTTTCCATACCCAGGCTCAGTGCACCGCCACAGTCGCGTGCAGCAGCATTAGCAGCGCACCTTTTCCGGGCCGTGTGGCCGTTTTTCGCTGTCGCTACCGAAACTCGTTCCGCCGTATTAAAACATTGACGAGCGGGCGAGCAAGTCGTTGGCCACCGGTCAGGTGCCTTTTTGAGGTACAATTTTTGTCACAGCACATAAGCACCGGGAACAGGACACTGATGTCGATATAAATACGAATCTCGCTCCCCTTTGGACGATTTTTGCAGTGTACGAACAAAACAAGGCAATAAAAACAACGAATCTTCCGTCCGACGCCTATCGTTACGTTTGCAGCCAAACACAACATCGCGTGGCGGTTGCATTTATAAACGCCCGGCATAGAAAACAAACCGAAACTGTGTGTTCTGTTCTAAAACATGTAGCATTTAAAAAAGGAATAAAAACCTATGGGACTACCATTCGCACCATTCGATTCATCCGGGCACTGCACGTGTGCCGCATTCTGTGGCAGAAGCACGAGAAGCTGTAGCAAATTAAAATACCATGCAAACCTGCCCGTGAGAATTTTCATTCCAAGTCAGCTACTCTATTGGTCACCTTTTTTTCCCATGTACAAATGTACCCCAATGGGATAGAATTCTACCGTCGTCCGATTAGTGGCATTAGCCGGTGAATAAGCAAGTGGTTCCGGAATGAAATCACCGTATAGCTTGTGAATTTCGTGCGCGGTATGCTGCCAAGGGAATATCGACACGTTGCACCTCTGCTGCACACTCAATCGCAGTCAGGTGGAAAAAATACCTCACCAGTGTGGATGGCAATGATTCCTGCCAGAAACAACTACCAAAAAAAACCCGGTGCAGTCACTAGGCTCAGATACGGCACAGCTACATACCGGATGATACAGATAAAACAATCATATGTTAATATCACGAGGGATCGACACCGTGTATCGTGATTCGGTGACGCGGTGCGCTGTACCATGCCAGCGGTGACAAATCGGTGACTAAAACTAGAGAACTTTTCTGCCACGGATCAGCATGCTCAATGGTGTTGAATAATTCAACCAGAATCGGTACATTTCTTCGGCGGCAATTTCTAATGCACATTGCGCACATACGAAACCGATCATTCGTTACGGGTACGTGAAATCGTTCGTTTATTTAAGTTTTTTTTTGTATTTGAAACTGCAAGCCACATACAGGGAGGTTAAGCAGTGAAACATTCATTGCGTGACGGTAGTCGCTCAGAAAAAAGGGAAAATTATATTCTTTTTCCAAATTAAGAAACTGTTCAATTTGAATTTTTCCTGTTTTGTCCTGGTAGCTATCATAGTTTATAGGTATGATGTGCCTATAGAATCTAGTCAGACTCTGTGCTCTATCGAATGCTTTAAGAAGTGTTTTCTGGAAGGTAACCTTGTGGTAACTCCATTAGTCTTTCGCTCAGCACGCTTGGTTATTGTGTTGTCAAAGCAAAAGAAGATATAAAGCAGCAGCTCCAAAATAACATTTCTACAAAACTATGCCCTCTAAAAACTAGAATCACGACATTAAATTGGCACCTTGGCCATGTTTATCAAAGTAATTGGTCCAACGTAGTTGTCAGCAAAATCCTGTACCGGATAGTATTCTGCGAATTGCTCCCCTTGCTATAGGTTCCGTCGGAAGCTACCGAGCTGGATTGCTTGGAGGCATATAATGGTGGAGAAGAAGGATCTTGGACTTATAATCGCGACGAGAACGGAACAACGTGATTGTTAGCTGTGCGAACCAATATCTTTCTTTTATCAGACTGTCCTGGCAGATTCTGGATGAGAATCTTCCTTACTGGAACGTAGGAGACATCGAATCCTTATCTTTAGCAGGGGGACTCTCGATGCTCATCGGTGGAGCAAGTCGGCTAGGTGACTTTGGATATTCAGAAGGAATATCCCTTACGTGTTGAAGGTTTGAGACCTTATCTTGGGTAGGCGGACACTCAAACCCCTAGAAAGAATTGAACGCAAAGTTTAGCTTGTTGCAACCTTCTCTCTATGCTGTTCTCTTTCTCTCTGTCGAAGGCTTCCTAGACCGCTCTACTTATACCCAATTTTTATAATATTTATTGCTCGCTTTTTGTAACCAAAAAATGTTCCTCAGTGGTTTCCCTTTTTTATTATTTTATTTTGTTCAAAAATGTTCATGTACGCCTAAAATATGTCGCTATTGTTGTACTCATTAGTCGCGGTGCGATCGATTGCTCGGCCTAAAATGTACCGGATGTACCGGAAATCTACGCATCTCCTATTCATTGACTTCAATATGACTTACAAAGCCATACTACGGACGGAGTGCAGTCCTAGATCATAGTTTCGGAGTCGTTGTTCGACAAAGTGAGCTATCGGAATCGCTCTAATCTCAAATGGGGTCTAAAGCAAGGGGACGGACTCTCCCGTTTGCTGTTTAGCATTGACATTTCATAACCAAAGCTTGGGATTTCGACATCCGGGGGCACAATTTCAACACAACAGAACAACAACGTTCAGGCAAATCGTTGCTTCGCCAATTCCTGCGATCGAAAAGAATCCAGCAAACACACGAAATTTACGATACATCACATAATGATATGTCCTCTGCGCGTACGTGTCCTGGACTATGCTGACGGACTCGCCATATTCGAACTGCATATGCTGTGTGCGAGCAGGGAGTGTGGAGAAGGAGAATAAACCACAAGCTAGTTGAGCTGTTTGGCAGAGCAGATATGCTGTCTAATGCCTGCCCAGGAAGTCACCGTTGGCTCGTCAAGCTCTTTGGCTGGTTCAAGTAGTGTCAAACATGACGAAGATCAGTTCAAGCCATGAAGAAGGAATTGTAGCCCTAGACCGAGTTTCCTAGTAACGGATTGGCGATCGGGCCATTTCAACACAACATGCACAACTCTGAGCAGGCCAAGAAGCTGAAGAAGATGTTGCCAGCGATATCATTGGACCAAAGCTTAGGGGTGATGTTTGCATTCATTCGGCACATTTAAGGTATTAACAATCGGTTAATCCAGCTGTTAATCGTGTCAATCGGTTAATCGGTTAATCCATGGGGACTGCTCGCCGGAGACATTTTTTGAATGCCGACATCAGAAGTTTGTTCTAAGTGGATTGTCTACTGCTCAGAAATGCAATGCTTCACTTGTGATCGTGTAAAACAAATTTTAAGAGACCGAAAACTCGCCCCTGTAATCATTTAAATCAATTGGCTAGTTTATTTAAAGTTCGATACAAACACGTCATTAAATGACGGCAGTTTCTTATTCAAGTGAGCACATCTTCGTATCATAATTTTGGTTATGAAAATGGGGCATCATACCATGATGGCAGAATCGGAGTACAAATCCAATCCGAATCGTTCTCACGTGGCCCCAAGTGACTATCCAACTATGTGGTATCAGCACATCTAGTGACTGACGTGACCTAGGAGGTCGTTAAAAGCCAAAAAGAAAACATAGAATAGACCCTTATTGCAAGAAAAAGATACAATTGTCAAGGAGAAGTGATAAAGTTGGACACAATCCTCGGCTGGGTTCGCATGTTGACTACACTCAAACTCTTTCACGGCATAGTATATCCGACTGATCATGAAAAGGTTGTAGTACCAATGAAAACGATGGACTATTAATGAATTTTCCCTCATTAAAATAAGCACATTTGAAAGCATTTTTTCCTGCAGCAAAATAGCTGTGCTCCGTTACTCTTCAGTAGCCTAATTGACGCCGATCTTAAACTGTTCCGAACTGGGACTAGAATAGTCCACAAAGAAAAGGTAATTTCGTCCCGAAACAAATCCCCAAAAGCTACCCATTAAGCACCCAAATGCAAAAGCACTTTCCACACATTGTGACACAAAGCTTGCAGATACCACCACAGATAATCGTTTCCACTGTCGGCCTCCCGAAAAACCGAACCGTTCCACTCTTAACACTTACAAACTAAAGCACCTACATTCTAGCAAAACTTTACTTTACCTCAAATTATCCGCACACACACACACATACATCTCATTGAAGAAGCCAACGACGAACCGTAAAAAGGACGGACGGTTTTACAGGCATAAAACTTTTGCGTTTCGAGCTGTACGCAACCGGCGACACGGGCAGTACTGCTTCTCGGTAATGATCTACACTCAGTGCGAAGGCCCGAAGACCTCGTCTAATGTAATGAAGTGTCAGCGTACTTGCATTTCAACCGTCGTCCATCCAACTCCAGATAGTTACAAAGAGGAAACAAACGTTACCGGCGGACCGAGTTCAACGGGGATGATGATCAAATGACTTCTAACATTATTACCTCCGGTGGAAAAGTTACATTGTTAGTTCACGTGTAGGAACGGAACAGGGTGCAACACGTCTCATTTCGACACAGCTCAACACTTCCAAAAAGCACTGCCCCACTTGGTGTTGAAAGTTTCACTCTCCTCGGGAGTGTTACCACGCTCTGTCGCAGACTTAACCTTCTCCACAGGAACCAGAAAATGGAAGACAGCAGACAGTTTCTTGTATTCTGAATCTTTCTTCACTACATGACACACGCACTTGCGTCACTTCTTTCGCACCGTTTCGGTTAAATAAATGATGCAAAATTGCGCAAATCCACCGTCATGGCCGTATACACCGTATTGTGATGCATGGCGTCATCGAAAAAGATAACCTTGAACACGAAGCCCATGGCTACGGTCAGCCGAAACTTTCTTGGTTCGCGTTTTCGTCACTCACCAAGAAACCCAATCCACACCGAGGGAGAAAAACCAGAACTTAGTCCGAATCTAGTGAAAAAAGGCACTTCCGAAAGAAACTTTTGACGGCTCAACTTAGGTGGCGCCAACACACCTAAATGAGCGCAATTGTGATTGAAGCAATAAACGTGCGACAACCCTGCAAGGCGAAGCATCTTTATGCAGTTTTTTTTTTATTTGACTATATTTCACCCATATTCTTGAGACAGTATTTTGCACGACTAGCGGTAATGATGTTTTGTAAGTTATGCTCTTGCAGAAACATCGTTAAAAAAGTTCTACACGCTTTGTACATGGCTCAGTCCATCGTCGTCCCATGCAAACAACACGTCAAAGATTGCGTTACATTCTACGAAGCACATTTGTTAAAATTAAATTTCAACTTTCTCACCATTTGCTGGACGGAATTTGGTGTTTAAAACGGTACACATTAAACTGAACACTCCTCCCTCGTTTAGGCACCACCTACGGGAGGAGTTACCGCAACGCTCTAAATCACAGCAAAAAAATTCCAACTTGGGATGAGATGTACTGTGGTTGACCTTTTTTCCTGACCATAATAATTTACTTCGCTGTAAAAGGTCTTTTCATTTCAACCATTCATCACATCCTACGTAGCGTCGATGGTTCTTTTCTTGCGACATACGCGGACTACAAAAATAAACAGTGCTAAAAATGGTCAATTACATGCGCAACGAACCGTACTATGTGCAGGAGGATACTTCTAGGAGGATTTATTGCTCTGTAATTTGCGGGATACAAATAGCCTACAAGTTGGTTCAATTTTGGACTAACTTTGACTTTGTAGTTAATTTTGGGCTTACTGTCCAAGTTGCAGGCGTGTCCATACCGCTGGTGAGAATGGATTCCTGTGTCAGCAGAAAATCTGAAGTTCTTATTCCATTTGCTGGATGTAACAGTGAACAGTTCGTTTATATCTTTAGAATACGAATTTTTCACAGTGATAATACCGATACACCTCCTGATCTTGAATGCTTCAATATTCAATATTATCAAAATATTGAATGCATAAAATGTACAATAAAGGTGTTTATTCCGTTAGAATAGTCTGTTTCTATAGCTTAAAATTAATTTAGTTACGAATCAATACGTGATCCATGAGAGAATTTTCATAGCGATGGGAGCATGGTTACCCTGATCTATATGCGATGTATCGCAACCTGGAGCTGAAAATGTGGCCTTCAAGGTGACTGGAACATGTGTTTCAATCCAACGGAGAGGGAAACTGTTCGGGCAGCGCCAAACGGGCGCAGGAATGCAGCCGAACGGGCGCAGGAAACCCCTCCATCATTTATGTTGACATCAAAGTGGCAAGAAGCGGAACCGGATTTACTAGTACGGAGAGTCGGGCCAACGACAACCGATAAACTTAGTCGAGAACGAACCCATTTTCCTATTAGTCTAAGGAAAGCTAAGGGAGGGGATGATAGCTGATCACACTAATAATCCGATCGTTGGAAGAAAATTAAAGATCGTTCTCAGGTAAAACTCGTCAGCGTCTCCCAGCATTCTCCCCAAAACGGAAATGGTGTCCCTGTTTTGTGCGTCTAACAAGACAGATCGACAGCCTTGTACTCCACACAAAACCGTACAAAATTATCTTTGTTGGGGTATCCGAGGCAGCAGCTACATTTTTGGATTCCAACTGCCCGTTAAGCTGAAGATATAAATCTAGATATAAATCGAAGAAACGCACGAATTCTTGATATACCATGGAACTTAGGCTTCAAGGAAACTTGGAGAAAAATCGATTATAAGAACTTCTAAAGCTTGTCAGTGTCTCACAAACTTTGCATGTGCTCATTAGGTTAGATAAGCCTAACGAAATGGCTAACAGATAATCAAGATTCAAGAGAAGATCAAGATTCCAATTCAGCGATTTGCTTAAATGAATTATGGCTCGAAAAATAAACATTTACACTTTTTTATGTATTATTTATTGTTTAATTTAATGTGGATTAAAATTAATAAATTAAAACAAAATTCGATGCATTTATTTACCCACACACCAAAACAACACCACAAACGCAGCAATATTATTTAATACTTTCCTACCTTTCCTAGTCACAAATTAATCAGTATAACATATGACGGTGTTGTTTACGTTTCCCAAAACCTCCAAATGAAAACACTAACCAATCAAAGCTTAAACCGACCCCGACACTCACCCACTGCTCGTTTGTGCGAGGTTTTGGTTTAATTAAATTTAAATTACTATCCCAAAAATTAGTACACCATCCATTGGCAAATGATAACTAATCGACAAATTTTGGGGCGCGTGTGTGGCTGTATCAGCGCACAGAACACACAGTGTGTCTGCCGTTTGGTGCGGCTCGAATAGTAGGATTTATGAGCATCATTATCAAGCGACACGTTCGCCCTAACCGAGGCCTATGTGGTTTTGTAACAGTTTTCCCCAGTAGCTGATGTTGAATGATAGCAGAACAAGGTGCTAGGGAGAAGGGAGGGGTTGAAAGGGATGGGGGTTGTAATTAAAAATTGTTAATGGTGTCCGACAGCACATTAGTGATGTCCCAATTCCGGAAATTATTGCCTCAGAGAACATCAAGTGAGAAACCTACGTTAAGGGATTGAATATTAGTGCACATTAAAGCGTGCGGTTTGGGAGCATCGCGTCTGTAATCGAAGGACGAACTACATTCAACGATTTAGCAAAGCGTTCCATTAAAAATTTTTAAAGCTCCAAGATTGCCTACCTTACTATTTAAGCTTGTTATTCACTCCATTAAATCATGCACAACGTGCGTTAAAAACACAATAAACGCACCAACTGTTGCCAAATCAAATCGCTTCCCTATTTCCGGTTGACAATTTGATCGTGTCTTCCGTTATTGAGGAGCAAAACAATGCTATATCGACACGCTAGAGTGATGCCTAAAAATGTTCGCCCCAAAACATAACCTATTTGTTCCTCGTCCTGAGCCTACTCTGCACACACTCACACCCACTCGAAGCATTCGAAATATCCTTCACTCGGTTGTGTTTTGTTCTATTTGATCAACATCAAATCGAGATCTACCGCGCCAACCATAAGGCCAACCTACCCCACCACCCGGGGTAGCTTGATTGTTTTTCGCTCTGAGACACATTTTTCTCATCATCGGCCTACAAGGCATGGCACGCCGGGCAAAAGCTGACTGGCTGGCATTGCAAACAGTCGAGCCAGAATGCTTCAGCACCAGTGGATGGATTGTGCCTGACAGAACGACAGGAAATCAATTTCCTTCACAACTGCCGGGCACATCCAATACCTTGGCACCGGTGCTGCGGTCGGCGATGTGAATTCAAATGATTTTTTATGGAATCATTTTCCGGCCCCGTTTCCTGATGCCTGATAACCGGAAACGGTTGCTTGCCATTTGCTCGCGAGCTCTCGCTCTCCTTCTTCTCGACGGATCGAACGCTTACGATCGAGGTGTTGAGGAGCGCTACGAACGAGTAGGAGAATCGTTCCTTCTAAATCACTTCAAGCTTTTTCTGAGATCAACCATCAACTTTTAAAATAAAAGCCACCAGAGTGTAGTGGAAGCGAACAACGATATAAAATATTCAAACATCTTACCAACGGCATGACATTTATTTTCACAATATTCATCATCACTTAGGAAGGGAAGAATCGGCGACACACACGATCGCACCCAACGATATCCGATGTAGGTGTCACTTTCTGTCGTTTGCTGGCTGCTACCGGTGCCGTTTATTTAATTTGATAAAATCCTGTCAAATAAAGGTCAATAGAAGAATGGAACATGTGTCGTAATAACATTTGAAAATAGTGGAAGCAATGTCCCCCAAAATTGTTGTCAGTTGATAATAGATCAATGGACGAATGTGTTCCAATTTTTCTTCCTTATATTTTTAGCTGTTTTCTTCAGATTTCCTATAATTTCCAAAAAGGAAATATCATTAAATATTAATTCATTTAAATTCGATAATCATCATGTGCCAGACTGTACCATTGCAAATTAGGCTCTTAAAGATTCCCGCAAAAAAAAACTCATCAGTAAAACAGATCAGCCGAACGTGCCCCTTATTGTTCTGCTCGTGCTTCTGAAGCCAAGGGAGGCTTAAAAAAACCATAAGCCTATTCCCAAAAAGCCCTTACGGCCACCGTTCGAATCAGCGACAATATCATCCATAAGCAATGGGAACGAAAGTTCATCTACATAGATTCCCCATTTGCATACATTTCCGATGTCGGGCCTTGATAGCTTTCCACCGAACGCGTCACCCAGACCACCGGTGAGCCACCGTAATAATGGGTCTCTGGTACACCTTCGCTCGCATACGTGGAAATAAGCACACTCTGGGTGTCGATGTCTTGATGGATACAACTTTTCCACGTTCCCGAATCATTTCCCCGCACACACACACACTCGAAATGCTGGAAGTGGTACATCCAAATTGTATTTGATGGCCACGCGAAAGCAATATACGTTCGAAGCAAAACAACATTCAGTGGCGTTGAATGAGGGCGCACCAAACATACGGAGGGACACCATCCAAATTGATTACAACCCACCAAGTCCGTGTACTGGCTGTGGTAAGGAAGTGTCGTGTGTGTGTGTGTGTGTTTGCCTGCACGGAAAACCAAAAACAAAATCCAATAAATTTACATTCCTTCATTTCATCAGGCTCAAAACATGGCACATGAAATAAATGGTAATTGAAGGTGGCAGACGGTGCAAAAAAAAAAGAGGAAGAACATCACTTGAGCATCCCCAAATCGAATAGGTGTCATTGTTACTTGTGGTGTTTGTTGGAACAATTCGGTGCGCTTGTTCCAGCAACAACATTAATCAACGAACAATCCGTAAAGTGCCTGGTGCGTAGACTGAATAACCAACTCCCTGTTCCTCGAGGGTAAAAGAACAATCAAATTCTCTTATTGATTAATTCGTTACAGTTTAAGGTAACATTCTATGCCTTCAAAAGACACTCGGTTATGTTATTTTTAAACTAACGCATGACGCAAATGGGAAAAGTATGTTGAATTGGTTAATTAAAAATGTATTTTTTTAAAAGACACACTTTAAGCTTCGTGAGCACTCGTTGCATAATTTGGGGTGTAAATACTCTTTGTATTTAACGTGCTTAATCATGCCTTCAAGAATTAAGCTAAAAAAACCCTAAAACATTAGGGTTAAGGTCACCATTAAAACGGTTGTGATCACCATCACGGTGATATTGGAGTCTTTTAACGTGAGTCCTTGGACGATCATCGCCAATATTTCCTCTCTACAAACTGCTTTATCTGTTTCTATACTCTATATCTGTCAGCGAAAGAACATCATTTGCTGGAAAAAAGGGTTTCTAGACACGGCCATGAAAGAACCAATGAAGCAGTTTCTCAGCAAGCTCTCATCATCAATAGCTTGAAGACTGTTACAGGAGCTTTTTGGTAACATAGTTAATAGAAGTAAACATAGACTGCGGCGCATTTGCAAGGAATCTAAATATATTCCGTCAAATGCACTCGTCAGTATGGTACACAGCATACGTTGTGTGTGAACATTAGTATTAACGTACGGTTAGGATAGAGAGACGTTGAGAGATCGACTCATGATCAGTGGCGTGTAGACAACCAAGAAGTGTACAATAAAGACGGAATACCACACAAGCTATCGATTCCAAACAGCTAGAAATATATGCCTTTACCTTATCCCGAGCATGCTCTGTTGTGGATGTTGTTGTCCAGGTCCAAGTCAGGTTGTTGTGTGTTGTATTCCTCAGGTGGATGCAGTTGTTTTGCAGTATGACTATTGCAGCGATGGAAGTAGATTGCATCTGGCTATTGGCTGTTGTGGTTTTGCGATCAGCTTAATCTGGATGTCCGCACATTGCCAAATTACTCGAAACGAGCATGCCGATTGGCTCGCAAAAGAAAGTGCCGTCGCTGGACAAATCCTCACAAGATGATAGTAGTGCCTAGTCATAACATGCAACATACGCAACGCTCAACCCAAATAGAAGCGTAAGAGCGCCCAACAAGCAACAGACAGCAACAGCCAGTTGCGCAGTTCATCATACGTAATCGAAAATAGTCAAATTTAGAGCAACGGGCAAGCAACGGGAGCTCGGTTTAAGCAAATTTTCTTTATTCGAGTTCCGAAAGTTATTGTAATAGGTTCCCTACCGCGAAGAACAAATATCTTTTGAGTTAAAACTGGCGGCCGCAGGCTATGCGGAAGCTGGCATCCAGTTGTCGTTAACGTTTGAATACAAAACGTTAAATCCTTCGCTTTGGCTAGATCAGACGCTTTGCCGAACAACAACACTGCTCGAATAATTGGTAGCAATGGTTGAGGGCAGGCGACCCTAGATATTTCCATATTAGCCATGTGATATTTCAGACCTACCGTTGGTTTAAATGCAGTAACATTGGTGGGTCGTTTATTCGAGTAAAGTCTTGAATATTATCGTACCATTACTCACTACATTAGAAAACATCTCACCTCAAAAAACCTGTCGCGACGGACGAAGCTGGGACTGTATCGAACCTTCATAGTCCCAGTACTCACAAGGGCCTCTGAGACATGGACCCTGTTCAAAAACAGACGAAGCCCTCTTAGCCGCGATCGCCAGGAAGATGCTTAGAAGGATCGGTGGCTCCGTATGTGTGGATGGACAATGGAGGAGCCACTACAACGAAAGAAAGTCCTCTTAAGTCGTCCACACGTATAGAGGAGGCGTGGTAGGCCCAGATTGAGAAGGGAGGATGGCGTGGAATCATCCTCCATCAAGACCGGGATACCGGATTGGCGGACGACGGCGCGGGAGTATGAGCGGTTCCGGACACTGCTGCGGGAGGCCAAGACCGCAAAGCGGTTGTAGCGCCCGATATGAAAGAAATAATACTCACTAAATGCTCACTTTCATCATAATGTGCTGATACAAAGGAGTGCCCTTGTGGCTCGATCGATTGTTGTGGTCATATCAGGCATTTATAGCCACTCTTCCGCTATTCCTCGATGCTATGAATGGCATAGTGAACTTCGCGTGAATTGACCGTTGACTAGTCAACACATAGAGATATTCAAAGTTCGTAATCTGCAGTTGTTGAACGAGGATCATTAATTATGGTGTGTTCACCCACAACAGTGAGGCAGAAACTTGGCGAAGAGCCGTCTAGTGAGTAGTGATTTCACCGAAGTGAGCAGTGAATGAGTGTCACTGGCATGAGTGACACTCAGAAAATTATAAATAGGGCAAAATTAGAACATAAAAACCTCTTCGCTTTAATACTCCTGGTCAACTGGTGCAAAATTTCTCCGTGCAAAACACGTCCGAAAGATCCACGACTGAACATGGTGTTTTAATGTTCTTCTTACAGAAAGAATGTTAAAACAATTTTTTTTTATTATCAGTTAACCGAGACAAACAATTACCAAAACTATCGTAAAACTGAAACAAAGTCTGTAATTCAGTTTTATTCCTTATTATCTCAATCATAAAACAAACATATTCTACACTTATTGACATGGTACAGAAAACGTGATAGGTGTGTTAATTTAAAACCGCTATCCTCTTAGCTCATGCTCGAAGAACCATACACACCACACACCGTGTGGTACGAAAAACTGCGGTACAAGCTCATTTTCACGGGACACTAAGCCCATCTGGCCCATCCACATTTCGACTCGAGCAGAAGGGGAAAAACTAGCAAAGATTTAAACGATCCATCCATCTATTCGTTCATCCGTTTGTCCATCACCATCCATCTTGAATGTAACCACCGGGACCTTCGATGAAACAACCGACCATTACTGGGCTCGCATCACTAACAACCCACCCACCACCTCCCACGAATGGGGGGAAGGGGGGAGAGAGTGTGTTAAAAAACCAAGACCAGCACAGGGCTTACGATGACTGATGCAGAAACAGTGTGTGAGGCAAGCTGAGGAAACATAATCGCACGTGATGGGACCACGTTAGCCACTTTTCTGGTCGAATTATTCACACATTCACGCTAGGATAGGTCCTATCGGTACGTGTTTCTCTGACGGGGAAAAAGAAAACCAGCCCTAGCACCGGTAAAAAGGACATACGGAGTACCGGTAGTAAGGCATCTGCTTATGGTACGGGTCCTGCCGGTACCAGAAGGTGGAAACTAAGCGCAAAACATTTCCCTACTACCGGGTGCCCATCGTAAACTTTTGACCAAATTTTGTGAAAGGATAAACCGAGCCCTGCTGCAACCCGGAAACGAACGGTTTAGATACAAACCACAAACAACGGTTCCCAGTAACAGTGGTGCTTGTGTCCCCTTTTTCATGGGGCCAAGTCTGGCCGTGGCACGCACCTAAAAGCCCTCCTACCACAAACGGTACGCACCGGTACCATTCGGTGTGATCCCGGCACATCCTTTTTTGTCCGGCCCAATGGTTGGTACCCGTAAGGAGCAGGGAAAAAAATCTAATTTGGTGCGTGTTTATATGCTCCCTCCAAAGTTTTTGCGGGACGGGACTTAGGACTTTGGATGTACCGCACACACTCCAAACAACAGCGAATAGGAAGGTCATTTCGGGTCGCGGATATTAGTAACACTCTGTTGCAGCAAACCATACGCCTTTCCACACATTCAAAACGAGTGCTTTGGGCACACACAGCCCTTTTGGGGGGAAGGGTTTGTTGATGTGTGAATGGCCCCACCCGCACCACCCAATGTGAGGTCGGTTACTAATGACATTTACAGTAGACCCATCACCACCGCCATTACCACCACCACTAGTTGCTCTCTATTAGAAGCCTCGGGATTCATCATTTTAGTGGAAAGCACATCATCTTCCCGTGCGGTTGGCACGCAAACATCCAACCACCGAGGAGGCGAGAGTTTCCTAACCGAAACCGGCCTTTCGGCTGGTTGGGCCAGTTTTGCATTGAGCAAAAGTTATGACCGCGTTAGCCGGTATGGGATGGGGGCTTATACCGACGTTGCGGGACGTTCGCTTCAACGAAATGTTTACCGAATTCGCGAAAATACTCACATCCTTAATGGTTAGCGTTAAGCAGAGTTAACTAAGCGTTGTTAATTGATAACCCATCCTTGATCTAGGATCACGCTGATGAAGAGAGAAACAAAGAGAGAGAGAAAGAGAAAGAGACAAAACTTGTCGGGACACTGATTGCTCAAATATTGCGGTTTTGAAAACTTACAACGTGTCTTTCGGGGGCTTTCGCTTTCTCGGTAAAGGCTGCTAGAATGTGGCCGTAGTCCTTCGCAATTTGCTAATTAGTGTTGAGCCTGAATGTATGCAATTACGATTTAAATTACACTTTTATACGAGATGTGAGACGGAATGAATGTGTAATGCGTTTTTATTAGCTTACCGATCAATCGTGGCATGCGTACAATCAGTGGTTGAAAGGACCGATGAAACCATCTTCTACTTTCGTTAATTATATCCAAATGTACACAAAACGAGCCAAAACGAAGATTAAATTTGAGAGCATAGACTCAAAATAGGACTCAATTTCGACGATCAACTTATTACCGGACGAAAATTAATGCCCAGCATCCTTTCGCGGTCCGAGAAAAGAAAATAGTGGCTGGGAGTCAGGGAATCTGAGGATTAAGCTTTAAGGGGTATCAATTCTGGTATGCGAGTGTAATGGTGCAATGGATGATGAACTGCATCTGTTTATTCATAACAACGTATCTGCGACTTCTAGCCCACGACTGTCTTTTCCGGACCGTCCATGTCTGACTGTCTTTCCGTGACTGAACTCCTGTTTGAAACTGGCTGACAACCTTTCCATGGCTGACTGCTAGAAAGTTGGTTCTATATTTGACATGACAGGTTTTGGGGACAAATCTTGAGAATAATTTGCATGTAAAGTTCCATCAACTAACATTCCTAAGGTTAATGGGTGTGTACAGTTTTGCTTGTCCAAATTGTGATTGGTTCTGAAGTATGGAAAATACCTCCTGTATTTTGATCTACCTGGTTACTTAATTTTGATCGGTTATAGGCGATAACGATTAAATTTGGAGCTCGTGGTAGCTACATGAGATCACTTCGGTTTTGTTTTGTTCCAAGCTCAGAGTCACCTTGATCGTGTTCTTTCTAATCTGTTGTTCTAATTCGCATGCTTACATTCAATGTTTTCATAAGTTGTACGTAGCTTTTATGCACATGCAATTAAATCGGTTTGCAAGGTGGTACGACGGGATATGTTACACGAGAATTCCTGTTTCTCAACCTCTCGCAGCGCGGCAAGATTAATTGCAAAGTTGATGGACAATAGGTCCAATTTTTTTGGTTTCGTACGCTGGGTAGAGTGGTCGATTTTCCTCCAACAAATCCAGCTTGACAGCTTGGAACGAATTCTGCAGCAAGGGGTTCAAGTTTGAAGAAGAGTATTCGAGATAGGGTGTTAGAGGCAGCATTCAGGACTATTAAGGTTTGTGAAGCTAGCGCACTCCAGCCGATAGTCCTTCCACTCGTTAGGTAGTTGGTCATGGTCCCGCAAACGCACGATGATTTACTAAAAACATTTTTTTAAATAAATCTTTAATTGATTGAAATGTAATGCTTGTTATTAAAAACGTTTGTCCGGGTATATCAAAGCCGAGTAATACTAGAATAAGCTTTCGAAATAAAGACATTTTTGCGTTAAAACCAGACTGAAATCCAATTGGAAACGTTAGTGATGTAAATTTACAAGCCTGACATGAGTTAGCTGTAACGCTTCATAATAGACACTTAAACAATAACTTATTTGCTTTTAGTTTTGTTACACACATTTAACGCAATTTAATATTACTCTCATGAAAAGAAATATCCTTTGTTTTTAATGGTCTAGTGCTTGATTTTTGTTCTTTCCAATGCATAAGATATTTCAGCACAAACAGAGCAGGATTGAAATAATTGCTTTGCAATTTTTTTCCTCTACAAACGTAATGGAAAACGCCGCAACCTCACAGATGTATCCAAAAGTAACGGATCGTTTGCCTCTCTCTCTCTCTCTCTCCGCTAGATGCATCATCGAATACGGTATGGTTTTGTTTATATCCTTGTTGAATAGTTTTATAGTGCCACTCCCTGAGTGTAGCCGTATCTAGAATTCAGGATATAAAAACCAAAAAAAGGCAAGCATAAAAATCCTTTAAAATCGGATGCCGCGTCCCAATAAAAGCACAGCGCAACCACAGCGAAACAAACCGAAAAAACCCCAAGGAAGCTAATAAAGAAAAGTTTCAACAGAAAGCGTAGCTCCTGGTGGTGGTGGTGCAGTTCTTTGTTTTTGTTTATTGTTGCCGTTTTCCATCTCGTTCTTATATTTTTGTCAATTTTCGGTTCAATTGAGTGTCAGCGGAAGCTTTTCGTCCTTTGCGTTTCATGTTTCCGCTCACTCCCCACTTTACATTTTGCATGGAATTGCAAATTGTAATTCCGTTGTCGTTGGTGGCGAAGACCAATTGAAAGTTTTCCACCGTTGTCTGAGGCGAAAGTTGCCTTTTTTTTGCTGCTACTTCTGCTGCTTCTGTGTTTTTCATTTTGTCTGGTGCATAAAACCGCGTTCGCGCCAGTTGTTGCATTAATTTTCACTTCCGGTCGTTGGGCGGGCTGCACTGGGGTGGCACTCGGGTGAGCAAGTTTATGCTTACTGCAACAATTTTCCGTCCTTTGGTGAAGTGGGCCCACAAGGTTGAGGAATGGATGACCGGGTGGACCGATTGTTTCGATGCTCGACGATGAGGAAAGTTTTCGAAGGGCTATTTTCGATTTGGATTGCTGCAAAAGTACACTGCGGAACAGAGATCGAAAGCAAGAGTAATGAGGGTTGGAAGTATATTTTTATTCCAATAAAAAGATGTTAAAGCGAAGAAGCCTGCGAATAGATTACGAATGTTGATTAAGCGATTTTATTTATAATGCTTTGGAATGTTTTTCTTCCATCCAATTGGTACATCGTTGCAATTGATGTGCAAAGTCCTTTCATTCGAATTTTGCTTGATAAAAAAGCAACATTGGCATTCTTTGCAGCAGCTTTTAGGACAATTTTGTGGATATGTTTTTTTGTGGATATGAAGTTTTACAGTACACGCCAAGGATTATGTTTCAAATACTCTTCTGCAAATCATTACCTTGCTGCTGATTGCGTCAGAAGCTACCTGGAAATGTTGGAGACAAATTGATCACCGTCTAAATCTTTACTCTACGTCAGATTGTCCAGAAATTCCGATTGCACCAAATCCAACACCACCTGTACATTGACTTCAAGCTGGCCTACGATCGAAAGGATCAAACTATAGAGGACCATCCAGCAGTACGGATTCCCCGGGATGCTGGTACTATTGTTAACGGTCACTACCACCGGGTTGTGATGCTAGGTGAACGTGCGGAACGGAATCCTTCGCATCTCACTGTGGTGGTCTGTTAAAGTGTGGTTACTAGAGCGAAGTACGAGGCATCGACATCCGGGGCACAATTTGGAAACGATTTCTCCTATTCCTAGACTTTGCGTACGACATTAACATCGGACATCTTCGAACGAACATTTGTGGCATCGAACGAACAAGAGCACTGTGATCGAGCACAAAACTCTCCGACGCAGCAAGACGGCCGATCGTGGGAACCAAGTCCATCATTCCACGAGCGGACAACTCAACGTGCGAACTGGTGAAGACGCAGCTAGTCTAGTGGAAGCAACCTGATCAGGCCGAGGGGCAGTGTTAAAAATAATTAGTTTCGGAATATACAATTCATTCCGGGCGTCCAGGGTGGTGAGGCGACATTCGGCGTCAGTCTTCAAACGGCAGGATTTAAACCTTTTTTTTTTTAATCCTAACCGGACCGTTACTCCGTAGTGAGAGGTGACTATCCAACAATATATCAAGTATCAGCAAATGTCAGCAAGTCTAGAACCTAGAAGATCGTTAAGGAAGCCAAAAAGAATTAATTCGTTCTTTGATCTTTATGTAAAAGATCATGGAAATATATTTTTATAACACTTTGTACAAAATTCTCATAGCTTTTACACCCGCCTGAAACACGAGATCGCTAAGATTGCATTTAGGATCAACGAGTTGTTTGTCGGAGACGCTGAACGTGATAGTATGGCTCTAGATTCGGAAGAAGAATATCAATAGACGGCGACGATCTTTAGGTGTTAGAGGAGTTCTGAGATCTTGGTAAGATCGTAGCTCCGGACAGCAACGTAAGAGTGTGTGCAGAAGAAGAATGGACCCTGATCTAATCCTGACGTTGGTCTAAACCAGAAGGATACTATGGTTGGGCCACGTGGTGAAGAGGACGGACTTATGCACTGTCTGGTAGGTGCTCGTCAGAGCGTAGCGGAAATTTGATACACCTGTGTGGAGGACTACAATCCTAAACCAATTTTTCTGGAGACTATCCTCCATTATTGTGCTTGTACCAATATTAAAAGAATCTTAACAAATAAATTTAAAAAAGAACACAATGTACCGTTTGATCACTTTTTTGTTAACTGCTGTCAAATTCTAAGAGTTCTAACCGTAAGAAAAGCAACAAACAACACAAAATTCATAAAAAAAAGGTTCTCCAAGAAATCTTAACATCTTCTCCCTTGTAGTAATACACAACTGGTGCAATTCAGTTGTCCATCAAATTCCAGCGAAGCATATATATCAACCCGTACAACATTTCTGCAGCGAGCATAACATCGCACAGCATAACAATCGGACAGCAAAACAAGGCAAAGCTCATCTACGAATTATTTCACGTTTTCCACAAATCACCGCAAGGTACATTCTATATTATTTTAGTGCAGTTCAAACATTGCACCCCACCGTGTCATTGTACGGCAGTATGGTTGCGTTGCTAACAAAATTAAAAAAAAAAACTCACACACCAACAACCGAGCGGAAAATGTGAGTGCTATCAAAACCATCACACCTGACACTCACGCTTTAACGGTTTTGCACGGCTCCCGAGCTACTGCTGGGCCGTGCTTTCTCACGTGATCTTATCCCGAACGGTGCAAAGTTTCGTCGTGGAAAAATGTACCACTATTACTTCCCCCTTTTTTACAACAGGAAAGCAAACAAAAAACCCATACCTCAGCTTCTTGAAAGTTCCGCAATCATGCAATGGGAATGTGTTTTGAAAACGGGGGTTTTTGGTGTAATAAATTCTTACCCACGTAATTATACGCCATCCGTCTTTGTACCGCAAACCAAGCAAAAAACGCTTTTAAGATGATTTTCAACCTTCAACCACCATTCAAACTCTGCAGTGGAAATAAGCAAAACTAGCGCACATGAGATTCATCTTCCGTGGCCTTCTTTTTTTGTCTTTTCCCCCAGTAGAGCTTATTGTATTTATTTTTACAACCCCATATGTGTGCTCAACCCTCTGCCGCCTGGTTCGTTCATCACCAGTGGTGCAGTTCGGGTTATCTTACCCGACTACATTACAAGGTATGTTCCGAAACGCGAACAGCTACTTAAGCTTGCGTTTCGTGCTGTGGCATACATTGCCACACCACACACAAAGCCATGCAGAAAGGGGAAAATTTTCTTCCTAAGAAGAGCTCGTTTTTCTTTTCTCAGCAACAAAACAGAAATGTATTCCCTTTCAAAAATGTTTTCCACACTCATTCCTGATGGATGAGGGAATCTGCACTCGAAAAATGATTGCACCTGATCGGTTACAAGCAGGCCGAAACAGCATACTGTACCGCATTGAAATTGTTGCTTTATCCTCCGCTGGTTTGTGTACTTGCAGATCCAATAATTAAACATCTGCATTTTCCACCAATAAAGCGCTCCCGCTCTGCATTATTCATGCTGCACGCATTTATTTATGGTGCATTATTTGCATTTATGATGTTCAGACAGTTGGGATCTTTATAAATCAACTGTGTAAACGTTAAGCTGCTTGTGGATGAATAACGACCGACAACAATGCGTATTTATTTGGGGAGAAAAACAACTTGTAAAGTATCTACAAGCCAGTCAATTTTTTTCACTACTTAAACGATGCGATAGAGGTAAATGCGAAAATTATAGTTAATGATTTCATATTCCAGAACCGATAGGAGAAATTAATATTTTCAATGATTTTTAATGCAGTGATGGTCACTAGGTTCTCTCAACCTGCTTGTCAACGCGACATACGATGTTTTTTATGTTTATTCATTATTCGAACTCCCTCTGAATCATCGAACTCGTCGAATTGTTGAATTCGAACTCCCTCTGTCGCAACGATAGTACTACTGTGCCCGAAAAAAAAGTGACTTTGCGTTTTTTTTTTCTTAAATGGTTTTTTATTAGGCCAAATGAAGGTCATCACCTTCGAAGTGATCCCCTTCCGATACAATGCACCTCTTCCATTTCTTCTTCAACTCCTCGAAACAGGTGGAAAACGCGGTTGTTTTTCCACTAATCCCGCCGCTTTCACCGGGTGGAGGTCTCGTATCGTCTACCGACGATTTTTGACCACCAAATTCTTGATTGTGACATCCGCAATGCCTCCGCAGAGTTTATTTCATTGCGCAAACAAAATTTGATACATGTGCGCTGCTCCACAAACTTGGACATGGTCAATATGGACAACAACGCTTGGCGCACCGAAAACAAGTTGTCACTCCTAGCCGGGTTGATGTTGTGACTTGAAACGTTGCAGAGCTATCAAAAACATATATATTGACAAACTAAAAATAAAAACAAGGGGCTTCTTTTGGAGCACGAAATTTGACATCCAATATCACCTTAGTTTTCGTATACAGTAGCAAATAATTCTCCATGCCATAATTTCAGACGGACCATATAGATGCCATAGATAGTAGGTGCAGGTGCAAGCTAAACCTGGCTTTCTATTCTTTCAAGTGGTTTGAGTGTCCCCCTACCCAAGATAAGGTCTCAAGCCTTCAACACGTAAGGGATATTCCTTCTGAACATCCAAAGTCGCCTGACCAACTTGCTCTACCGATGAGCATCGAGAGTCCCCCCTAACAAAGGTAAGGCATTGATGTTTCCTTCGTTCCAGTAAGGAAGATTCTCATCCAGAATCTTCAGACTGCCAGGACACTCAAAGAAAAGGATTGGTTACCACTTCGTGATCCGTTCGATTCCTTCCACAGACGCAATAATGTCTAAGTCTTTGGCCATCTAGTTAATTTTGCTAGTACTTCGTTCTTAATATTCCAATAAACACGGACACGGTACTGACGTTAGCGGCACGGGTCTTCATTCAACCGGACCGGGAGAGATGTCCAAGATTGCTGCCCTGTGGGACTCTTGATGTGCTTATCACAAAGAATGAGTACAGTGTGATGGCGTGGCGCATTATTGTGGCGCCAAAAAGCAAGAGTTGTTTTTCCACAATTCCGGCCTTGTTTGGCGGTTAACTTAACGGAATCGACGCATTCCGTTCAGCTAATATTCCTTGTTGCCTGTTTGACCCGGGGAAAAAAACTTAGTCGGACCGGAGTCGTCTCTTTATAACGGGCGCAGAAAAGTCTGGTCGTCAACGATTGGCCATCAATTACCACCGACCTACCTACCGGTCAAACAGTACCAGGAGCATAATAATTCATATTTTATTTTGAAAAAGTTCCTCACTCATTTTCACCTTTTCTTTTCCTTCTTTCAGATATACTAAGAGCACATTTTTCACACATCTACAGCGACTCACTCAGGCCGTACACGTACACCAAATTTCCCGGAAAAGCTCTTTGATCACGTGCAGATTGTGTCGCGACGATTTTCGCCATAAAACTGCTCCACACCAATTAGCCTGAACATCCGTTCGCTAGAACAGTCAACCATAAATCATGCTCCCTCCCAGAGCATCGTATCGGCAGTACAGCAGTGTCGGCTCGGCTGAAGCCCATAGCACAGTTTTCCCGCAGGAACAAACTCATCATACTGATGCATGAAATGAAAATGAGTTGCCAATTGGCAACTTACGCTTACCTACCGTGTACAGCACACAGCCTGTGGACAGGTTGTGGACGTTAAACATTAGCACCATTCATTTAGCACCTCCAGTGCCGATTTTGATGTGCAACGGTAGGTAGTGTATGCGTAGTAGCTTGCTGAAGAATTCTCAGAAAGCTCGTCCCAACCTTTCCTGGAAAATCTAATTAGCTCATGCTCTGATAGTATTATTAAACAAACTGAAACATTATCCGAACTCGGGAAATAGTGCAGAGAATAAATGATAGGATTCATTGCTCTTGTTCGAGGAATTGTTGCACTTTACAACCTTCTAACGTATGCAATACACTTTATGGAATGCATGAAATCCAATTACAATTGTAAGTGTCTCAGTGAAGCTAAAATGCTTGAAATAAATAATTAACACACAATGTAGTTGAAACAGTTTTCTACCAACAACAAAAAAACTGCATGTCACATGATGCATTTATATCAGGACGGTTCCATCAAGATGCATGCCATTTTCAGGCTTTTCTGTCTCGCACATCCATTGCAGCATCCATTTTCTTGGAATTCTCCTATATGATGGACACGTACGCTCTTTGAATGACACACAGGACACCCACACACCAATACCAAATAAAAAAAATCTCTCTCCCACCACACACACACACACACACACACACACACACAGTAGCAACACGCACTGCTTGTCACGCCTGCGAAAAAAGCTCACCAAAAAAACATATTTTTTATACTTCCGCCCCATCCACATTTTATACCATTTAACCTACTCAATTGACTTTAATTTTAAGCTTTCCCTATCGTTTCGCTTTCCGAGCCGAGCTTTTTTTTTCTCCCTCACCCACAATGAATCTGAACAAATGCATAAATTATGTTTTATGACGTTAAGCGAACGGATCGCAAGCGTGTGTCATGTGTGCGCTGTGTGTGCATCAATAGCGTAAATAATTGTTTTATTAAATTAGTCTGAACGATGTGTATGAATTATGGGCAGGCAAGCACGTGCCAGGCATAGATATCACAGCGCAAAAGCTTTTCACAACGTTTCAACATTTTCGCACTGTGGGGTGGATTTAAGAGCGAGGAATGTAACGAGGAATTGAAATTTGTAAAGCTATTTGCTTTAAAATATTTAATTGCTCTTTTTTCTTACACTTTCATTTTCATTTTCAATAAACTTTTTTCTTAATACAGTCTTACTCAACTAAGTAAGATAAAAAGATATGACGCCTTTGCACGATTTGGAGCGGAAAATGTCTGACTAATCTGGGTCGGAATCCGACCAAGAACTAGATGACTAAACGGTGTTGGTTCCTGATTTTGGCTCAAGAGTCGTTTTTGAATTTACCGGGATCAGGTTTTTTCAGAAATTGTTTTTGAACTCGAACGAAACGGAATCAGAACTAGAAAGATCCAATTCGGAGTCCCCGTCACTATACAACAGCACTGGATCATGTTTAAGTTATGCAAAATCTTTCTTTCGCCAGTTATTGTCGTGATCTCTTCCTAAAATCTCGGAAATAGTCCAATCCCGTACCTGGTTTATTGATTTTTAAGTTAGTTTGGGATGCACTTTTATTCATCAATATGATGTGATTTATAAATCTCGAACTTTGTGGCCCTACAAGTGCATCCCAGCGCTTCCACAGACTGCTCCTTCCTGAGCACTACAGCTCCCGTTTTAACAACGGATTGCTCGTTGCGCGAGGAATGATTACGAATGATCATTCATTCAATAAGAATGGTCATCTGCAAAGGCTGTTAAGAGTCAGCATTTCCTTACCATCAAAATCATTGAACTGCTTGGCTCAATGTTCGAAAAGGCGTTTAGGATCTCGCTAATTTGGGTCCCTTCGCATTGTGAAATTCCCGGCAGTGAGAAGGCTGACTCACTGGCCAAAACAGGCGTCCCAGAAGGCGCTTTGTACTCCCGACCTATCTCGGTACAGGAGTTCCTTCGTTTCCCTCAGCTACTTTTCCTGTCTCGGTAGCAGTAGGAGGCGGATGAAGTCGGGCGTTTCCTTTTCTTGATCTCTCCGCAAGTAGGCTCTCTGGGCTCTCTGTAGACCGCACATTTATACGAGTGATGTCGCGACTGATGTCGAATCATTTCGCATTGAATGCTTATCTACAGCGTATAACTCTTGCTCAGACGAATCTTTGTGGTTATGACGCTCCTTGTTGAGCGCAGTCGAACACATCGACAGACGAACGGGTACAGAAATAAGAGAAGCGTTGGCTACCGGAGACCTCACCAATATGAGGATGACCTACCGATTCGCCAGAGGCAATCTTGCCCGGTCTTGTCCTATGATTCCGCATTATTTGGTACTTGTTGTGTTGTCCATCTATTCAGTGTTTTTTGTAGTGCCACGGGTGAACCGATGAAGGAGCAACAGCGTTCGGCAGTAATTTCAACACTGCCGTAAAAGGGAGCCAGGCGTTATTCACAGATTCCAGCCCAGCTCTGACACAGCGAGTGTGACAGCGTCGGGTTCGGGGTGTTTGACGAAATTCATTCTCAACAGTAGTGAAATCGTTCTTGCTGCTGCGGGATAGAATTGGCCGATCATTCTCAAATTGAACGCTGACCGGAACAATATTTGTTTGTTTGTTGCAATCCAGACCAGAATTACAAGGGTCAATAATAGAACGGCCACAACACAACAATAGCCGGAAACCGGAAGCAACTAACCAGCATTGATATGGCGCCACAGCAATAATAACGGATCAACAGAAAATACATCATCTACCTTTATATCATCATCAGCAGCAGCAACACCACTCATCCACAACCGAGCATGCCCGGGATAAGGCAAATAACAGTGAGCTTTGCTACATTTTTAAAGAAATTTTTGTTTATAATATAGTCTTCACAGGCGGTGTTGACAATATGGCGAAGAGCCGTCACTCTCATTTGAAAATAAATTAAATAAATAATATTATTACCTATTTTCAATTAGCCACGCAAATGTTTGCCTTTCGATTCATTACTGAACTCCTGCATGGGTGACGACTAATGTGTTCGCTCGCAGTAATATCCAACCACCCAGAAGGTTAATCTATCATCTCGATCGAAACCTTTGCCTAACAACTAGCAACGAAATTAATAACCACCCATCAAAAAGCCGCTTTTGAATGTGAGCTTGAAGCATCGTTTGCTAAATGCATCGATGCCGTACGTTCGATACGGCCGGAAACGACAAGTCACGGTGATCCGTTCACAAGCGTACCACGCACAGGAAAATTAAATACTTCATATTGCTTCCGGGTATTCCGGGGCCCCACTGACAGGTGGATGGGGTAAACACGGGTAAACCTACACGGTAGCGAATCACAAGCATGTTGCCACCGTGCAGTCTTCAAGCTACATTTGGCTGTAAACATTTCCATAGCTTTATCCGTGCGTTGGAGACATTTCGCATTCGGTCGCAACGGGCGAACGGGCAGAACAGATCTTGGAGCGAACGGTCGTTTTTCGGTGTGATTCGATTAGGTTGCAACGGGCGGGCCAGCACTCGAATCATGCGAACCACCGCTCGCAGTGATCTGTTGCGGTTGATCAATACGATGGCACAGTGAGCAAGACGGTGATGAGATGGTTTTAATGTAAATTGAAATTAAAATACAGCTTATTAATTTTCCAGTTTGATTCATGTTTCGGGTAAACTAATTTACATTCAGTAGCCTGCGATACCGTTGCAGTGTATTTGAACTATTTGGCCGAGCTCCACTCGTCAGTGAACTTATTTGTACATCGCGCCATAGTGCTCGCTAGTAACGACACAGGATTGGAATTAATAGGTAACATTTTCTCCCTTGCAGGACATTTTACAACCCAATCCGATTCGATGTGGATGACACACTTACACAAGGTACGCAAACACACGTCACCAATACTTACCAGATATCATTGGCAGTGAGATTATGCGTTGATGCATGTCATATGCATTTGCAGCATCATCAGCGTCGGGTTTCGTTTTAAGCTGCACCGTTAACCTCGTAACCCTCCGATTTCCAGTGCTAGACGGCCTTCACACTGTACAGCGTTAGGCTGCATATACATATATTATCGCAGTACTTGAGTTTATTCATGTATAAACTGTGTGGATAGAGTTACTTTTTTATCATTAAGTGAAGTTGATTTTAGCTGGTCCTTAGATGATTCCATTTATTGAGTTTAAATAACTCCTTAACTACTATTGAGGGGCTTTGTCTAACGTAACAAAAAATTAAAAAAATATTTACTAAGTTGCCACAGATGGATGCTAACAACTGCCGGCCTTGGCCAGTGCTTTAAATTACATCAGCCCAACGTTACAAGGATTCGTCCCCAAGGGCGTCAAATCTTGTAAAATTTACTAGCTTCTGTCACACAACGCTCGAAGACGAGTTACGAGTACGCACACAACATATACCGACATCAAAGCCGCATTCGGTAGCGTCCTACACTCCATTCAGCTTAGTAAGCTCGACACTCTCGGTATTCCTAAAGGGTGCCCCTGAAAGTATAAGCACGATTTCTAAATGACGTTTCTAGAAAACAGATTGAATCTTGATATGCTTCATTGTTTACATTCAAAGCTATATTAGCCAGTGCATTGAATGCGAAGCATTTCCGTCGAAAAGCGTAAAAGCGTTGTGCACAAATGGTGCTCGACTCGCTAACATTTTGCTAAGTCAATTAGCGAAATCGGAAGGTTTGAGTATCAGAGCCGCACGAGCCGCCATCCGAAAGATTCGGAAGAAGCTCCAGCTTCTAGTATGTGCCGAAAAGTGGCCGAAATCCTGGTCCTGTCGATCAACAGTTGGACCTGGATCTCAAAAACTGGGTACATCATGAAGTAACATCCAACGTACCAATATTGAATTTGATAAATGTATTTAAAAAACAAAAGAAATTGAAATGGAGTACAAAGCGGGCCGCGTGTGTTGAATATCGATCTCGGAAGCTGTACAACAAGCTGCTGTGTCCCCAATCCTCATGCATCGTGATGGACAATCAATCGTGCATAAATTTTGACTACAAGACTCTTCCGCGTAGTTCCGCGTGCCTGTAAGTCAGGATGTCGAAGAAGCCGACAAATCTATATTTCTCGAAAAATTCGGAAAAAAGGTGACGGTGTGGCAAACCATTTGCGAATGCGGGCTGATGTCCGAACCGATTGTGACAACGGAGTAGATGTGGACCGATACCTTTGCTGCCCACGATACGAAAACATGCCGGTCCAGTGTTATTTTGGCCGTATTTGACCTCTGTTCACTATGCCAAAGACATGATCGCATGGTATGAAGAACGTGAAGGCTGCATCCGATCTCCGACAGATTAGACTCCACTTGATCCAGCCAACGAGCTCGCTGTGCTCCTCTACGCCTAGTGCCGAACGGGTCGCTGTCGAGCACCTTCTTGGTGGGGCATGAGTCCAGCATCCTCATCACGTGCCCCAGCCCGTCCGATGATGTCGATGTCATCCGCGAAGCCAAGTAATTGGAGAGATCGGGTGAAAATCGTGTCCCGGATGTCGAAGCCCCCGTTTGGCATGGCACCCTCCAGAGCGATATTGAACAACAAACAGGATCAATTCCGTCTCCTTGCCTCAGACCCCGGTGTGATTCGAACGATTCCGACAGCATGCTCGAAACTCTCATCTTGCACTGCACCCCGTCCATAGTGGCCTTTAGCAATCAAAGCCCCATCTGATCGGGAACGCTTCCTAAACATCGTAAACCTATTCTACCTAAAGTGTTCTAGAAACTGTCTTCTACTCAGCACAGATAAATGTGTTACATTTATTATTAGCCAATCCCGTCAACCACGGCTTTTCTACTATGTAGCCTAAATGACACGATTCTCGAACGAAAACTATGCTCGACTGATGGAGGTCTGAGACCGTTATCGTTATCACCAGAGGCAATCAATTGATTGCTCTTCTTACCCGTCTTACTCGTGAGCTCCGTGACACAGTTTCTGTAAAAATGCTTTATTTTGCTTCTCGGGATCTGATCTCGCCTCAAGGGACTTCGAGTGCGTTTTTGTGGTCTGACGATCCTTTCAATGTGATGTGTCGTCAATTCAACTCTGTCCGTAATCTGTTTGAGCCCGCGATAACCCCTGCATATAATTTATCAACCGGTATCCAATATTTTCGCAACCAATCTAATGACCAACTCATCACCAACCACTAACACTTTCTGCAATCTAAGTACTTTTATTAATTAATACTAATACTATTTAAAAATTAAACAATAAGTTTAATACTAGATTCGAGGGAAAGTCCGTAAAATAAATAAAATTAAATTCGCTTGGTCAAACCATAGGAATAGCACTGAACGACCCAGCCCCAGGACCCCTTTAGGGTCATTTTTGACTGTCCACATCCGATCTTTTTGACTGTCCACATCAGCAAAGCAGACGTAGTAGGCTCACATTGAGATTGTGTGAGGGCCGTCAGAACAGCCGAGACTGACTGACGACAGCGCTAGACCACGGGTATCGGGATGTGTTGGAGCAGCCTGATAAGTAAGTAACTAAGGAACATAATAGAGTTCTCACTAACTGTCAAAAGAACCTTCGAGATGGTCAGATTCCCTTACAGCAAAAGCAAGACTAGATTTCATCAGCGAATATTTTTTAACTAACTCGGACAGCACAACTAAGCAGACATTACACATACAGGCCATAAGCATTACAGTAACAATCAATCAAAAGACATAAAGTTTTTCTAAAAAAAAATATCACATTCAACATGATCTATTAAGACGCTAATAGTAACCAAAATCAGGAGCAAACATCCTTCAACACACTTTAAGCTCCACTTGTCAACAAAACCTCAAGTGCTGCAAAAATTTAAAAGCGATACTTCAAAGACTTTTACACACCCCATTAAGGCTGGTTTGCCGGTCGATTAAATCCGTTAATTGCTGTGGGAATCCATGTTGCCAAAGCTTGTTCGGTAAGAAGGGAAAGAAAAGAACCGAAGCTTCTCTTCACATAAACACGGTTGTATCGAATCGAATCGATAAATCCATTTCTGCAACCCGTTTGCGCTAGGATTCGGGAAGAACCGAACCGGAACTCGATGAAATGATAGATTTACTTCCAAGCTCTCCAAGTTCTTAGTGTGGTTTTGCACATCCGCTTTGGGTGGTACGAACAGCGATTCGTACGGAACAACATTCAAATCCTTGCGGGAGCACCAAACTCTGAGCACTGTAGTGTCTGCACCATTCCGACAAGCTTCTCACGGGTACTGAATAATTGAATTAACAACTATTTCCGTTTACTCCGACCGGTGCACTAGTCGCTGGCGTGGAATGTGCTGGCTAAGGAAAATGCACCACACGGCAAGGCCGCGCACCAGCCACCGCGTTCCGGTTCCGGTTTGCAGCGATACAGCGATCATGTTTTGCCAATCTGATTCCCCAGCCGTACCGGACCTAGATCGGCACCTGCGGCTGCAACGAACCAGCGCAGGGAGCGCTGATAACAAATTCAATTATCACCGTACAAACAGGAAACGACTCCGACGCGGAGATTTTCGAGGTCAAAACACGGCACTGGGCTGCAGTTACCACGTTACACGCCTTTCGCAGGTGGCTTCTCACATAATGGTGGCGCCTGGTCTCTCCCAAAAGCAATTTAAAGATGCGGTTTTCACGCCTTCTCCCTGGAGGCTTTGGTTCAAGAAACAGGCTTTTCCTATTCGTTATATCGATTGAACAATTACAGGAAAGCGATAAATGAACAGTTTAAACTAAATTTAAAAGCAACTGTTATACATTTTTGAATATGCTAGAGTATAACACTGTACAACAAAGGGTTGTGTATTACTTCATACTAGAGTTTCTATATCTCTCTCACTTTTTCTATTCATATAGGGCGGGACAGACCAAATTGCTGGAATATCTATTTAATCCTACAACAAAAACCCCTAATTCCATAACAACGGACACACCTCCGCCGTTGCAGTTTAAAGCCCTCGATAAACAGCCAACTAATCCTTCGCTAACAACATCACAACAGCAAATCAACGACCAAATCCCGCCATTAGACAACGATAAATTAGCGAAGTTTAACCATCGTTGCTGTGTGCGGACGGGAATGGTCACTTTAAATCGCCCGGCTAGGTTAAACGGCTATTAATCATTAAACTACCGATCGGAAGTGGCTCACTCGAGGGCACAGTGTTTGTATTATTTTTCTTCCGTTCGTTAGAGTGATGGTCTGCTCCGGATTAGGAAGCGAACCTTCCCGATCGGGAGACTGGCCGGGAGTGTCTCATGTGAAAGACCGTTTAAGTAGAATTTAAGAATATTACTATAAATTTATGGATATACAAATGAAATGGAAATATGCTTAATTTTTACATTAAATCCCTTTATTTCTATTACTTTAACAGCTTCTTATTAGGAAACCGACAAATTTCGGTCGATTGAACGAGCGGCTTATATAAGGTTGCTGAATTTTTATCCTCCTCACTTCGCCTAGGGTACGCAATGCATTGTCTTCTAAGGCACACGAGCTGGAATTAGCAGCAGCTTCAAACAACGGACATTCTGTCCCGCATACAACAACAACAACGACACAAATTCAACTTAAATAGTTGACACAGCTAAAATGTTATCCATTTGGCCTAGTTGCACGTAGATGGCGGCGTACCTTTGCCCGATCCTTGAAGGTAAAATTGTCTCCTCCCTTAACGTATGCCATTTTTCACTAGTATGTGAACAAATTCCAGGCGTGATTTAAAATGCATCCTTTGTAGTGGAACCGTTATAGGACCACGTTTTGCCTTCGAATGGTAGAGGTAGAGGCGCCGATCCTCAGCACCGAATCAGAATCAAAACAAAGAAGCCAACGAAGGCAGGGCCAAAACCTTTCAAAGATGAAGTGAAAAAAAGAATTTTTAAATTTTCTTTATTTTCTTAGCCCTTATTTATTTATAATTGCTCATTGAAAAGCAATATTGCAAACAAAACTAAAACAAAAGTTGTCTAGAAATTTATTTAAAAAAGCACGTGCAGTACTGTGGTGTCCTCTAGTGGTGGTTGCACCAACTATTACTCAAGACTCAAACCCCGCTTCAGAGCGAAAAATCAAACAGGCGTGCACACTAGTTAACGCTCGCTTTCATTTTGGCATTATTACACATGCTCACATCACATGCTTAAATGTAATCAAATTGTGCTACTTATGAACTATTGTTTGATAATTATATTTTGTCTGCATAGCATGCTAAAGAAATATTTTTCTCTTTACAAAACACCAACTGTTGTGGATGAAAGTTTAAACCGATTTAAAGCTGCGCCCAGTGTGTGGCGAAATCACATTGTTTTGATTAGAACGACTGCTGTCAATACAAACAACAACGTGTTTTTTCTTTTAGCTGGTTTGCCGCATTTGCTTTCTGTTTCATCTCATTTCTTTTCTTCATCGTATTGAGTGAAATCATCCAAACGTTGGAAGTGCACGAGAGAAACGCGTATCGTAGCTAAAACAACATTAAGTAGCTATTTAAATAGTGAAATATTTCTATCTAGGTGCCATTTTAATCGTATTTTAATATACTTTTTATAAAATGTATATATGATGTACGAGCGATTAATCGATTGAAAATAAAGTTTTTTGTGTTGAACTTATCTGAACTTATCTGAACTGAAGTCAGCTAATAGCCAAATATATTACAAACGACCATCAATAACAATGCACAACATAATCCCTCACAATCAGCTGTTTTTCGACGCATTCCTTCGCCTAGCGCACAGACACACACACTAGAGCAACATAATTTTGCGTAAAATTCCTCTCACGTACACAAAACACTCTGCATCAAACGAACGCAAGTAGCGCCGCATCTCACTCACACATCCGCATTGCAACATTACGATCAAGAAAACCGCACAGACGATCGACAGTTCAGTCCATTATTTTTACTCAAGCCGTAAGCAAGCAAATCTTGTTCACTTAGGTAAAAAAAAGTATTAAAACACTTAGTTCCAACAGCTGCGACTACGAGTATCGCTCAAGCGTGTGATAAGAACTCGTTCGGTCAGTGAATTGGACGCGATAAAGTAACTTTTGCCGTATCGTTGAGGTTCCTTATCCGGGAATCGTACAAACCACAATTTAATTTCGTACGAATATCGGTCGGCTTGTGGGTTGTTCATTACCTTATCGTAAGTAGGTGATTGATCGTAAAGGGTGAAGTGCCGCACATTACAGTGATCAGTTCAAGCCACAACAAGATACTTCCTTGACCCAGACCTTATATAGAATAATAAAGTATTTTCGTTTTTATTTGGCGGAAAATAATTATCCCCTCACAGTAAGGGATGTGCTGTCGTTGAACGGAGCAAAGCGGAAAATATTATTTTTAAACCACCTCAACAGAAAATCGCACACAAGCTCATAAGCGATCGTACAGGTGGGTAAGAAAATGGGAACAAAAATCGCAATATAAATGCATTTTTTTGTTATTTCTTTTCGCAATTGTCAATACAGTCTCGTTATGTATCAGTGAATCGGTTTTTTCTTATGTTTACTAATTCAGTAACAACCCCCCCAAACTGTGCCGTCGTGTTGGCATTGAAAGTCTGTCCCCACCAAGTCTGGCCTTGTGATGTGGTTGTGATGTACGAAGGCGATCAACATCTACACGCACGGACAGGTGTAAAAGACACAAACACTGCGCGCGAACTGTCGCGGAAGCGCCGGTAAACGTTGAACATGGAAGACATTAAGGGTAAGACATTAATCACTATATCTAGAAACACACAGCTGTTACTATTTACAACGACTTACATGAGGCAAACTTTTTGAAAAAAAGTCCATAAATACTACCTTTTCCCGTTTCGTAGCTTCCAACAGGGTAGGTCAGCTGATTGCGATGAATCGTAGACGACCCACCAAACCCGTCGTTGATGATTCATCCTTTCTCCGGAAAGGAACCGAACGTTTCAGTACGTAGTGCTCGTTCGAATCGTCACATTTGTTGGTGCAACTTTCCTTAACCTTCCGATGCACTTGTAGATGCAAGATAGTTTGCCCTGACACTTTGCTCCAGTAATTGCACAACATTTTGCTCCCTGGTTTTTCCCATTCAAACTCTACTCTGTTATTACAATTAATCTAATAAGTTTTGCTTTTTCTCCTGCTTTCTAAAATTCACTTCAGAAAACCTTATCCCCATCCTACACTTTGCGGAGAATGACGAGGAAGAGCTAGCGGAAGAGATTGGACTACCGAGGCGTCCGACCATACCATCGCTACTGCAGCGGAACTCGCAAATTAACCTCCTAGAGCAGATGGATCACAGTGGCGAGCAGAACAAGCTGAACGAGCTACGGCAGCGCAAAGGTACGGTACGGTTTACCCACTCGAAAGTCACCCGACAGGATAAGGCACAACCACCGGACGAACAAACGCCGTTCGGCGAAAGTCTTATGGTGCTGGAGTTTGGTGAGGATGCTCCGATCGAGGCGATACAGTGGATTATGGATAAAATCCGTGGTCGCCGGGTGGACGGTGGGATGGAATTGCTTGTGCGAAAGGAACCTTTAAGCAAGTAAGCAATTTGTCTGTCCTATTGTGTGGAAGTAATGCCCGATCTCGTTCCCCATTTTAGAGAAAGCCAAACGATCATATTTCATATCTCCGCCACACACATGAAGCTGCTCGAAATTGCGGACGATATGGGCTTCATGAAGCGCACCAAGACTGGCATCATTCGTAACTTTAACGTGGCCTGTTTGGACGAGTTTTTCTACGACGAAGGTATGTCGCTCGAGGACATCCTAACGCCCGCCGACCGGCAGATCATCGTCAAGTACGCGCTCGAAACGATCAAGGCGGCCGATGACGAACATCGCATACCGGGCACGAAGATCATACTCTACCACGGTCAATCGATCATACAGGCGGCACTGAGTGCGGAGCTGATTAGCAATCTATACTCACTGCACGACAAGCGAACGCTGAAAGAGCTCCGCCACCGATGGATCAAACCGACCCGCGTACAACCGATTGATGAGATACGGGACTATTTCGGGGAGAGTGTCGGTATGTACTTTTCCTTCCTTGGATTCTACACGTATGCGCTCGTAGTGCCAACGGTGTTCGGCTTCCTACAGCTTGGCCTTTCGGAGGAAACGGAAACAGTGCCATTTTTCTGCGTGTTTTACGTCGTGTGGATGAAGGTGTTTTTGGAGCTGTGGAAGCGTAAAAGTTCATCGCATGCGTACCGTTGGGGTACGATCACGATGACCAATCTGGACGAACCGCGACCCGGATACTATGGGAAGCTGGCGCGCGATCCCATCACCGGCAAGTGGACCCCACAGTACCCGAAGTGGAAAACGTACGTCCAGATGTACTGCGTGACGGCACCGATCATTTTACTATGCATGGCCATTGCCGCGTTTGTGACGATCTTCCAGTTTTACGTCGAAGCGTACCTGGCCGAACTGTTCGGACCGGATGCGTACATACTTTACCTACCGTCGGTGGTGAACGCGATCTACATTGCCGTCTCGACGCTGGCGTACGATCGGCTGGCAACGTACCTTACGGACAAGGAAAACCATCGCACCCAGAGCCAGTACGAGCGGCACCGCGTGAACAAGCTGATTGTGCTTGAGTTCGTAAACAATTTCCTGTGCCTGTTCTACATCGCGTTCATACTGCAGGACATGAAGATGCTTAAAACGCAGCTCATGATGCAGCTGATCGTGCTACAGTTCCTTCAGAATGTGTTTGAAAATTTGTACCCTTACCTGAAGAAGAAGGTTGGGCTGAAGATTGTACGGCTGTTTGTGAAATCTAATGTAGGTGTGAGTCGTATTGTTGGTGCGTGTTTCAATTCAACCACTGTCTTTCTTTTTTCTTGCAGTACGAGAAGCTCAAGCAAGCACACGAATCGTACGACGAAATGGGCCTTCGTTCGCTGGATGATGATGATCCGCGGGTGGTACAGAACCGCAAGGAAACGATCCTGGAAGAGTACAACACGTACGACGACTATCTCGAGCTGTACATACAGTTCGGGTACGTGGTACTGTTTTCCTCCGTCGCTCCACTAACGGCTTTCTGGGCGATTCTGAACAATGTGATCGAGATACGGCTCGATGCGTACAAGCTGTGCAGCTTCTTCAAGCGACCGTTTGCTCGCCGGACGAAAAACATCGGTGCGTGGCAGTTGGCGTTCGAAACGTTAGCTGTCATTTCGATCCTTACCAACTGTGGCATTCTCTATCTATCGCCCCAAATGAGGTAAATTGTACCAGAAACATTCAAGTCTTGCTTCAGTTATTAAAATGTTTCGTCCCAATTACAGAGAACTTGGTGCTGGATTTACCCGAGAAGCGTACACACTCTCCTTCCTCATTATCGAGCATGTACTGCTCGCATTAACCTGGTTCATCTACAAAGCCATCCCGGATACACCGCACTGGGTGCGTGTGGCTTTGGCAAAAGCCGAGCACGAATCGCGCCAAGCGCTCAAACGTGAGGTACGCAAATGAATCAGCGAGTCGAGTGTGCGTGTGTTTTCCTTTTTTTTTCTTTTCTATAATATCTTTTCCATCTTCTGCCAACTATCAGCTACCATTTAGAAGGCTACACAACAGATAATAATAATCGAACACACCCAAAACCGCTAACCGACCAAGTTTTATACTTTGTAGGAATAGAACACGAACACAAGTGCGCGCTTCACGGTCAAAATGGACACCCCTACTACTGTTGAATCGTTTCTTGACTTTCCATTTGCCATCTCATCTCAGCCACAAGCAATACATCCTGCGGAACTGTTCGAGAAACAAGAACCCGATCATCCGTAGATTTTATAGTTGTGATTTGATGTAAGCAAGAATCGAGCAGCTTACTAACGCTTGTTTTAACCCACTTTTAATCACATAGCTAAGCAACAGCAATCGTCTGTAAAATGTGTGCCGTGTTATGTTTTTTTTTTATACTGATAAATGTACATCAGCTTCGATGATGATTGAATTTTGTACTGCAAACGAAGAAAAGCCACTACCTCCGAACAAAGCCTCGAAAGCGCTACAACTCACTTAGGTGTGCTGTGTGATACTTACCATAACGTCGACGGGAAAGCATGTGCAGGAGCCGCTGGAGCTTGTGAAAATGGATCACCCATAATTTGTTACTTACAGAATGCACAACGATCTCGCAATGTGCTGTTTCGCAGGTTTCGTAGCGTATACGATACGCATTCGATGCTCAACTGAGGAACAAAGTTGTGGCCGCAGGGCGGAAAAGAATAAAGGCAGCCTCTTGCTGTACGCATCGAAGCAAATTGAGCGATTTTTAACCGCTAATCAATGTAAATCAGTAGTGTAAAGGTTCAAAGGTGCGGGTTTAAGTATGAGAGATTTATTACTGATGTTTGATGCGTTTTGTTAGATAGTGAAAAAAATAAAGTCACAAGTTGTAGAAATTTATCAGCCACGCGTGGAAGACTAGTTTCAGAAATATCATGATGACATGATCTCGTTACCAGCCATTTTTTCAATGTCGGTTACATTTCCGTAGCGCGTCAAGAGAACTTTTTGCAGCTGGTTTGCGAACAAGAGTCTCGTTTACGACACTGATACTAAGCCAGTTACTCGAATTTTGCAGGCAATAGTTTATGGTGGATTGCGTGGCACGATTCACTACCGGTCTGTTCAATTTCTTTGCTTCGCGGATGACATTGACATCGTTGACAAGACGACAGTGAAGGTGTGTGAGGCGTACACCCGACTGAAACGATGACGAAATACCTGCTTGTCGGAGGCTCTGATCGTGATAGTCGTTTCGATAGAATCTATTGTAGGGATCAGAGCATTATGGATCAAGTTAATTACAGTTAAGTACCAGGCGCCTCCATGGATGAATTATTATACCGAACAGAACAATAAGGCCACTAGTTTTTTGAGAATAACTGTAAAAGTTAGAGAGATAGGTAAAAGTGACTTCACTGAAAATTGCTTCATATATCTTAACTGTAAATTCACTTACGTAAATCCATTATTTTGTTACATAAAATCACCATTTTGAAATTCGGTTAAAAGAAAGGGAAAGGAAAAGAATTTAGTTACTTTAACAGGATGAAAGAACGGGAACGGAAAAGTGATAGGAAGATGAAAGGGGATTTTAGTGGTAAATACGAAATACGAGTGGATCGTAACGTAAAGATGATCACAAGAGCTGCTGCGGCCAACTGACGACACAACGATATTAGCATACAGAAAACAGTAAAGAAATAAATCGAAAGCAACTTACTCGTCAAATATTCGGATTAAACATCGCGTTCATTCTTCACACGTACTCCCTTGCAGATCTTACAATTTTGTTAAGATTTTATTGTTTTTTTCCACAGGCGCAACCTAACAATCGCTACTAATAATAGTTTGGTTGGTTTCATAATCCAGCTGTTAGCGTTGTCTGCTTTCTCGGACCGTCACTTATCGTACATTGCTCTCTAACACGATCCGTAACACAGTGATCCTTGCTAGAGGTGTAGAGACACAAATGGAGAAAAACAAAAAGACGGGATCATCTTTACAGGGTGGAGCAAGACCGATCAATCAATTTTGACAAATGTTTCCTTCTGACTTGACCCATGGCCATGCACAGAAATGTACTTGCACAGAATTCGTGTACTCGCTCTACTCCGCCCACTTACTCTGCCTTTTCCCAACCAGTTTAAGGTAAGTAAACGTCTTAACCTATCTGAGCTATGATTAACTGATCTAAGAACAAAACATAAAAAAAAAACTAAACGAAAGAAATCATTGTACGGGAAGCAGAACAAAACCCCTTTCTGCTCGATTTGCGGACCCAACCACACTGAACTACTTTCCGTTCCTGTACAGTCACATTTGTTTTCAACAAATTCGCCCCATATGTTCGTACCGGCTTGCATCTTACAGTGTTTAAGTCTGTCTTTCGTCCCTTTTCTTTTCTCTTTCAGCGCGATCCTTTAGGACAATTGTTTTTTTTTTTTAGTTCTACTAAAACGTTTCTTATTTTTTTATTTTTGTTTAATCCAAAAATTGATGTCTCTTTGTGTGAGTTTTTGCCTTCTGAAAAGCATCACGTGTTTTATAGTGTCAAAAATAAATTTGCCTTCTGTTGTACATTGCTTTCCGGTTTTGTTTGGTTGTGTTTGCTGCACACATGATCGCAACAATCAGCTTATGGATTAGAGAATTTTTATTTTCCCCATTCGAACTATTACAAAACCGACCGTAAGACGTGAAATTTGTTACAAACAACAAACCCCACTGTCTGCTCCCTCTGTTTCGCAAACATACACGCAAACACACACGCACAAACACACGTATACAAAGATGCCACAATCGCTCTGTTTCTCGGTCGATCCCTCTATGTTCCCTCCGTCGCTCTTTTTGTCTACGAGACAGGCCAACGCACGCACATACACACACTTATTAATACATTCCAATTCCTCTTCTCAACGATTGTCCGTTTCCGGATCGTTCTGTTCCACAAACACCCCCCGAGAGGTGTTCCTGCAGCACATACTATTTCTCGTTTCAAACGATCTTGACACCGCCACACTCAAGTCATCAACCCAGGACATGCAAAGCATTAGTAAGTAATATAACGCCCAGTGTAAGAAAACAAAAAACGACCAAAACATGCACGTAATGAAGCAAACCAATGTGGGGTGAAAAAAAAACTTAACTTTATAAATCTTGATGAACATCTTAGTATAACTCGTAACGTTTTGGTTCATGCGCGATACTCTTTTTAATGCGCGTTTGGCAAACTGCAAACGCGACAATTTTGTTACACCGCACGATAATGCTTCTCAAGATAAGGAACAACATATTGGCTTAAAACATTTAACACTTTCATGCGCTCCCATCGTGCCGATGGGGCTTGTTATGCTCTGGCTATAACAGTAACCGGTACTGTGAAGTAGTGACAGGTAAGAAAAAATCTTTTCTCGCTCAAAACATGGATGGACAGAGAAGCTGTTCGTTGAAGGATTTCTTCGATGAGCAAAGTAAATGACACAGCAAACGAACAATAAACAAAGGAAAATGTATATCTGTACACGATTGTTTCTACGGACTGGGATGTAAAATTAAGCAATTTGCAATGCATCAAAATTTTGTCAAAAGAAAGTAAAAACAAAAAAAAAAGGTCATAATCGAGAAATTTTTACACCGCGTTGGGTGTAAATCTGGTGCTGGGGGTGGTGCATCGAAAGGTACAGGCTGGAGCTGAGGAAGGTGCGCAGGAGCAAAAAATCTTCCGGCGGAGGTAGTAAAACAGTTTGTTCAACCCACCATCATGGCTGTGCATTACAGCGCGCGAGAGCTATCGCCTAGGATCGACGCTGAAACGCACACACACAGCAACACAAGGGTGGTTGGGTTTAGGACATAGAACTACATGGCAAACGTGGTGAACCCATCTGGGTGAGGACACGGTCCAGCCACTGAAGGGGACCGTTTAAATGCAGCTCTATCCAGCACGGTGTTGAGGTAACGGTCTGTCGACTGTGAAGATACAAAAAAAAAACGGGAAATTAGAATCGTAAACAGAAAAACATCATTTTCATGGTTTTTGCAATAAATTTGACATTTACCTACAGAGAATAGAAAAAAATTGCTATCGGAAAATCAATCATGTAAGATTTTTTTGTAGGAATAATAGTTTCCTATGTTATTTGATGGAATTATATGAAATATCCGCCCTGGAAATTTATTACGGCCTTGATTCAGCTCCTTAACCTGGAGCAAGGCCCTGACAACCGTTGCACGCAAAAACGGACTCAAGTTTCACCATAAGTTCCTCCTCGGTGTTGCAGGACGTTAGTGAGACGTTCAACTGCGTCCCAAACACAATAGTTCGGCGGGTTAATGGGCATTGATACGGCGCGATAAAAGCAGAAAAATTGTCAGCCAAACATTCGATGGTTTTCGAAGCCGTATGGCAAGGTGCGGAATCCTGTTGGAATGACCTACAATTGGCCATTCTAGTAATCCAAGGTGTCATTATCCTTTCCAGCATCCTAATGTAGCCATTGGAATTGTTAAAAGAAGAAAGTTTATATCACTTCCCCTTCTGACGACACGCACCCAAACACCTTCACCGTCTGACTAAATTTGGTCTGGGACACCAGCGGAACCTTCGAAGAGCAGTAGGCCAGTCATCGGTTATTCTGGACGTTCCATTTTTTGGCCTGGCAACAAGAAATCCCGTCCGAAACGAACCAGATCGTCCTAGGTTGCACCGGATGGTGCAGTATGTTCAGCAGTTTTTTCGCGTTCTTCAAGCGCCTCTCACGACCTTTCTCTGTGAGCAGCTGTTGCCGGTTCCACATCCACACCGCGGCTAACGACCGAATTCCGACTACCGGAACATGCATCACTAGCGCCTGCATAACGATCAAGAAAGCGTCCTTTCGAACGCAATTTTATTATCGAGAAGGGTTTGCTCTTGTCGCTACTTCCTAGTATCACCGTTGTTTGCCTTTTTGGTTCTGCTGTTCGGCGCAGATCATCTTGATGCACGAGAACCGTTTCCACAATCAAGCATTTAAAAAAATCACCTCTTTGCACACTACGTTAGCTTTCGATTACCGTTTCGCTTGTGTTGATATGGGAATCCAAACACTAGCTATAACCAAAACTGTAACCGTCAAATTTATTGCAAAAACCCTGTATATACTCTTCCAAATAAAAAAACACGCTCGCTTACCGATATTCTGCGCCCCATCCCTTCACGAACGACATCCGGATTGTACACATCCGGGTCAGCTGATAGACGGCCTCAAAACCCGCCGATACGGACTGTGACAGTAGGGTGGCAAATTCCTGATTGTTAAAGATTTTTAAATTGCATCCTGCAAAGAAAGCCGCAAAATTTAGCAATGAAAGCTTTCCCTTTGGTGGCAGCGGCTAGATTCAATACACTTACCGGGTGGAATTTTACAAACTGTTGCCGGATGCCACCCGTACCGTTGATTACAGTTCGGGCTCTGCACGAAGATGCTGGAATCACTTAAACACTCCGCAAACACCTCGCCACCGATATAGTAAAGCCGAACACCTTTACCGATGTGACGGCGCGTTTGCTCCACTACCTCATTCCTGTTCACGTTCGATAGTAGACCGAGGCAGAATCTGTGAAACGATGCGTAAGAGCAAACAAAACGACAATTAGTAGGTACTATGACGATTTTTTACTTGTGCTATTATTACTATTATTATTACTTGTGCTATCTGTTCAGGCAAATCTGATAAATTAATATTCCGCATGGAGACCCACCGGCTCGTTGCTTACCGTTCTGAATTGGAAGGATCCGTAAACCCGTCGACCGTGATGGAAGGTTGAGAGGCGTGAAACGTTTCACCGACGCGCAGGTTTAGCTCGTAGTAGCTGATCGAGCACCAGAAGGCCGGTTCGTGGTACATTACGGGCTGTGTGTCCATTTCCGCTGGTGACATGCGCGACAGATCGGCTGGATGTAGGCAATTAGGAGTAGGAGTAGAAAAAAGAAAAATAAAACGCATTAGTCCCTTTCGCGACAGTACGAAAAACGAAGACATAGGACAGCAAACAACCATGACCCTTATGAGGTTCATGAGCTTGATCCGGTTAATCCATTGGCATTCTCTATTCTCTATAAAGTGTAATAAATTCAATAGTGATCAAATACGCTATAAAGAAAACGGCGCCCTGCCGATGGGATCGACGCTGGACGATCATTGGACAGGTAAAGAACGCGGATACCAACAATGACTCACTCATATTGTCATTCTGGTCGAGCGGATCCCCGTCCTCAGACATGTAGCCGGGCGGTGGCGTCTCGGTGTTCGGTATGGTGCCCACACCGACGCTAACCGAGTCCATAATCGTCGTGTTGGTCGGTATCTGTTGGCCCAGGGTTGCATCCATGTAGCACGGTGAAGAAAGTTGCTGCTGTTGCTGTTGAAGTTGCTGCTGGTGTTGCTGATGCTGCTGCAGTTGCTGGTGTAGCTGCCGGGCTGATACTTGCGATGGCTGAGGACTGGTTACATAGTTATCACTAGAAGAGAGACGAATGATATTTTAAATAGAGCCAAATTAAACTACTATTCTACCATCTTTACTACACTTACTTTAATGCATTGTACTGTATGTTGACTGGTACGGTATTACTAAGATCGTCCAAGGTGTAGGTAACGGAGTTTTCTCCCTGAAGGTTCGATAGGTTCTTCGGAACCAGTATGGTCAGCGGCTGTTGTGCCTGCTGTTGTTGCTGCTGTTGCTGCTGCTGCTGCTGTTGTTGCTGCTGCTGCTGTTGCTGATGTTGCGAGTGTTGCGAATGCGATTCGATACGAGCGTAGTGATATGGATTAATGCACACCTCGTCCTTCTTTAGATGATATGCGTACTCGCATATATCGAGCGCTTTCAACTCTGTCTGACTCTGTGTAGAATAAATGAGAGTAGTGAACAATAAAACATAATTTTGCTCGTACGTAAACAATATCTTACCTTTAGATCAGGCCAACGCCACAGTCGACAGTATATGACGTGAGGAAGACCTTTTTTTAGCGCAACTCCATTTTCTCCGTTCGCTGAACCATTTCTGTAAATAACAAAGTGAAAGAAAAGTTCATCAATACTGCCTTCATTTATTTATTTCTTTAACCAAAAAAATAAATGCCTCTTTAGGGGGCTTATTTCAGTTTACATTGAAGTTTCGAATAGGCTTCTATCAATTTGTTTAACGCAGAAAATAAAAACAACAATAATTAGTTAATAAAAATGAAAGCAGAAGAGGACTCAGAACACTACCCTGTCACGACTTTCTTTAAGCTGACTGTAATTAGTAATTAGTTTTGATGTGATATTTTGTAAAAAAAAAAAACAATAGCCAAGGTGTATCCAAGGTTTGCCTGGACACGTGTCACAATAATATGTAGCTTCCCGCCTTCCTCCAGGCGTGCAACGGTCAGAACAAACTTTGCAATCCCTTTTTGCCCCTCCATTCAGTCAAATTTCGTCGGAATGCGACGTAGTTGCTTGCTTCCGTCGTTGGCGATATGAGCCTCTCAATTGTTCGACGAGTGTGTTTAGGAATCGCAGATGGCTCAGTGGCTTTTCCCCTTTTTTAGATCTTTTGCTGTTTATATAAACGGTATGAATTTACCAGGAAAATTTCCACACCCCAGAAGAAAAACTTACACCACCGCTTTAAGGGAGTTCACACTAGAAATCGGTTGGGCGCCGTATCGGCGCCCGCTCGAGTTGACACTTCGAATCGGCCGGGCACTGGACCGGCGTTGATAACAAAAATAGTGGCATATTTTATTTAGAAAATCCGCCAAACGAATCCGCGACATTACATTTAATAACAGTATGCCGTCTAGTTTTGTCGATTATCTCGAATTTTGATTCCAAATTTTTATTAAATAATTTTGCAATGAATTATAACGATCGGCGATAACTATGCGATGCTGCCATCCATTCAGGATCAAGAACGGTAGACCTCCCTCCGCACTAGTGATCAGAACTACTTGGTTCGGATTCTGTCTAATTCTACGTACGTAGCAAACGATTAAAATTGCTTTAGAAGTACTGAATTATAAATACATTATAATTATTGATTAATTTTTTAATTTCGCTACGCGCAGTCCAGGGGCGGTTTATGTCCCTCTAGAAAAGGGCCACTTACTGGAAAGGAAATGGGCCACTTGGCCCATTGTGATCCCGGAACCGACTTAAATCCGATTCTGGAACCGATTGCGCAGTCCAATTCCGAACCTACGCTACGGAATCGATTCCGACGAAAAAAAAAGCGCTTTGCCCATCACTACTTCGCTCACAATCGTTTACTACACCTGCCACTGCTCGGTTTCTCTGCTCGGAGCGCCCTCTTGTGGCGGGTATTGAAACCCTCGTAATGAATTGACAAATCGACACATCATTTATTTAAAGAAAAAAAAAACAAATAAATTTATTTTAGCACTTCATACGGTGGATGATTTATTGTTGAAGATTAATTTGTTTACTACATTTTCATGGGAGTAGTGTTTTGCACTTGTGGTATTTTAATCAAGCAAAACAACAACAAAAATCGCGGGAATTATGGGTGAACCAACCAGATAAGCGTTAATTGATGAATGCCATATAAAAAAAAAACCGTTACCGCAAGCGACACGATTAAGTCATCAATCACAAGTGCAGCGCAATCACACTCCTCCCAGAAAGAGAATGTGACTCCAAGTATGGCGGGAAAAGGGAACAGCAATGACAAAATAAAGTGCAGTAGTACATGATCGTTAGATGTGGACAATTACAATCCATTTTTTCACAAAAATCCTACGAAACACCCAAAAGGTTCGAAACACGTCCAATCTCTCCACGGTAAATAATGTGACTTTCTTCGTTTTGCGCCCACATGACTCGAGCTAAAATGACTCACCACTACTGCAACCAACTACACGCAGCCCAGCCAGACAGACAGACACTGTGTACGAGTGCATCTCTCGGCCGGTCGTCGTCTCGCAAAAGCGTGCTGTTGCTGATGTAATTGCCAGGCCCGCGAAGTACAGCGATCTTGGGCGCGTGAAGGACAGGAATGGGGGAGGGGGTAGTATCAATTTATCTTTCTCTCGATTCTCTACAGCCTCACGACAGAGTGCACACGGTACCCCACAGCCCACACACACGCCCAGAGCGCACCGGCAGTTCGTTAATGAAATGTGCCAATCTAAACGCAGACAAACGTGGGTCCACCTTGCACCTCCTTAAGCGCCGGCGAACCGACGACCGGTGGGAGCCAGCCATTGCTTGTTCGCAGTACGCATTGAACAACGATCGAAGAAAAAACGCCCTAGCCCACGCACCAAGTGTCTGCCACCTTTCTGCCCATGGTTCGGTGCCGGTGCGTGCGTGCACTGACGAACGGCGTGAAGGTGTCGCGCTTCATCGATTTATGGAATTGCAAGCTTTGCAACAAATAAAGTCATGGGACAAAGCTTTCCCAACCCCAATTAGGATAGAAGGGGGGGAGGGAGGGGGGAAAAGGAAACGTTACAAGCTTTTACTCGCCTATGTACGAACTAACTAACTGGCGGTCATCATGGCCAATACGGTTCAATGCAATCAATTGCACTAGGATGTAACTGTGGAATTTGACAAAATATGTTTCTTTATTTCATTGATTATCGCTAACATTTTCAGGTTCATTTGGCATGTTAGTAGCATTATCAGGCATGGGTAAAAGAGTTTTTTTTTCATTAAAATTAATATACGCAACAAAAGGGAAAGTTGAGTGATGATCTAATTTGTATAATTGGGAAGCCATCTTCTGTGATCACGAATTAACAAGGGCCAAGTTAATGGTTGCACTCTGTTGAAGACGAAGAGAAAATGCACAGGTAGAACTAGCTGTGAATGTACTTTCCTGGGTCCTAAATGTCCCTGACAATTGTGACAATGTTCTGCGATGTTGAGGAAGGAGTCCTCAGTCACAGTGTACTCGTCTCGGAGTCCTCAGTCACTGGACTTGACTTCTCCTTTGTTAGGGGCTTCCAAGGGTCTTGAGACATCACGGTGCACACGGACTAAAACTCCTTTAGTGAGTTTTGCATCAGTTTCTCACTTCTATGAAACGACTATGAAAAATTCAATTTTAGGGATAGCTTCAAGCCACAATAGATTGTTGGAGCATATTTGTAGCCAGGGGCTTTTGACAGCTACGCGCTTACATCGTATATCGAGACATAGTTGTATGCTCAGCAACATCTGTATTCTAGTTTCTGGCTAAACAAGAATGATTTAATGACTCTTCAATGGTCTCCAGACTGAATTTTATTGGCCTCAAGTACAATCTGTTAGATAATTAATCAATTTTAACAAAATAATATAATCTTCATGACTCACAATCGAGTTGATCCTATCCTCGAAACTAAACGCAATGGAATGCCATTTGAAGATCATTTGACAGCAGCAGCTGCGGCTACCGCAGAAAAGGTTCCAAACGATAGCTACGAGGACGCAGCTGACAGCATACAAGAACAAAGGAAAATCGGTGGTTGTCAAAAGTCCCCGGCCACAAGTATGCTCCGGGTTCAACTCTCATCCGGGGACCGTCCCCCCGTGGTGAGGACTCACTATCCTCACCACTGCGTGGTATATCGGGAAGAGTCTAGTAAGCCATTTCTCGATGGCCGACGTGACCTTAAAAAGGTCGTTAAGCCAAGAAGAAGAAGAAGATTCTACCATGTTTTGGTTTTCCAGAGCACAAAAACGTGAAAGGAAAGCAAAGGCTGACCAATTCCTTGCTAAGAGCATCCTTGCCTTATATGCATTAATGATGGGTAAATTCGACAAAAAACGGAATCGATTCCGAATGACTCCACCAATTTTGGAAGCGGCTACGGAAGGTAGGTGCAATCCGCCGTCCGGAATCGTCGGAGTCATACGGAGCCGCTAGTCGGCAGTGCCGAAACCGTTGAACTAGTTGGGAAGCCTAAAATTAATTGAAATTCCGCAGCGCTTCAAATCGTCTATGATACGGTGATCTAACCTACATTGGTGCTCTTCTCCAACAGCTCCGGACGGCTCCAACGGCTCCGGCCGCCGACCAGCGGCTCCGGATTTAGCTCGGAGTTACGATTCCTCAGATTCCTCTGTTACAACCAAAAACCTGTCTTTTCTTCAATTTGACGCCCGAGATGATCGACCGAGTGTCGAATTCGGAAGCTTCGGAGACCATCTTCTATAACTCAATCCAAAATTCATGCAATACGCTTATGACATAGACCTTGAAAATCAAATTCTTCAGAAACTTCATCTATCTCTAATCAAAACGTCATACCATGAGAATGTCACCAGACAATCGGAACAACATGGAGAGAGGAAGCATCATAGGCCCAAACTGAGCTAGAGTTACGGCGATGATGCGTTCGCTAGATAAATCGGAATACTGGATTGTCAGACGACGACACTCGACTGTGAGCGGTATAAATTGCCATGGAGGCAATTTATAAGTAAGTCTTGCTCCTAGATGAACGGTCCTGATCGGATTTAATACCAGTGTTGGATAGATTAAAAAAATAGAAAACTAAAAATATTTTAAAACCTAATTCCACAAATTGTTACCTTCATTCAATATCTCACAAACAGTATGAAAAACCAATTGAAATGTCGCCAAATAAATTCTCAAGCAGCTTGAAGCGATTGTAAACTCGCTGGGGCGGCACTACTAAATGATCATCTTCATTGCCATGCTATTCTTGTACACCAAACACCGACCAATGCAAAGCGCCACACAGCACCTCCTCCCTCACCACGCACCAGCAGCTTTCAGTTCCTGGATTACGTTTGCGCACCTTATAGCACCTTCATTACCATACCCATTTGCAATACAACACAATTCCGAGTGCTTTATTTGCTTGGTGCTTGACGCGCTTTAAGATTATCCCAAGATCGCATCATCACAATCATCACCAGCTCACCATCGATGTCTTCTGCCCCTTCTAACCACACAAACACACGGATGGGGACAACGTTTGTTGGCAAATAAAACGCGTTGCTTCTTCTTCCGCTACTCGCCCCTCCTACAAACAACTACTCAGTGGGCACATTATGACCTGTTTCCTGTTTCCCTCAACGGCTGTCCTCACTCGCTTCCATTGCACGGGAAGGTTTCGTTTCCGGTACAGCAGACGCGTCCACATGGGCGAATGAACACTCGATTCAACAATCCTCGCCTCGAACGTAAATTCCTCTGCCACACAAACAGGGTGTTCAAAAAGTTCATGTATCGGAGGCTAACCGTTGCATGCGGTGTCGACTAACTGTCACTTAGTTTGTAAACACTGTTTGTGGGAGCGATGAGCAGCCCGGCGACATATTCCGGCGGTTGAAATCTCGCGGGGTGAAGCGGAATTTTATTTACACTACCATCCGTCGGTACCGGGAGACGGGCTATTATGACGAAGTACTTAGGGATACAAACCGTACAAGAAACGTAAAGTACATGGAGTAACAGAGGCTGCAAAGAAGAAGAGGCTGGACGGATGCGAATTAATACTTTCACGGCACGTTCGATTCCGAATTTTCGTGTTTTCCGATGACAAACTTTTCGTTTTGGAACAATGTTCAAAATGATCGACTGTGGGAGCCGACATTTGCCAGCTCAATTCCCTTGATGACTATGTATGTTCATACATTCTTGCCAAGCAAAGCGTGTATAAAGTGAACACAGTCGACGTTCTTGAATTGCAAAAACGTTATTTCCAAGCTCTGGGACGAAATGCCGATGGAACAGGTGCATGTCGCGTGCGATTCGTTTAAGAAACGTCTCAAGCTCGTGATAAAATACAAATGGGGGGAGGGGGGGGTCTATCATCTAATATACCAAAAAGATAGTACACAAACATAGCTTCAAGAAAAAATTACTCAAAAAATAATATCTTATGTTTACATTGTTTGTGCTCGCTTTTAAAGTGTGCTCGAATATATTGAACACCCTGTGCACAGTACCACATTTTCATGCTCTCTCTCGGCACTACACAGACCACATACACACTTAAATAGGATATATTTTAGCAAAATGAAATTGAAATTACAACGCTACTACCACTGTCGATAGACACATCTCCGCCATTGACCGCACACGCATGCAATAACATTCTGCCTTTCGCCCGTGTCATACAAACCAAAACAAGTGCCAATGGGCGTCGGTATTGATGCACCAACCCTTGTGTGGTGCATGGAACGCGTAAAACAAGCTCTAGTCTATACGGTCGGTGTGACATGGGCCTTTTACTACACACAGCTGTAAATAGCCAATTAGCAAAATAAACACAGCCACAACTGCATTACTAAACAACAAGAAAAAAAAAGGTGCCAACCGTGCACACACGCAATCATTGTACACTAACACACACTTTTGATATTATTTTACTTCACTTTCTAAGGCAAACTGTTGTTAAAACACGCCCCGATAGTATTTTATCATTTATCGCTGATAAACTCTTCTTATCAAATATTTGCACTTTTTTTGTTGTTTCCTAGCTGTCAAAAGTGTTTCCACGACACACCACACTCACACAGAGAGAAATCATTACGTTGACGATCAAAGGATGCTTTGAGTTTTACAACTCTGTCAGCCCTTATTCGCATTTTCATTGTTTATTTTTCATTCCAGAATCGTTTCCCCCCAGACCGATTCGTCGTCTGTACTTAGTGTTTTTGTTCACCCGGGAACACACAACACACGACTATTGCACAATCCACACAAACATATTTCACCCCTTAATACCAACACAAACACACACGCAAGCACGCATTTCCACCCGTCATCCTAAGCACTCGCATTACACACACGCGAAAAATGCCGTCCATCTCGCTCACACACCGGGACGCGCTATGTCTGGCTGTGTAAGTAAGCGAGAGCGGGAGAGAGAGAGAGCACACTGCACGATGGAAAACTACAAGCGCTAGAAAATTGGCACCGAAAAAAATGTGTTCAACATGACACACCGGATCGCAATGCTGATGGAACATAAATCTACCTTTTGGATTTATAAAAAAACACTTCTTCTATCCTTAACTCCCAGGCTCACAGCGTCAGTTGCAAAGCAGAATACAGGACAACACACGGAAACACCGTGTAGTGCAAAATTTCAAACAACCGGGGCACAAAACGCCTCTAGCCGTACGAACATCCGACGCAAAACTGTCCGTCTGCCGGTTAGCATGCCTCCCGGTAAGGCCAGAAAAGAAATGGAGACCGAAACCCCATCATCATCATCATTTACACCGCCATTCGTTGCCTAAATGTATATATACACACATACAGACGGGCGCAGGTCCGTGGGCGCGCATCTCAAATCATCATCAAATCATGAACAATTCGCTTTCGTTAGCCGGGCGGAGGCGCGTTAGGACGAGGGCTAAGAGGTTTGTTCTCAGGGGAGGGGTAAGTGCACAAGCGCACACACACACACACACACACATTCGCACGGCACGCCAAAACATGAGAACAACCCCTAAACAGAGAGAATACCGCATCGAGAACGCTCCAGACCGAGAGAGAGAGAGAGAGCGAGAGAGAGAGAGTGAGCGAGAGAGCGCAAAGGAATACACAATTTGGGCAAACCCTGTGGCAATGGCGGACGATGGGGTGGCATGTCTAGACATGCCACCGGGGAGCACCACACCGGCATCAAAAATGGCGTGAGTGAGAGCAGGAACTAGAGAAAAAGCGTACAAACAGCTCACAATAAAACGAGATGGAGCATGGAAAGAAGCATAGGCTTTTTCGAAACATTATTTAAAGCATAAAACAGAGGGTTTTTTAATGAAATATTATTTTAATAGTTATACCTGATATTTAGTAAAATTTTCTTCTCCTTTTCTCTCGTTTAATATTTTTATTTTCAACATCGTTTTTCCTGTCATGTACATTTGTTGTACCAAGGCTATTCGATGATGCACACACGTCAAATAATACATGCGCAATGTTAAACAACAAACTCTTTGCAACTCTTCGACAACACAGCAGAGCAAACTGTGGTGAGAGAGTGGGGAGGGAAGGGACAGAAGAGGACAGAAGAGGACAGAAGGGACAGAGAGAGGCAGGGGAGGGCCATGAAACGAGAGAAGCAGCGAAAGTAGACAACTTAACTGGAGCACCCATACACACATAAATATGCTGACACCCCACACACCACCCCCCTCTCACACCCGCACCACCCCCCACCACACATCGTCACCTGTGCATTTCATCCCCTAGTAAAAAAAACCGGCCAACTTTTTGCACTTTTCAATGATGAGCTCTTGGGCCCCCGTCGTGTTCTTGTTTCGGTGCCCCTTGTCTTGAGTGCGGAAACATGTGAAGCGAAGGTTTTTTTGCCCTTTCTTCTTCTTGCATCTTTCTTGCGCTTTTGCTTTCGTTGATCCGTGACCGAAACGTGAACGCGCGCAACAACCGGTAAAACTAGAGAAACATGTACGCCGCCATATATTATTCATCCCGGTTTTCGGTGCCGGGCGATGAAATGCGAAACAACGCCAATGATGTGTGTTGTACAGACACACAGCGCTTAACTCGGTTGTGAATTTGTAATTTTACATCATTCGCACTGCACTGTGCATGTGCACACCAACATAAATGCAAATGTATGTAGTTGTTCTACTGAAGGAACTGCTCTGGGCTAAGTTCCGTTTTGCTCTATTACAATTGCTTGAAAAGAAATGTACAGTGAATCAAACAGAAACACGGACACCTTTAAATCGAACCCTTGCTCGACTTTAAGGACAATTTACTCAACTTACCGCTGGAAAATTATGTCATTTTAAGCAATCTTTTGCTTTGCTTTACCACAGAAAATTTGGATTAAAAAGCAGTCGCTAAATGATCCAGATAGACAGTGCAGAAAACAAAGATTTTTGCCTTTGCAGAAAATTGGACAGCTGTATTTCTTTGCAATTTCATTTTATATGTGGTTAAATTCAATTTTAAATTTAGGTGGACAGCGTCCAGGGCCTTGTCCAAGGCCGAGGGGTTCCTTAATACGGGGTGTTTCTTGCACGAGTCAGTTGTCTTGGCCCTAAACAAACCAATTCGTTTGGCGCCCCTGGACGCTCAGTCCGCTTATAGGAAGATTAGAGGATCGGAGGAGTTTGTTTGCGATAAAATTTAAATCCAAGTCTTCTTATAATTATTTTCAATTGTCAAAATTTATTCCAAAAATCATAGAATCCACATTTCTAAAAATAACTCTTTTGACTAAAGACTTTTGACTAAGAAAACTAAAACCGAAGATAAAATTTGCGATAATTCAACGGGGCCAAATATTGCGGATCAGCCAAATAGTTTTCACAAAGAAGTAAAACATTTTCAGGAGAAATACTATGTACAAACTATGAACCCTTTAAGTCTTAAAGTCTAAATTATATTTATAAAGCTATTTGAAAGCAATCAATCTGTCTAAGAGGCTTCAAATCGATCCTTAAAGCCTAAGAAAAACTTTAAAACATATTTTCATAGTTTTTTATACATTGAATCCCGATAATTTTCACCAAAAATGTTACTCTTTCGTCTGTTTCGATCAATTCACAACTGATTTTCATCAAAAATAGAACAATAATTGGTACAGAGATGTACACAAGTATGAACGAAAAGGAAATCATGATTGGCGCGCCCTTTGGTGAAGAAAATCGTCACCAATGTGGAGCAAACGTTCGATTGTAAGGTGTCCGGATTTTCGTTTGTGTCACTGTATGTAGGTTCCGTAGCAAAAGACCATCCAGGGCATTAAGTTTACCTTACAAAGTGTTACAGAAAGAATGGATCACATTTTTCATATTATATTTCCAATAAAAAAAACTGTCCAACTGTCGAGCAATGTCTTTATCGTTTCATTTGCATGGATTGAAAGCAGCTGAGGTATTATAAAGCAGTTTTTATATTTTCCTACATACGACGCCAACAGTTCATTTTCACTTATTGTATATTGCCTAGAAATGGACAATTTTGACGGCAAATTTTGCATGAAAATGGACAGGATAGAATCGTTTACACCATTTAGACCGATGTTCTTATCCTTAGAACGTCAAACTCCGCCCTATCCATCATAATTCTTCCTTTTAAGTTTCTAGTACATCCAAAGATCTAAGAGAAGACTTGACAAGGGAATATTCTTCTTGATGTTCAGTGGCTCTACAACTTCGAAAAATCCTGATCTGCCATTTCTGGCAGTTGGAGATCAGTGTTGCTACCGCCTGGTGGCCGAGACACCCCCTAACAAGGAATCCTAACCTAGATCTATACCCAAACGTTACTCAAGTACACCGAGGAGGACCGGTGGTACAGCGACAGCGGCACCGGTCTTAAAAAAAGGACCGGGGTTCAAATCCTATTCGGGACTTTCCCCTCGGAGTGAGGACTGACTATCCAACTACGTGGTATCGGGAAGAGCCTAGTAAGCCATTCGACGGCCGGCGTGACCTTTAGAGGTCGTTAAGCCAAGAAGAAGAAGAACTCAATTACAGAACTTGTAAAAAAGACTATAAAAAACCCCTGTTCTTCGACTCACCATAAATACGATCGTCAAAAGGCGCTCTACTGTCCGCTTGATTTCGTTCAACAAAATAAAGGATATTTTCAAGAGAGTGAAGCTTAAGATTAAAATACACAGACATGACCACACACACAGACACAGACCGATGCATGAGCGTAAATTGGGATTTTAAAGGATCGATTGGCTGGGTAATAATATCCGGAGAAGGAAAATTGTTCCTATCAGCGGTATTGTGCCTTAGCTAGTGCTACGAAAGACTTATCCTTCTTTTCACATTAGACATCGTTTCTTGCCAAAACGGTTAATCATCAATATTGAAGAAATGAACTCAAAAACAATGCAAAACATCACAATAAAATTAGTTAACAATTTTGTTTCAGAAACCAAAACATTCTAACGATGTTTTAGAACTATTTTGCCATTTCATGTCTTACTTTGTAGTGAATTTTACAATCCTCCGGTACTGCAAAAACATTTTATAGAGAAAAAAAACCAATCAACTGTCAAGTTCTTTTTGATTTTATATCATGTCAAAACTATTATTCCTTTCATTACAAGTTCATCGAGCACTGAATGGTTTTGTAAAGAAGTGGAACAAATTATTAAAATTTTAAATTTTCAATCGATCCTTCAATTTCAAGTCTGATTGAGCTACCTATTTAAAGGGTTTAAAGTAATCTTGATATGCTTGATTGTTTACATTCAAAGCTAATGGCTAGTGCATTGAAACTATATTTTTCAATAGCGTCTGATAAAATGCGAGTCATTTCCGTCGAAAAGCGCAAAAGCGTTGAGCACAAATGGTGCTCGACTTGCTAACATTTCGCTAAATCAATTAGCGAAATCGGTTTCGGAAGTTTCGGAAGGAGTTCGATGATACGCCGAGAAGTGGCCGAAATCCTGTCGACCAACAGTTGGACCGGGAAATAGCAAAAGCTTTCAGGCAAAGAAAGGAAAGTTCCAATCGCGATGTGGCTCCAGCTGAACAGCTGAGTCGCCAATCCTCATGCATCGTGATGGACGATGAGTCGTACTACACCGTGCCAGAAAGCAAGGATGTCGAAGAAGCCAACAAATCTATATTTCTAAAAAAATTCGGAAAAAAGGCGATGGTGTGGCAAACCAATTGCGAATGCAGAATAGCCTGGAAGGAAGAAAGTGTCGAAAGTCGTTCGGAACAAGTTCTGTTCTGAACCTGATGGGAGGCGTCAGATCAAAAGGGCGATCATTAGCATGCAATTGATTTTTTATTTTTTATTATTATTATTTTTTTTTTGGGAAAAAGTCCAAAACACACCACAAACATTGTTTTTCAAATAAACATACAATTTGTGGAAAAAAAAGATTTGTCTAGTTTTTTTATTGTGCTTATACTTTCGGAGACACCCATTATGTATCGTGTCTTGAGAAAATACGAATAAATTAATTTTATATCGACCTATAAATAGCTATTTAGACGATCTACACACTAAAGCTAATAACAAACAAAATCCATAAATATCGTTCAGGAAATGGCATTGAAATTCATCATAACCGGTACAGCGCCACTGTAGCTCCCGGTCCACGGTCACCAAATTAAAGCATATTAAAAAACCCAAAGCAATACTGTGCGCTAAAAGCACCGTTGTATGCGAATTGTATGCATGTGTGTGTGTGTGCGAAGAAGAGCTCATCCATCCCAGACCGCGAAAACCTTGAAATCTGCAAAACACGCGTTTGCCAAATTTTTATTCGCAGTTGCTCTTTTTGCTTTCCTGCGCACACGCACACATACTTTATGGCGGGGATGAGGAAAGATGAGCTCATACGTACAGTGTGGCTTGCGCAATTAACAACTTTTGGTTCAATATAATTAGCGAGCCTTTATCAAATAGTTTTGTTAATTTACAGCATTTTTAGCAAATCATAAATCGTCACTACCAGCCGGGATAAGATTTGAGTCTCGGTCCTGCCGTGTGAAAACCCGGTTGTTAAATTTGACGCGTGTCTATTTAGCTATTAGACTATGTGAAATGAATCACAGTTGGGTAAAAGGATAACAATAATGATGATGGAGGCGCATTATCCTGATCATCGTGAAATGCGAAGCATATTCTTATTCTATTATTTTTATATTCGTTTGTAACGTCTGGCATAAAATCAGAGAATGTAGGTGGAACTGTTTAGTGTAATAGAACTTCTTCACTACAAAGCGTTTAACCTGGTCTTTCGCTACAAAATGCATCGCCAATAGGCAGAAAGAGAGGAGAAAGAGATAAAAAGAGAAACAACAGTATAAACTCAAAAAGAAAAACAGCAAACAGAACGTCGCAAAAAATGATAAATAACGCTGCACACACGGCACGATGATGACGATGATGATGATGATGGAGAAAAAGAGGGACGACAAAATTGAGCAGGCACAGGACACCGAAAACCGATTTCTATGCTAATTTTGAGACATCGTAGTCGCCGTCGTCTGGTTTTCGCCATCGTCGCATACACAGACACACACACACGTGCATACAAGATGCACACACAGGGTGCACCTGACGAGACACGGTGACGATGAATGTATGACGCTTCCGGCTCTCATCATCTTCAAACTGTACGACACTCTCTGTGTTCTTTGTGCTCTTTCTCTCTCTCCCTCTCTACGAATAAAACCATGTAGAAAGGGGGGTGGGGGGGGGGCACAAAACACAAAACACACGGTGGGTCGATATAGGGAAGAGTGCCCTTACTAGCCTATACACGGGGTAACTGAACTGTACACGACTCACCAACACATTTTCAACCTTTCCAGACCAGACCAACAAATAGGGTAAGGGTCACACTATTAGCAGGCCTAACAAAAAACTGTCGCGACAGTCTTGTGCACACACACGCACTCACACACACACACACACACACACACACTACACCTTTCCAGCAGGGAGGCGCGAAAACGCCTTCCGTTGCTTGCTTTTCGTAGCCGTGGATACGTTGTTGGATATTTATTTTTAGCACATTTTTTATTCAATTTCTGGTGATTGCATTGAGTATCACTTATTTTGCTTACTTATATGAAAAATAGTGTAGAACATGCCTTTCAATTCTTCTCAGTACGCCACGCCAAGATGATGATGACGAGTCCTGTGATTGCTAGCAAACCAGAAGCAAGAATGAAATATAAAGCGGAACCACGATTGCAGACTCCCCAGCAACGATCACTACACTATGACGAAATGCGTACGTGACACTTTCACTGTCTGCTACGATGTGTAGCAACGGTATGGCACCAAACACCGGTAAAGAAAATAACCTGTTCCCGGTCACCAGAAAAAAGAGCCCTTCTGCTTCCTTCCTTCTTTTTCCCCTTCTTGTTTGTATCCTTTTTTTTCTCCACCCCATGAAACAACCAATTTAAAGGGGACTCCCAGACTAACTCCGGGAGTTCATCGCCTGCCATTACCTCCCTCTAGTGAGGTAGAGAGACGAGAGACGGGAGGTACATTAGAAATGGCGATATGCGCGCGCATACATTTTGCCTTCCCGTACAGTACACACACAAGTACCGGCTGTTCCTGTACATTTGGTCGGTATTTTCCAAAACATTCATCCGCACAAAGCCAACCCCGCCGGGGAAGACAGAACGACGGACGAACAGACAGACAAACTATAGACGAAACTTCACCGTCGCACACTGTTACAAATATACACACACACCAACACGCGCCCAAAGCGGAGTGTTGTTGACCTTGTCACCGGGGCGCTCGCATCACGCGAAAAGAAGCGTGAACAATGAAATTCATCAAACTCCAGCAGTAACGATAATGAATACTAAAATTGTGTTATAATGTGCTAAAGTTTAATTATAAAAAAACGTGCAAAAAATGCTTTCTTAATCATGCATTAAAAGCATTTGGAGGATTGGAAAAAAATTTAAACTAAGAACAAAATAATCCTTTTTCCCAATGGAGGCGCCCAGTCTTTGTTAATGTTGCAAAAAAAACTGAAAAATGTATAGCAAGAATGTTGTAATTTATAAATAAACGAGTGCAATAGATCATTCAAATTATTATTTTTTAAATTAAAACTCTAATAGCATAATATACAACAAACAGGAAAGCAAGCGCGAACCTAGTTGGTTGGTCCCAGTCAAACAACGCATGATGCAAATGAAATCTAAGGGCCGTCTCCGTCATTTAGGTCATTTTTGGTCGCTACAGCCACGTCTTCGTAGGTCAGTTCGAAGTGATCTGTAATTACGAAGCATTCTAGGAGCGACATTTATACTAACTCCAGAAAATGACCATAAAGGACAACTGATCCGGTATACGGGAAGACGCGGTCCGGTTCTGCTGCAGCATTCTCGCTTACAACACAACTATACGAACAGTGTTTTGTGCTTTTTTTTTCACACAAAAATATTTTAGAAACCGTCAAAATTGTAGTGCGGATTTAAAAATATTTAAATAAACCCTTTAAAAGCCCGAAAAGGCCGTTTCTTTTATACATAACATGCACTGTAACAGCAATATTTGTTTACCGGTTTGCTTACGAAACATTTTTACCAAGCGATGCTAGCTATTCATTATCATTTTTTTATACGGCTGAGCCCATAAAATCCCAATTCAGTTTTAAATGTGTCGGCAGAGAAACCCTCCTCCAAACTATCTTAACCCTTATCAGCAGCGCCTTGTAAAACTGGCTTAAAGTAAAACAAAAATACAAACCCGGTTCCAACAGCTGTTCACACAAGCTGCTGGCACGGGAGCTGCTCTGCTGCGCTCGAAACAGTGCTGGTGTGACGCAACGGAACCGGCTCCACAACATAATAACCATGACGACACAAAGCATAAGCCCTATTGCTGCAGTTTGAGAAGCTCTTCAACGAAACACCTTCCTTTCCAGTCGAATACATTATTAGTAAACAACGTTTCGTTTGTAAGTTTTGTTTGTAAAATCATATCAAATAGCAGAGAGCGGGAAAGAGAAAGAAAACTCTGTTCCACGTGCACACACTCAGCACACACTTCTGTCGTACGATGAAATATTTGCCCTATTCTAATCTATCCACCCCTTTAAGTGACGTCATTTTCAAACACATCCAAGTAACACATCTCGCACATCTTTCCCTGTTACCTTGGACACTTCAACCTCCACTCGTATCACTTCAAATTGTGCATTCTTTGTTTCCGGACAGTGCTTCTGCCACATAAACTCAAAATTACTTTCAAGTGCATCGATGCTTGCTTGTATGGGTGGTTTTTTTTCTGCAGGTGGGGTAGCTGTCCCAACCAACCATGTGATCAACTTCAAAATGCCAAACATTACATCGCGCACACCGCCGTCATCAACGCAGGGTGTGTGTAAGTAAGTAACGCGGAACAAAAACAAAATCATGATTGTTTCACCGAGGAACCACCTCTCATCAACCGGCCTCTGATGTGTGTGCGCGCGCGCGCGTGCCAGTGTGTGTATAGGTAAGCGCCGTGCTGCTAGTATGGGTTTACTTCCAAAACACTGATTTCGGGCCTCGCACGAATGATCCGATAGCTTTGTCCTTGATCTTTACGATACGGACGCATGCTTTTTCTCTGAATGTACAGCGTTTCACAGGTTCCCTTGATGGACACACACACACGCATTTTTAATTAACATTTTATGAGATAGCATTAGGCGAGCCGGAACCAAAATGACTTTTTATTGTCCAGCTTTTCACAACTAACTCAAACTTCCATTATATAAGGGTACATGTATGCTCATGGACTTACCTAGGTATCGGTATACATTTCGTGTGGCAGCTCTGCACGGTAAGGGCCCGTTCCAGCTCCTCCAGGGCGCTCGTTTTTTTCATCTTTTTGGCCAAACTTTTGACCGCCTTTTCGCCCCATTTCCCTTCGGCGGAATCGTCCGAAGGTACCTTCCGCCAGCCGAGCAACCGCTTCACGATCGGTGGCGTGAAGGGCAACATCGTTTTCACCGTTTGCCCCCCGTAACGGAATCGAAACCGAGCGGCAACACTGTGCCCTTTTTTGCCGGAACCGGACACAACACCTGGGAAGGGGGCTGGGACACACTGGGACACACTCGCGCACAATCGTACGACCAAGATGTACACACGCAGAAACACACACTACTCGATCGATTATTGGTTGACGTTTTTTTTTACGCTACAACCATTCCACACATCACTTGTTGGTTGGTGCTATTTCGCCGACGTTTCGCAAGGCAAAAAATTGCTAACGATATGAAGAAATATAAAACCCCCAAATCGTAGTAAGCAGGGTCGCCCTTATCCCCGTGTGTTTGTGTCTTGCTTGGATGCGGTCAGAATTTGACAGCCAGCAATTTGGACCCCGGTGAAGAAAACTTCCTTTCCGACTGGGTGTTTTCTTCTCCGTCGTGATGATCCTACTACGCACCCCGGGTTGTTGCTGGATTGGACACCTTACCGCACTGGGGCAACACACCGGATACGGGGAACGAATATCTCTCCGCTAATCACACACACACCGTCACGGCACTGGGGAGGGTTTACACACTGCTAACAATACGTCGTCGACTAGCGGATCATCAGTGCCAGATGAATTGGAACATATTTTCACCCCGGACAGCCCGGGGACCACAACCGCAAACACTGTTCACTGGCACAAGTATATTTTCTCTCTATATCACCCCTTGCCTTCGACTTTACAACCAAGATCCGGGCCTGCGTAAGGGAGAAAAAAAAATACGTACGACGTCAGACGAGGCAGCAGTACCACCGCGACATCATCACCTGAACGGTGCGCACTTCTTCAACACGCACACACGAATATTCCCAGGGACACGGATGCACTTTTTCACCTGGCTTTACAACCGTTCCCGCAACGATTTGGTAATGTACATTTGCGTACTATCCTTACCACGCAATGCAAGTGCAGAATTACTTTTGATCGGTGCAAAATTGGCACTGAACAGCGCTGTGGATTTCTTTCTTTTTACGCTGGGCAAACCACAATCGCGAAAATATGGGTAAAAGTGCGATAGCGATGGGCATGGAACGTTAGCTCCGTTGCGCGATTTCGGAGCGGAGCAGGCATTCTTTTGGGTCGTAACAAATTGATGGAAAAATATATTCTTGCACACGCGCAACTATGGCAGCAATTTAAATGTTTCCTTGCTTTGTTGTGGCAATTATGTAACTATTTGTTGGAAATTAGTACAACCATTCTAATTTTCAATTTGTGTCCCAAGATCATGTTCCAACTGTCAGTTTTCGCAGCATACGTCAAACAAAGAGCTGTCAAACCGGCGACAATAAACAAACCGATGGAATGTTTTAGCAACAACTTACAAAAACTACACAATTTGTCCATCCACACGCCCTTTGAGGCTCTTTCGAGAAGGCTCGCCAAGTAATAGATTAGAGAAGTCCTTCTCTCCACGAAAAAATATGTTCATCACTATGCTAAATGCGCCTACATGTATGCAAAGCGCAGCACGTACCGGCAAGGATACACAGTGTGATGTTTTTGTAGTCAAAATTGGCTGGATTATTTGGCAGAAAATATAACTAAAATTTCAATTTAAAATTCTTTTCTTACTATTATGAGCTTTAGTTTTTGACCTCAGAAAGCTTCTACGCATCCTCAGTCAATAGAAGGTGGATTATGACGACCGATATGTAGCCCTTAGCACTTGTAACATATTCATAGGAAACTTGGTTCCAGTCTTATGTATATTATCGCTACGCTTCATAAAAAGTCTAACACTTTGAAAGGCTAAGCATATATTAAAATGCGTGGTTTGATTCACTTTTCATGTTGTAATTGTTGTCTAGGAATCATTTTAAGCAATAATACCCAAAGTATTAAACGAACGAATTTTGACCACACCAAAAATAACTGCCTAATAAAATTTACATCTTACAGTGCTGCACACTGCATATTCAAGGGATGGCCTTCTCGAGTCTTTTGCAGGAATTTATATTCAAATTTCGGCTATATTTCCTGTTAATTATTCGAACCATTTTATATTACAACTAACATTACACACTAACATTGATGAACAAATTTCGCCAGATAGAGGTCTTTTTGACTTTTTTACCTCTTAACAGAAATGAACCTCAAACTATGAACGAAAAGCATAATCAAACCCTCCCCCAGTTGGGCTGACAAACCAAAAATGCACAACATCAAAACAACGACATCGACTCTACCAGGCAGATGACTCTAGAGTAGTCTTTGGAACAGTCGAACGCAACCTTTGAATATGCGGAGCTGTTCATAAGGTCTCCCCAGCATAGAAGGCCTGTACCCTGTTTCGAAAAATAAGAACAGAAATCCACCCGCACGCCCTCACCCGATCGCAACAATGGATCTGTTGTGGCTAACTCCCCGATTTGGTAATTTCGTTGTTTTTTTGTTTCCTTTCTATTGCGTCTATAATGGAATTGACAAATTTACACACTTTTCCCACAGAAAATAAGTTCGACATGATGGCTTGGGAAGCTGTCGTAGCAGGAGACAGTCAATTTCTGCAAAAGCTTTCGAACGAAAATAAGGAATTCTTCTGCATTGGAACGCTGACCGATAGAAGATACTGTACCATCTTACACCATGCCGTGATGAGCGAAAATCTGGATGTGGTCAAATGGGTGGTCGAGCATTGCAAGCCAAACATGGCAGCTCAAAATGAGGACGGTTTGACGCCATTAATGCTTGCCTGTGAACAATTGGCTGCTGTTGAGTTGATCATCTATCTGTATCAGCAAGAACTGAAGGATGAGGCGTGTATGGAAGCGTACGACTACATTTCGCCACTGTACTACGCCGTGTATCAGGACCGTCTAGATCTAGCGCAGCAGCTTATTGCAAACGGGGTAAAGGTGGACGATCTGTTGCTTAGAGATCCCTCCTCGCCACTGTCGATTGTTGCTACGGTTACGTGCAATACGGAAATGTTGCAATGTCTGCTGGATGCTGCTAACGTGCAAGAGACATTTGCCGCCGGTAAAGATGATGGTGGTCCAACGATGCTGGATGTGTTTGCCGAGAGTGCCGTCTGTTCGGCAGAGCAGAAAGTGGCCTGTTTTAAAATATTGTACAACCTTGTATATCCGGTTCCGGCACACGTGGGCACCGAACGGATACGCTACCAGGTCGAGGACATACTGAAGCTAGCCCTGCTGAGCGTTCAGTCTGAGTCTTTAATTCCGCACTTTATCGAAACCGAACGCAAATGGGAAATGCGGGAAGACATTCGCTCACTGTACGAACGGTTGATACCGAAATACGAGATGCTGGCAATGTTTGTGCTGTGTGAATGTGGACCAGTATCGATGGATAGGGTAGAAGTGCTTGGTAGCATACTCCGAAGTCCTTCGATTCGAGATTTGCTGGTTTCGGGGGCAGGTGTTGATCTGCTAGAGATGTACATAAGCAGTATCCTGCCGGATGAACAATACTCCACCCCAGATGCCCAACAATTGTTGGAAGATTTCGCATCCTTTGCAAAGCGAATCAAGCTGGAATGTTTGCGAAATGCGATACAAACGGCTGTATCGGAAGCTCTGGTGGCCTACCGTCTAACGAAGGATAAACCGCTAATGAGTACCAGGGAACAGTTCGCCGCCTATCAGCCTATCATCGACTGTATGGTAAGCATGTGCAGCAACAATACGGTGGATGCCATAGCAGAGCGCTTACTCAGCAATGAATCACTTCTCACCAGACCGGATCTGGTCTTCCCTTTGCTGAAGCACTGCTGCTCGCTGCTTACCGTGCGGGACAGTATGGAGACGAATCAGCCGACACGATTGTTTCAATTTTTTATTCATCTGTTCGGCACTTGGAAAGCGGTCGAGTGCTTCAGTACGCCCCGGCTATCCGTGTTTAGCCTCAAACGCTTGGCACGGGATACGGTGCGTGAAGCCGTCTGGTATGGGATGGATGCAATGCAAACGACCCAAAGAAGTAGTCCCTTCTTTGACCGCCTGCAGTCGCTCGATATCCCCAACGAAATGAAGGGCTACCTGCGGTATAGTGATTATACTTCCGTGAATTACTTCCTTTGCCATCTGCATGAAACTATAGATTATTTGCGCGAAACCAGAAGACTTGACTAGATGACGATAGACGATGGCACCGGGCAAGCACTTGGTGCAACACCATTTTATTTCCTATAAGGAAATGCATTACGTATGCGTTAAAAAAACGACTTTTTTAGATGCATGATCAAATGAAAGGGCAAAAGCACATTGATCCAAAGGCGGACAATGAGTAATGTTTTTACAGAGGGTTTTAAACAAAATTAATTGTTTGAAAGCCAAATAGTTATAAAATAAAATACCCAAATATATATGTACACTTCCGTCAATAATCATCATAGATATCACTGACTAAATGCAAAAATGCAATGCCAGGTTTGCACTTATTTTAAAATTATTTGCATTGAATTTTTAATATGTCTTTGAATAGTTGGATAAAAAATATGAATACTATAGAAAATGTTGCATATTTTGTTTATGTTAGTGTTAAAAAACCTAACATTGGATAGGGGATTTTCCTCTTTCAATTAATGTAGAAAATTCCGTTGGTACTAGGGCACACTTAGGTTGGCTACTTGGGATCCGCCATAATCGTTCCAAACGTTCATTTTTTTTCCAGCGCTCGCTTTGAGTAAATCACCACTTCCCTATCCCTGTGCTACTTTTTAATGCATGTGGCAACTATTGGGAGGTTCCATGTACTATAAATCACATTGGTCAGTGCTATGCCTGAAGAAAATAAAACGGTATGGTATGACTTTTTCATTGATTGCGAACCGCATCTTATGTTGACAGTTTCAAGGGCTTAAGATGGTCAGATTATCAGATCCAGGCTCCCACTCTTAGACTTTTCCTTCTCCAGAAAGGCCAGAAAATGATAGATCGCATAAATTGAAAACATACATATAAATAAATATACATTACCTTAAACATTCAACCTGTTACTTGTAGCATGGCGAACAATTTTCCAAACGGTCTGTTGGGTGGTAGGCGTTACCTATTTCTGGAGAATTATATTTTTAACACAAAATACAGTTTAAAAACAATCCCACATGGAATTATGCGATAAAGCTCTTTTAAAACGCGTCATTCGTTTTAAAATATTAAAAGGGTCAAAAACCAAGATTCGGAATTATGTCATGCATTTTATCTATTTTATACGTGTAACGCGCCTTTTTATATAGGTGTAACGAAAATAATTTATTTTGTTCTAGCATTGCGCACGTTTCGATTTCAGTGTAAAAAATTTAAACCGAAAATACGACGTCGGGGAGTTTAGTTATGATGAATTATGATAAAAAAACCAAAATAAACTAACCTATTAGCAGAACATACACACACAGGCGCGTCAATTCAATGGTATACAAAGAAAACAGTCCCATTTTCACTGTGTGGTAGACAATTTCACTTGTCCTCTAATAACACAATTCAACAAAACCGAAGATAATGAAAGCTTATAACAAACTACCAACAGGAAACGGAAAATTAAAATTTACCCAACTTTTGGTAGAGTATTTCGATAACACAGAGCTGCTTGATAATAGCAGGAAAGGAAAGGGCACGTACATAGGTGTGTGGTGGGCATTAGGCAAAGGTAAAGTGTAAAAGGTGTTTTTTGTTTTTGATTATGAATTGCTTTGGCGAATCTCAGATGAAAACAGAGGCGTCGGCTGGCTACAGCAAGAGCGGCAGCGCCACTATTCGATCACAGTGTTGATGTTTAGCGTTTGTTCTCGCTCGTCGTAGATACACTTTGCAAAATTTACCTAAAACGAAAAATACGAACAACGTTACAAATATAAACAAATGATATGGCGTGTGTGTGCAATTTATTTTTTGGGACTTGTCCCGAAACTTATTGACCGTTTCCCCATATAATTTTAAATTGATCCTGCAGCTGGGTCCAGTTATCAAAATCGCACTGAAATTAATTGACTTTGAACGGAGCAACAGATCGGGAAACACTTGGAAAACCGTCAATAAGCAGCGACATGGATTCAAAAGTAGATGAAAAAGTATTTTTGTATAAAATAGTAATATCCCATGGTACACTTACATGGTAACAAATCTTTTTCGCAATCTCCTCATTCTGGCAGCGAACACGTGGCCTTTTCACCATTTCCGGTGCGCTCGGCGTAAGCGATGATTTCGATGGAAGCGATAGACAGAACTCGATGTACGTCACGACCGGTTTCTTGCCACCACCACCACTCGAACGGCCCCCCGAGCCTTGCGAGCCCGCCAGATGCTGATCCTGCGGCTGTACCGTAAGCGGTTGGCACGAGATAATTTCACTCATCGGATAGTTAAACACGATCATCGTCGTTTCGTCGTTCTTCGAAAAGCCCCACATATTTTCGGCCGACACAAGGAGCCGCATCTTCGAATCCTTCGTATCGAGCAGACACGGTTCGTACGCCATAAATTGTTCCGAAAAGTTGCGCTTGTTGATCAAGAACAGGTACTGTTGGCCAGTACTTTGCAGGTACGAGTACGGTGGTAACAATCCACCCGGTGCACCAGTAACAGTACGTGGTGGTCGCTTCCGCTCGGGTAAGATACGGTTCGAACCTTTGCTTTGTTCGCGTACCGCATTGGCCGTTTCGGACGCAAGATCCAGCACACCGATCACGGGCTTTGTTACCGTACCGACCAAACCCTTGCCTAGACCCGTAATAAAACCGGAAAGACCGTCGGTAGCTGTACCTTGGTAGGTGTGTTTTACGATGCTCGTTACACCGCCCAACAGTCCAAAGGTGAATCCGCGAAAACCGGCTACCAGATGATCGCCGGTCGTTCCACTACCACTACCACCCGATACGTCCAGTATGCGTTGGCGCGTTTCTACATGCTCATCGTCAAACACAACCTTACCGAGCCCGTCGGAGATCGTTTCGGTTAGTTTGGCGGTTGAGTTCGAGATACCGTGCGTGACGTTCTTCACCAGCGATGAGATGGAACCTTCCAACAGCAAACCACTGAAGCCTTCTGACAGATCGTTAGCAAACCCAAGCGGATTGCCAAGAAAGTCTACGCTACCCAAAATGGAGGCGGCCTGCCACTTGAGTTCCTGCTTGTAGTGCGCCTTAATAGCGCTGAGGTACGCGTCCAACGTTTCAAAATGGTACTTGTGCGCAAACTGTTCAAAATTAATGACCGCATCCTCAAACTTGATGAACGTGAAGCCCAGATTGCGCTTAATCTCGGCAAACTCCGCCGTAAGCTTGCTAGCCGTTACAAAGCTAAGCCGTATCTGGGCCGGAATGATGCGCAAATCACCAAAGTAGTACCGCTTCACATTGTTGTCCAATACTTTGTACACAATTTTCTGCGCCTCGTAATCCGTTTCGTCCGGCAGCGTCGTCGGATCGACGGTCGTTTTGGCGAACCCGAAAAACTTTACCAACCGCAGGAAAAGCCGTTCCTCCAGATAAACCACCACCGGCCGTATGCTAACGATAAAGTGTTCGAAAATGATCGCATTTGTGTTTGGCGACGGTAGCTGCTTCACGTTCAGCTGCAACGAGGAGCTTCCAGCGGACGATCCTGACTGCTGCTCTTGCGAACTCCCACCGATCGTGTACAGCATGATCGGGCAGGACGTTTCAAACAGCTGATTGTCGATCTGCATATCACCCACGGAAAAGTCGAGCGAATTTATGGCCGGCGTACGGATACACTCCATGTGAATGTTTTCGAGCGTTACATACGCCAATTCTTCGCACGGTTGGTTCGATATAAGCGAAAGTCCGATGCCTTTACGTAGTTTCAGCTGCACGTGGTACTCCTGCACGTTCTTCCCAGGTTGGTCGGATGATACACTGCGGCCGCCATTAAATATGTGCGACACGTGCTTCCAGCTTGAATCCAGCGTAAGTTCACCCCGACCACTGGTCTTTACATCCCGGATCTGGATGGATTTAATTGGTCCGTCCATACGGTACGAAACGGACAGACAGCCGGATCCGGGTCGTAGTTTTTGCCGTTCGATTGCTTGCTCGTACGGTACACCGCACTGGGTAAGTACCTTCGTGTCGGACACACACATCCCGAGTACCGCTTCGGAACCGGCCCGTAGCCCAAAAAAGCCTCCACGTGCCTGTACGCACATGTTTGAATGTTCGCACATCAGTCGACCGTCTTCGGTGAAGTGCCAGGTTTGGGTCGAACGTCTCTGCCGGTTAGCTGGTCGTACTACGAGCCCAATGCACTGCATGGGTTGTGGTGGTTTCTCCAAATCTAGCACGTAGCGTGGCCGCTTACGGCCCGGTTCCGTTGGCGGGGATGTTCCTTCATGTTCGAGCTGCTTTTCGTTGTTCATGCGCCACAGCTGAGACCGATCGCCGGCCTGTTTGCGTACCAGCACCACCCGCCCCTCGATCACTCCGAGAACAAGCTGTTGCGAGCGCACCTCAAATCGATCGTTCTCCTCCTCCCCGATCCCGCCGCCAGTCGTCATCTCAAACGTTTGGCTGAACGCGATGTAGATAAAGTTTTCGTACATCAGCCGGAACGGTTCGAATCCATCTAGCCGACAGTTGGAATAATCGCCACCGGGTGCTTCCAGCTGGAGGTAGGGCGCACCGGTCGGTTCATCCAGGACGTACGCGATCGAACATTGGGGACGTACGATCGTTTTAAATGTAGCTTTCATATCCGCCTGCGAGAAGGTAATCGGTACGTGCGAATAGTTGTCCAACCGGATCGGAGGCGGTAACGCTTGCGCATCGCTAAAGATCATGAAGTACGTCGCACCGTGTAGAATCGTTTCGAGACGCAAAAAATGCATCGCCCCGTTCATGTTGCGGATGTTGATATACAGACTTAGTCCAGTGCTGGTGATCGGTACGCCGCCCGACCAAAGACATTCGGCCACCTCAGGCAATCGGACGCAAAGTTCGTGCTCACGCTCTAAACGCGGCCAATGGAACGGAATGTGACAACCCGGTACAGCTTCAATGTATGCCGGAGACGACGACGAAGTCCTTGCTGTTGGATCGTACACAGTCGTACTATCAACGAGACATTTCTGCAACACCTGGAGTGTGTAACTGCTTCGATTGTACAGCTGATAGCGAGGCGAAAATGTCACAATCGAAGTTTGACCATATTTTCCTCTCGCTCGCCGAACCTCAATACCGATAATAAACGTTTCCGATGGTCCACGCAGCTGACGATGTTGTGTGCCCTGCTCTAGCTTGAATGGTTGGCACCAGTTTGGACTGTTACCAAAACGTCGTCCCAACCGCATCGTCACACTGCCCGAACAGCCCGGATCACTGAACGCAAACATAAACGGTGTAATCATGCGCGCTTCTTCATTTTCACCAAACTGTCCCGAACACTCCGTGTCTAAATCGTCCTGACGGAACACGAGCGGTAAACCGGTCCGGTTCACCAACCAGTACGGTGCAGCGATCGATATCTGCACACCGCGCCCCCGTACCACAACGATCGTCGCGGACAGCTTCAACATACGGCCGCCCATATCGAACAGCCGCACGTCAAGTGTCGTTGAACCGTACGTACCGGCCGGTATCGTTATCTGTCCCGCGTTCGGATAACTGTCAAGCGTTAGCGACAGTCCAATCTGCTGCTCAATGTCCACTTCGGTTATGCGTGCGGTTTCCGAGGATGAAATTCGTCCCTGACTACCAGACGGTAATCGATACAGCAAATCACACGGCAATAGATTGTGAATGCGCATCGGTGGGAAGATTGTAATTACATGGCCAGGCAGATGGATCACATCCTTGCTCGGGTACGGTTCCTTCCTTATAGCTAGCAGCATTTTGCACGTTTTATCACGCGGTCCACGACAGCTACGAAGTTCCTGATAAATTTCGCCTGGTTCAATCGCATCCGTCCACTGGATGCCACGGTCCGTAAACTGAAATCCACCATGTGCGACCGATTTCGGAATGTCAAAGCGCTGCAAAAGTGTCCACCCATCGCTCGAACTGCTTGCCTGCGAGCCTGGGACGGGTGAGGGTGCTAACGGTGTTAACGAACTCATCGCATCCTCAAGTACTGGTCCAACCAACGGCCGGAAATACAGTACCGCGTGTACGTGTGTCAACGGTACATTTAAAAGTTCGTTTGAATGCAGTATCGCCGTTTTCGTTTCGGGCCAGTTGCGTATGTTCAGATGCCCGAACAGATGTTCCATTTTTACCAAAACTGGCTGTTCCAGCTTGTTTATGAGCTTCAAAGCAGATCGCACGGTAATCAGTTTCTGCGCCGAACCTTCCATCGTCACACCGAACACGAGACGCGCACGTGGTGTTTGTGAATAGTCCGCCGTACTGCACAAATCGGGACGTGCATGCCGGAAGTACGTACCGACCCGATCGACCGACACCGGACCCACCTCCTGCCATCCATCCACCCGTACCGCTATCTGATGCAGATTCATCTTGTGACTGTCGCGATGGCGCGCTTTGTTACGCGTACCGTACGAAAACGTTGCAACACCGCCCGGTTCGACCAATGTCCAGCTCGCTTCCGCTGGCACGTTCGGCAGCGAACCGACGATACCACCCCGACCGCGTGTAGATGATGTCAGCTCGGAAGAAATGAGCGTCGTGTACCACAACCGTACGCCTGTATCGTTTTTAATAGCGAAAGGAATGAACGGAGCACGCTGACGATAGTTGGCGATGGCAGTCGTAGTTAGCGGTGATCCACCATTTCCCATTTTCCCATTTGTTCCATCCGATTCGACATAATAATCCTGCATCCAGTTATCCTTCACCAGCGCGAAAAGTTCAATCAGCGTGCTCGTTATATTTAACCGCAGCGTATCATTACTTTCCACGCGCATATTTAACCGATTGCCCGCTTCCGTATCGATCGCCAAACTGTAGCCCCATTTTGCTTCGAGCTTCCACGATTCTATCATCGGTTCCCAGCCGCTCAGCACCCGATTGTAATAATCCACCGCAAACACACCGGCCATACGACCTGCATTATAGCCGGAAAAAGTAACAGCAAGTACATCCACTCCAACCGGCACATTCGGATCGGAAGTTGGTGGGTCCGGCACTACATGGGAACCGTGTAACTGTCCAAGTTCTTGCCGGAGATCTAGCTTACTTAGCGATAGCTCCACCAACGGTACATCCGCATCGCGACAATCGTCAATAACGCAGATAGAAATGCAGGGTGACTTCAGCTCAATGGCACTGATGTTTAGTGCACCACCCCCACCACCGGAAGCTCCCGATGGCTTTTCCGCACTTCCCACACTGCTGCTATGCATTAGACCACGTTCATCATGTCTGCGAGGTTCTTTGTTCTGCGTCAACCACAGTGCCGCTTCGTCGAGCTGATGACTGCAACGTTCTAATGCAACTAAACAATCCTCGCGTCGGAATCCGAGGTGGACCAACTTTTCTACCGCTTTCGAATTGATGGACATTGTACCGATAGCAACAGCAGCAGAATCCACACTTCCAACACGTTTCCAACTACTGTCGCTGGTTCTACGATCATGTATTTGTTGCTCTTCCTGCTGTTGCTTATGATCGCGAGCATTTTTCGTCTGCTTTGGCAACGATTCCAACATTTGGCGGAACATGCGCACATCGTGATAGGACAGCCGAATGCACAGCTGTTTCTGCATTTGAATCTGTAATTTTATGAGGATATAAAGGGGGAAAAAATATAATACAACTGTGCGGCGTTACACGATGTACGGTGCAAACATACCTCCAATACGCCCTTCTTCACGTCCATGTTGATCGTAACCGGGTCGATTATGGACAGTGCGGTTCGTTCTTCGGCGCCCAATATGCAGGAGAACACTTCCAAATTGTTCAGATTGATGGAAAGCGTTTTGTTCACTTCGAACGGACGGTACGATACAACGGTTGTGCTCTGGAGATTTGATATGTATGTATTATTTTGTATTTGCCTTAATACTTAACGAAAATCTCTTAAATGCTGAGTTTCAATCATGTCCTAATCCTATCCTAACTAACTAGAATCGAGGCTGGGGAGGGAAGGAAAAAAGAAGAAAAATAAACGAGAACTGAAGGAGGGTAACGAGAGGTGGTAGTCAACAAGATAGCACGGGGAATTAAAGGTTCGGATCGCACGCAGAAGTGGATCCGTAAAACACATGAGGTTAGAGGAAGTAGATCTATTCGGAATAAATCCGTGTTGGTGCAAAGTTTAGGAGTTTACCATGGACCAAAGTACCTTGGATATAACACTCAGAAGTGTAATACCGCAGTAATTACTAACACACGAGGAACTGCCTTTCTTCTTGATCGGGACTATTTTGAAGAGAGAGAGACAGGGATACCGTGCGGACATGGCGAGAAAGAGTTCTTCAAAGATCTTAACGAATTTACCACTGTTGCCACGTCTATAAACATTACAAAGTTTATGAATGTAGCATCATCAGTGGTACCGTGCGGTGAAGGGGATTTATTAGAATTTGTTCATTAGATTTTATAGAAGGTGCTCAAAAATTGGAGGAAATATGCTGTAAAAAGAGGGAACAGACGTCGGCCCCGCACAATAAGAGCCTAATAAGAATAAGGACAGTAGGCCCCGCACAATAAGAATAAGGACATGACGGTAGGGAAGGAAGAGGAAATCATGATTCTACTTTTCAATATTTTAAAAAAATTAGATCTCACCTTCAATATGACAGCATTCGTGTCGTACTGATCCGTTTTCTCCACAAATACCAGCTCCGAGTCGGTGATGTTAAGCTTCAGTTCCATTCGATTGTCTTCCACCGGTGTCGGTACTCTTTGGACGGCATTGCGCAGTCCTGCATCGATTGTTCGATCGTACGATCCCCATTGCATCATCCCACCACCGCTGTCGATTCCGTCTGCCAACAGTGGTAACGGTGGCGGTGGATCTTCCTGTTGCAGTATGAAATCACGCGCATTCTCCAACCAATCCAAAATCGCCATCAGACGCATATTGTTCAGCAGGATGGTAAATTTGGTCAGATCCTTACGCCGGCGGCTGTGTATTTCTGCCTGCACTAGTTCCGTGCCTGGTTCACCACGTATTGGTTGTAGAATGTTCGGGAACACGTTCAACACTTCGCTGCTTCCGGCAGGCTGGCGGGGTAGACCGGGACTTGCTTTTATCGGACATTCGCACTCTTCAGGCAAAAATCTCGTATCGATCAATTGGATTTCTTGTGAAACCAGGTCAATGTCTTGCGCTCCATCGCTAAAACAATCTACCAACAGCTTCGATTTGATGAAATTTACACAAGCCAATGGTTTGGTACCATAGCAGCAATCATCATCATCGATCGTTTGTACCAAACGCACGGATACATCGAGCAGCTCGAGATGGATGGAAAGATTCTTCCAGACCTCTTCCTGCATATCCGCTACATCGACCGCATTGAGGCTGAGCGTGCTGTTGGGAATGGAGAAGGCACGCAGATACAGCTCATCGATCGATTCACCAAGATTGTGCGAAAGAAAGCCTCGTATTAAACGGTACTGCTGCAGATCGAGGAGTGCATCCAGCTTGGACAGCCTACCATGGACACTTATATCGGGTACTGAGAATGAAAATGATATGTAAAATAACATTAGTCTATTTTGGTGGATGATTTTTTTATTCAGATATTGAAAGAAGGACCCAACGATTCCAATATAGAGGTGTAGTGTTGAAAAAAAAAACCCCTTAACAGTGTTTATAGAGGCATTTTTGTCAATGTGAACCCCGTGTGCAGACAATGATTATGATTTGCAAGGCATCTATAACCGGCGTACTTACCGAAATGGCTGTTCAGGGAATCAAGATTCCTTTCCACCTCAAGCTTAAGATGACACTTCTCCTTCAGCAAGCTAGGACCCTTTTTCACCAGCCGGTATCCCTTCATATCGATCCCACCGACAGTTGTCGTAGCTGACGGTATCGTCATGAAACGTTCCTCCGCTTGTGGTTCCATGCGTGCTGCAAAAATGTCCGTATGGAGCAGATTTACGTGCATCACATCCAGTACTTCGCGCTCTCCAGCACTTAGGCGAAACTCATTCGTTAACGTAAATTCGCCCAAATCGGCCACAATGACTTGATCACTGTTGTAGCTCATCGGCAGCAGAATGATCGGTGCTCCTGCATTGATCGAAAGACCGAGCTGTGTCGGACGTTGATTGTGGTAGGCACGAACGTCTGATGGTTTGATCTTTCGCATCATAGGCTGGAACGAGATCAAGGAAAAGGGATTGTTATTATTATTATTATTATTATTATTATTATTATTATTCAATTTATTGTACAATGTATAATTGTACACAAGCGGGATACAGACTTACCGTTTGCAGATGGGAAAACTCCTTGAAAAATAGCTGTATCTCCGCGATAAACCGCTTCGTGTGAATGTATCGTACCGATGCCATTGTAATCGTAAGCTGTGCATCTTTTTGCAAGCCTCTAAGCGTTCCCTTTGCTGCATCGCGTACGTACATAAAGCTAAGTGCTTCGCTACCGGTTGTCATAAATTTTTCCCTGTATAACGTCCCGTACGGGGTGAGATCGCTTAGCGTTATCGAACCAAGGCTACCCCCGACCTGCTTCGCTTGTCCGCGTTTCGAAATCGTTAGTTGTGCGTTGGAAACGTTTGCTTTGGCAATTTCACTGGTAGGTTTTGCTAGTACCAAACTTAACGATCGTACCGATATTTCAAGTTTCGACTGACCGGAAACCGTTTTCCTGACAGGTTCGTTGAGAACGTTTTCAGCTGCACCTTCTGTACCGTCCTGACACCGAACACCATCACCTAGTGATTCGGAGTGTTGGGACGGTTGGGGTGACTTTTCCGACCCAGATGTTCCATCACTGTCGTCCGATAGAAGACCGAAAAAATCTAAAAGCACGAACCAACTTTCAACTGATACGATCAGATCGAGACTGTTAAAATCGATCAAGCTGGACTGTTCCAGGGAACCGAACTGGGTGGCAAACGTTGGACAGGCCGGATCTACCAGCACGGAGCTGTAGATGACTAGATTTTCCTCCGGTTGCAAGCGTGATCCACCCGGTGGCCGATGTACAGACGGTGAAGGTGGGGGTGTATCGGGGCAGAGTGATTTGTTGGTGGCGAGAAAAGAAAATCCCATCCTATCTTCCAGATTGGTTGGCAACGAGTTGGGTAAACCATCTCCCATACCGAACAGCAGCCCAACGGGATTCGGACAGGAATGGGAGGCGAACGAGCACGCATTGAGCCGTTCCGTGTGCGAATCCCGTTCTGCCGACGTCACTACCATGTACCGATTTTTTGCCGTATCTGACTGCAACAGATCTTCCATCAGCAAGGATCTAAGCGAAATCTTAACGTGCGTTTCATACTGGTTGCGCTTGTCGAAATCGACACAGAAATCTCGAAACGAGATCTGTACCAATGCTTCGCTACGATTGCCATTTAGCTGGATGATAAATGCTGGCAGCTCAAAGTGTACCCGAATGCCGATGGCAGCGGACGATCCACCGGCCGCCGATGAACGCTGATCGACGTCCAAGCTCGATTGGTAGAACAAACCTTGCCGGGCTTTCGAAGGCATTGGGAAGGTATGGAAGGAAAGTGATTCTTCCGCTATTTCTGTGACTTTTTCGAGCGTTGTCGGTACCTCACTCGGTGGACGTACCAGATCTTTCGGTATTTTGAACAGATTGTCGATTGTTTCTAGCAGTTGTTCGTACTGCTGACGTTTGAGCGAAAGCCGTAGCGGCTTCACCACGCAACCAACAATACGAAATCCATCACCATCCTCATCGGTCCCGATCTGCTGCTGCTCACAGGCGTGCGCACGACAAATCTCCAAACTAAAGATTGTATCGTGTATGATGGGGATGGCGTTTTCCTTGCACGAATAAAACTCTTCCGCTCGGGGCAGGCCGGCAAACCGGAACCCTTTTCGATTGGTCGTATCGAGCGAGTATAGATTGATGTTTCGAAAATCGATCTTATAGCGATCGAGATTCGATGATCTCCCGACACCAACACCACCACCAGCAGTACCGATGATGCCCGCATCACCCGCTATGCTATCGATAAATTCCGTCGAATCTTCCTTGGCAAAGCGTATTCTACTGCTAGCGGTATTGTTTGGGTTTCCCTCCATTTCGCCATCCATCGTTGGTTCGTAAATGCCGTCCAGATCGCTTAGATTACAATCGACTGAGGTACGATCGGCTCCGCTGAACAGTAATCCTCCACCCAGCTCTTCATGTCCGGCAGTGCTGGGCGGAGGACTTGCCGAGAGATTCACCACGATACGCTCCCGGGAGGAGAAGGAAGCCGATCCTTCATCCCCGCTGGACGCCAGATCCGTGTTGCTGATGGTTATTCGTCCGAGGTGTGCTACGAGTACCTGAGGACTGCTGCTGCTTCGTGGAAGAATCAGGACCGGTGTATCGAGTGTAATGTCCAGCTTGAGAGTATAGTCCGAGTTTAGCAGTACGTCCTGCGTTCTCGATAGTGACACGGTTCGCTGCCGGCGTACACGTCTGGGTGAAGCGTAAATACTTTCCGGTCGACTGCCTGATGGATCCGATCGTGACTGTACCAACCCAAGCGCCATGTCGGTCGCTTTCTCACGGATGGAGCGGGCCAAATTCTTTAGGTAGTGTTTAAACTCGGTAGCGCACCAGCTAAGCTCTTGCATGAAGCGGGCACAGTGAATGAACCACACGGACGCCATCTTGACGCGGATGTCGATGCATGCGTGCAGATCTTTCGAAACGCAGAACGATAGTGCCTGCCGCTCCTCGTGCATTCCTCCGTCGTCGGTGGCGTTTGTTGTGTGGTGGTGATCAGTACGCTTTGGTCCCATTCCGGTGCCATACACCTCCTGCGCAAGCGACGCCATTAAATCCGGTCCAGCCGAATCGTAGGTATCGAAGCGCGTCGGTGGCACAGTTGAGCTGGCCGCCTCCGTCAGTGGGTCTTTACCGACGGAAAGTATGCGCTGATGGTTTACACCTTCCGGTGTTAGATCCAGTACTTGCAAACCGCCCAAAGATCCTTCCACGGTGATGTCACTGCCCAGTGTGGCATGAATCTTTGCCTCGGACATTGTAAATGTGCCCACCTTTCGGCCAACTAAATAATTGTCACGTATTAGCGCACGCAGCACAAGCACGTTCAGACGATGAAAATCAAACGTGATTTCGAGACGCACCGGATTGGCAGGAGGAGAATCGCTTGACGTCGAAATCGATGGTCGGCGGGTTGTGTCGGTAGCGGAACCTTGTGCCGTAAGATCGGATGTCTGATTTGGAAGCATTTTTGTCGCCTCATCAACTCCATTCCACATTCCGCTGGCACTCTGATCAGGTGGCGCTGGCACGGGTACCGGTATAACACGTTTGATGAAGCCCAGCAACTCTACGATCGTTTCTTGATTTGCTAAGAAGAATAGGAAAAATGTACATACAACTATTAGCTCCACATCATTGTACCGCGGGTTCATTACAGCATGCGATCGCTTACCAATAATGTCCAGATTGTTGAACTGAATGTTGGCCACCTGGAGCTTATCTTCCGGTCGTTCAGCAGTCACGAAAACAATCTCCACCGTGATCAGCGCATCTAGATCCCCCAGTGAGGCCGCATTCCATGTGGGAGAAGTTGCTGTTTTGTTTTACAATGTTTGCACACATACAAGAACACGCACACACACACACAAATCAAACAAAAGAAAACAACATAACAGCATGTAACGAAAACCGCAATAACAAACCAAAATAATGGCCAGTAACCACCAGCAAACACACGAAAATTGGGAGTTTTTTTGTCCGGGTTGGTCCAATAATGAAACACATGAGAAGAAAGGAAGAGAAAAAAATGAAGAAGAAAAGAAAATAATGTAATTTATGCGTGCATGCATTATTAAACGAGAGAGAAAAAAGCGAACTAATGGGCTTCTAATGAGAAATGTTTAAATCTTTTAAATCGCTTGTAAACGAATGCAACTTTCACTCATTGTTAACTCAATTTCATGACTCTTTTTACCGATTTTTTTGAACGCGTCTACAAATAAACATTTGACCGTTTTTAACAACCAGTGAATTTTGTGTGTGCCGTGTATGAAAACCATGAGTTCAGAAAATTCCAGTAAACTGAAATGAAAGTTTCAAATGAGTAAAACTTGCTATTGTTTACAAGCACTTTTAGATTTTCAGCCTAAGAGGGTAGTACAGTTTGCAAGAAAACACCAAAAAATGCTGTCTAAAACAGTGTTTGAATTTTCGTTCCAAACAATTTTCTAAATTTCATGAGATTATCTTACGATTCTTCGCTTTTTTCTTAGGAGCGCCAAATCATACTACCTCCCTTAAAAGTTTTCTTCTAAGCTGTTTTCATTAACCGTGAACGGATGTCAATGTCCACACGGGATAGATTGTGTAGTGAAATGGTTAAGATAAGGCTATCAATTATTTACAATGACTAAATTATCCTTCTGTAACGATCGTTCTACTAAAATAAGTCTAAAATAAGAAAAAAATACACAACTCTCTATTTTACCTCGCTGTAAGTTGTTTAACGCTTTCGATATCGTCAACGGGCTTGTTGGCCGACGATATTCCATGTGCGGATCTGGTGGTGATGCTGGTGAGCAGGGTGAGCATGGTTCACTTTGCCGCAAACTTCCTGATAAACTGTCCATGCTATAATAAGAAGAAAAAAGACACTTAGTTCAAATGGCTTCCTCCCTGCTATAAGCTTAATCGGGTAAGTCATGATGCTTACCCTACGTGTCGGTGACTAGCAATCAGTAGTTCAAAATCCTGCCCAAAAGATTGCATCGCATCGACCAGTAACAGACCGTGAACGGATAGCATAAGACTGACGTCTTCCGGCCGCTGGTTGTAACCGGCTTTTACGCCCGAAACCTGCAGTTCCGCCACACTACGACCACGCGACTGTACCTCCAGCGACATTTGATCGATGGTAAACTGAAACACGACTATGTTGGTGACCGATTCTTTGTCTAGCGAACTTGCCCGGCTTGCCTCTTCCTCATCGTTTGCGGTGCCGAGCGGCAATGTGTTGGTGGTTTGTTTTGAGCCAGCCGTCGTCGTTCCCAAGTTCCGATCTACCTCATCCGGTTGCACTGGTGGCGATTGATTCCATGCGCCCTGATTAAATTGACCAGCTTTGCTTAACTTGTTCACCAGTGTCAGTATGGAGGATACTTTGTACTCGTTGATGTGTGCGTTCAATTTGGGAAGTGTGCCCAAAAGCGTTAAACTAGGATACTGTGGATCACTCGTATAGACGACGCGTCGTTCCACCTGCAGCACGATACTAAACCGATCGAGAACGTGCAGGTTCGAGGTGGTTTTTAAACTAGCCGCTGTCCAGCGTTCTTTGGCGTGACATACCAACACCTGCAAATCTGTCAGCTGAAGATAATACCGGTCGTACAGACGCTGATAGAGTTGATACTCGTCCAGTGCCTCTCCGATCGCGGCTGCCGTAACAATACCAGCACCGGCCGTCGCACGATCGCCCGTGCTCAGTTCCGGTGCCTCAGAAAACGCACTCACCAAGGTGGGTGAATTCGTAGTGCTCGCTTCCGACCCGGGTGGCGTGGAGCATGGTGTCATAAATGCGTCGTCTTCATCGTTCTCCGTCTGTATGTCGGGGGATATATCACGCTGCCCAGCAAAAAAGCCTCCAGTGCTTGACTTCGATGCTGCCGATGCTCTAGCAGTTGCTGCTACTGCTGTTGCATCCGTATTATTCACATTGCTCGAACTAAATCCATTCTCCCCATTCGTTAGCTGTAGGCGACCAAAATCAACCACCACAATGGTGCTGTTGATACGATCACTAAAATTTTCTACAAAAATAATTTGTGGTGCCGATATGTCGAAATCCAGCGTCCACGTTTTGCGTTCACTTAGATGACCCTCGATAATGTAGTTCCAATTTTTCATTAGCTCCTGTTTAGTTTTGTTCTTCATGTCCTCAAGCCTTCGGCGAGCATCGTACTGCTGGTGTGGTTTGGCCAGAAAATCTACCAACCATCGTACGGCATCCATGTTGTACACGATGTCAAGGGATTCCGATTTCACCATTAACCGATAGTCGGTGTCGTACGAAAGAGGTTTCCGTTCGTACTGAAGCTGAAAGATGGGTTCGCTCGCTCCTGTATCGACCGGTGGGAGAGATGTCGTGCTGAGCCGCCCTGACGACGATCTCCCACTGAGCGGTGTCGTCGTACTGGTGGGCGTTGGGCCTTTCAAATTTATTTCATCTTTCTGCTGCGGTTTAACCAGATCGGGAAATTGCGAGTTTGGAGTGAGACGATCCTTGATCAGTATAGAACCGAGCGAAAGACCGACGTAATGGGAACCACTGCGTGGTCTTGACTCCACATCCATTTTCAGATCCTGAAATAGGAACTGCAGCTTTGGAGCCATCTCGAGCGAACTGCAAAAATCGAGCGTACCACGCTTAAGGATAAAATTAAACTTCCCAAACACTGCGTCACGTTTGAGCAGTGAGTTAGATTCCACCGAACCGGCCAACGCGTCTAGAATTTCGTCTTCAAAGCTACTGACAGGGCTTAGTTCTCCGTCCCAGTAAACATCCGCACTGCTTCCCATTAATGCTAGCTGTTGGCCGGCCGACTCTTCAGTCGTGCCTGAGATTGCGTCATCTTCACCCGTTCCGGGAGGTGTACGTTGCTGTTCCGATCCCTCCGTATTATTGTTATTGTTATTATTCTTGCTGTACCACCACTGAGGGAAGTAATGTACCAGCATCGATTTGCCCGTCGGTGCTGCAGATGGAGGCGAGCTTTTCTCCAACTTTGGCATTTGCATCATACAGACGTCTCGCAACAGCCGCAACTCATCGAAGGTACGATCACGCTCGATCCGATCCTTAAACTGTTTGTTCGCACTCGACAGTACCTCGTTCGGGTTGGCCACGATGCGCATATATATTCGAATGTACTGTAAATTTTCACTCGCTATCACGTACGGATCCGCACCCAGATGTCGGCAGAGACCGTGACACCTAACGGCGTAACGCCACCATTCGCGAGCACTCTCACCCACTGGCGATGTCGGTCGCTGTAGTTTAAACCTACGAAAGCGTGCAATATCATCCAGCCCGCGGACACACTGCATCATTTGATTGTATTGTATCTGGTGAAAAAAAGGAAAAACGAGAAGCTCATTCGATGAGGTTGCACGCGAGAATTAATTTTACAGTCAATCACTTACATCACTAAGAGCTATCTTAATTTCTTCCCAAATTAGATCACACACTAATCGCGGTCGGCTACGAGTTCTCAGTGGCGTCTCGCTGCGATCTCGCCTTAGCTGGGCCCGCACACTGATCGGACTGATCATGTGTATCGGTTCGTGTTGAGCCTGCGGGTCCCAGTACACGGAAAAGTTGGTCAGCTCGACCAGCTTGAAGGTGACATGCTGCGTGCTCCAGTTTGCCGTTTTGCCCGGTGTCCAGCTTGCGTCACAGCTCTGTGCCGATAGTGAATCAATCTTAATACCGCAGGCAAAGTGTTGATTCGGAATGGTAAGCCGATCCTCGTACCGCACGTGGATGCCGTTTACAGTGAGCTGCAAATTTTCGATAATGTTTGTCACGAGCGAGGTGCCATAGTTGAGCCATCCGGTGTAAGACGACGCATAATAGCTGCCCTCGGTGACGGGTGTTTCACGTTGGGCGCGCCATTTTGCCTCTAGCCGATCGAGCGAAGCTACCTTTAGGTCGAGTTCGGTCTGTTGTTCCACCTCGGCGTTCCAGTCCTGTTCGAGATCGATCGGACCGCAGGTAACCTGTACATCGTCGATGTACAAGCACCAGGAAGCGGTGCGGAACGCCCGTACCGGTACGGTTAGCTTCACCTTGCCGATCGTACCGCTGACGATCTGTAGCGGTAGGCCAAAGTGTCGCAGCGCATCTTTGCGCAGTGGGAGATTTTCTAGTTCTACCTGACCTGTTGACGAGAAAGATAACAGTGATCAGTCAATTAACGTAAAAATTATCTAAAAACAATTAAACATTATGATAGGATTCGGGATCGAAACGAAAAAATATGTGCGAAGATAAAGTACGATGTGTGATTACAGTTCCATTGTAATTCAGTAATATAATAATAATACAAGATCCAATACGCTGCAATACGCTGTGAGACGATCCAACCGATTCGAATCTTCTCTGTTATGCCTACATTCATCCATATCCTTATATCCGTCGGAATTCATATTCTCTTCCTTATTCGTAAATCGCGGATTATCACCTTCAAATCTCGTATCGACATTCCTGAATTCAATCCCGTATTCGATAAGATCATAGAATTTGATCCGAGTATCGAATAGGAATCGAATTTGGATCGATCCTGCTAGAGATCGAATCCCTGATTTCGATTGTAGTTTCTAGTTAAACTACAATGCCGGTGTCCTCCCAAAGCGGTGGAATGATCGCTTTAAACATGCAACTGTTTAACAATGCCAAAGTGGTTATTCTCTGAAAATGATGTGTCAAAAATTATCTTGAGGGATCATGTGATTCAAGCGAGGTTCAAATCCTTTCAATAGACAATTCGCTGTCGGATTCAGAGCATCTTATCCAGAGTTTAATTCATCAAGTAGCTGGATACTTTGACACCTGGCCTCACTTAGGAGGTACTTAGGTTGAAATTTGTTATTGATTTTTAGTTATTTTTACGAACATTCAATAATGTTGGGTGGCCAAAATCGGGCTAAGGGATTGCCTTAACGACCTGCTGAACTCATAGCGGTCATATAATAGCTTACGAGACTTAATACTTACGAGACAAGGTAGTTGGAAAATCAAACCTCACTACGGACAAACGGTCCGGGTCGGATTAGAGCCCAGATCTTCTTCTTGACATAACGACCTCCAAGGTCACGCCGGCCATCGAATGTCTTACTAGACTTGCCGATACCACGTAGTTGAATTGTCAGTTCTCACTACGGGGGAACGGTCCGGATGGGATTTGAACCCCGGTTCTGTTATTTGAAGACCGGCGACGCTGTTGCCTTCATCACCGGGCGGAACCCAGGTCCTGCCGTGTGAAAACTGATTAAAACTTTAACAGCTTAACATAATTAATAATTATTGTGTAATTTGTCTGCGCCCGCTGAGGACAGTTGAAATGGATATTGGCCGATGTCGACCACTAATTACGGATGAGTATTCCAACAACGCCCTGAGCAAGGAGCAGAAAAGCTAGTATCGGTGAAATAACTACACCTCTTACAACTGCCTGACCAAGGAGTCAATGTGCTGAAAGAGAATGAGGCCTGTGCCAAAATAAACACCCAAGTCTTGTGTGACACACCGCTCAAATTTACTAAGGAAAATAGAAAGTAATCCAATTGATAGTACAAGTAACGACAGGCTAAGGACTATTGCTGAAGTTACAGCTCACGTAACAAATATTAAAAACTCTTATTATTTTACGATTCATCTGCAACTACTTGTGTCTGTATTTAATAACTCTCTCCCGCGAAAACTTTCTATTTTTTCTCTATTTATTACACACCGAAGGCAGTGCAACTGAGTCATCCTCTCAAATTGGATGACTAATGGCGGTTACATCTAGGTTCGAGGGTGTGGTACACAATCGCAGCACTTTCTTAGGCGCTTGAGCGCAGTACACGCAAAGAAAATAGTTAGCTTTTGTTAAACACATCGAAATAATAAAATACGATAAGAGGTATGATAAGCTGGAGCTACATACAGCAAATGAATATGATTAACAAACCACTTGTCATGACATATGGCATTCGTTCATTATGCCGTATCTTATCTTCCCCAAAGGATCGCAATGTTCCGAAGTCGGGAGGGAGTGAGTTTTTTTTCATAAATTGATATTTCATCAGAAAAATAGATAAAAAATATAAGAAAACGCAATGCTCTTGTTAGAACGCATGGAAGTTAACTGCTAATGCTACCCTTAAATGCAACAGGTAGTGCCTCTGTGGTAAAGCAGAACATGACCTCCCGAACACCGAAACGCGTGCCACTGTAGAGCCATCCATTACAACGGTCTGCTTTGGGTACGATCGTACATAGAGCGGCAGGTCAAAGCAGAAGGGGTTTCTTCATTGACTGTGGACTATGGTCAGCAGCAATTACGGAGAACACAATGCGGTCAGTCGCTACATTTATGGAAGGTTGTTACATAACCCTGACCATCAACAAAAACTCATCTACCGGTATTGAGTCGTTTCCAATTCGGTTTGCCGTTTTCATTTTCCTTCGTCCGATGGCGCGAATTTACACACTGTTGCGTTTTGTAGCTCTTCTCTTGCTGGCTCTGTTGTAAAGTGAGCTCTCATACCGTGTTTCCTGCAGAAAACAATGCCGGAACATTACAACACAAAAACGCACACACACGAAGACACGAAGAAAAGGGAAATCTGTGCGTAATCGGCATATGATGTGAATTCATATCCATTGATCTCGTGCGGTTGTACGGTTTCGACGACGACGATGACGGCCGGACACAGATGACCGCCGTATGTTAGTGTTTTGAAGCGTAGCAACGGACAGTTGGTAGCAACCTTTGCCCCACACTAGAGAAATCTTGCGCTAGACGTCGTAGTAGACGCGTCGTAGAAATTGAAACGATGGCATCATCGCCGCCATCTCTACACGGGAATGTGATTAGCTGTGTTCGTTTGCTTCGGGCCTTCGCAGGCCAGCAATGGCAGCAGCAGCATTTGAACTTACCCGATAACAGCGCAATTGTCAGCTGGGCCGTGTTGAGATTTTCCACATATTTCCCGAGGTAGTTGTTCAACACCCAGGCAATTAGTTCCCGCAGCATGGTCGGGCGTTCGGTGCGAGCATTGGTGCTGCACCGCAATTAAGCCAAAAACAACAAAATTTAACTACGCACTGGCGCGCCAAATCACACACACAAGGGATTGCCCTCTAGGGCACAAACGCAACGGCCCTCGCTGGGACACAACACACTCTTCGCTTGGTGCCACCACGTAGTCTCACCACTTTATTTTTCAGCAGCACACTGCGCTTCGTTTGTTTAGCTATAGGGATTTCGTTTGGCAAATTTGCTCACACCGTCGCTGCTTATATAACTTGCATTTGTTGGCTCTTCCGAAAGCATTCATTGAAGCACTATTTCGTCACTGCACCGCATTAGAGGATCATGGTTGCACAAAAAACATGATGAAACTCGGTAAATACACGTTAGCAAAGGTGATCAGAAGCAAAAGCAACAACAATAAATCAATCCGACGCACGGAACTTTGGCTTGAAAAGTGCAAACACCGTTTTATTCTTTCCTCCTACGCGGAATGAAGTGAATACCAACAATGATCACTGCGACGCACTGACACTGACAACTGCTCTGCCAGCTGATTGTGCTAGTGTGCGTGTCATTTGCGCCCAAGCTTCACAGCAGCGAGATGGGAAGCTCACGGTTGCTACAGCCTCTTTCGCGCTGCGTTTCCGACAAAGGAAACAATTTGATCTCGGAATGTACTACGTCTTTATTTATTCAAAAATCTTTTATGCTGCATTATGCTGTTTTTCTGATAAAATGATAGCATAAATTTAAAATGCAATTCATAAAATGGACGAAACAATTGAAAATGTAAATACAAATCGGTAGAATAGCCCCTGATATTTTATTTGTGCAGTGATTTGACATCGCCATCTCCACCATAACAACACCTGACTGTCAAAATACCCGGAAAATATTCGGCTTGGATTTTTTCGCCATACGTCGAGGAAAAAAAGTTAATTTCTTTAATAAAAACTGCCTCAAAAGTGGTGCGCTTACATTACAGTGTATACACTGATCGTGAGCTAGTAAAGGGAAACAATCGCCACTAGAATCCCTATGCTAATGGTAAGTAAAGGCATCGATTCGGTAAGATGCCTTCGCTCATGTAAAGCGTTTATGATTATAGCGGCTGGCGGATTAGGTGTAGCTGCTGCTAGTGCTGGATATACTAATAATACATCTTCGCGTACACGCACAGGAAATGGAACAGCTCAGCTTGAGCATGCCGCAAACAATGCTAGTCATTCCGACGGACCCCCCACTCGGTGCATCAAATCCCCATCAAGCGTTCTCCAAGAAAGCATCCCGGAATAAGAAACTGATGAAGCAAATCGAGTGTTCCATACCGATCGAGGAAGCGCTCCGGACGGAACTTACCTCGAACAACATGAAAACGCCAATATCCGTGCTGCAGGAACTGCTCAGCCGACGGGGCATTACGCCACAGTACGATCTGATACAGGTGGAGGGAGCGGTACACGAACCCACCTTTCGGTATCGTGTATCGTACAAGGATAAAGATGGTACGACCGTTCTGGTCGTTATCAGTCGGTAGATATTTCTCTTATCTTAATTTGAAATTTTTTACTTGCAGCATTGGGTACGGGAAAGTCAAAAAAGGAAGCGAAACATGCCGCAGCCAAAGCATTGATAGAAAAGCTGACCGGTATCTGTTTTACTGATTATCATGGCGCATATGTGGCCGAGGAAATTCCAGTGTAAGGAAGGAGTACGATGCGATTGACCTTTAGAGATGAGGTGTTTAATTCATTAAAAATGTTTTTGATCCCTTTACAGAGTCAACGATGAGGAGGAACCGACTGGCAACCCGATCGGTTGGCTGCAGGAAATGTGCATGGCAAGACGCTGGCCTCCACCAACTTACGAGACGGAAACGGAGAAGGGACTTCCGCATGAGCGCCAGTTTACGATATCGTGCGTAGTACTGAAACATCTTGAAGTGGGCGAAGGCAAGAGCAAAAAGATCGCAAAACGACAAGCGGCACAAAAGATGTGGCAACGGCTGCAGGATCAACCGTTGGAATCGGCCAATAAGATTGCGCTGTTGGATGAGGCCGGTAATGAAGAGGTAAGGCACCAGGAAGGCAGACAGGCCAGATAAGCGAGGGCATAAAAGGGCACAAAGAACTGGGTGTATTATGGTGTGTCCGTGCTAGAGATGAGAAAACTCAATCTTTTTAATGATTTTAATCAGAAAAGATGAGTAGGTAAAGAGATTTAAATCATTCACTCACTCTTTAAAGGTACATTAAAAAAAATTATTTATTTTATTTGAATATGACGGCTCTCCGCCGTATTGTCATACATACAAAAGTAATGCACTAACATATTTTTTTTTCTGGATTATACTAACTCACTCTCTGTGCCGACTATTGACTTACTTTTCTCGCTTTATACTCACTCACTCAGTCTATTCGGTTTATACTCACTCACTCACTTAGTCTCTGTGCCGACTCACTCTTTTCTCATTGTACTCTGTACTCTGTGTGCAAAGTAATACCATCAGGTGAAAACCCTTCTATGCATAGGGTCCAACTATGCACACTCCTAAAATAGCATCCCTAGGAACAAAATCTTGCTTCACTATATAAATCTTGCACACTATAGTGAAAAGGGCCTTCTCAGTACAGTGAGAAGCATTATTTTGCTCGATAGGATCACTGGCTCAGAGGGTGACTGAATTAGTCAGTGATTGATTGAGTAAGTATGAACCGAACAGGGTGAGTGAGCAAGTCTATAGTGACTCGCTCGAGTAACTCATAATAATTGAAGAGTGAATTATAAAAAGAGTAGTTTCACATGTAGGATTAAACTCACTCACTCACACCTGAGTGTGTGTGTGTGTGCAGATACCCTTTATGCTCACATTAGAATACGGCTTGAAAGCACGTGCATTAGTACCGCACGGAAGATAATAATTGAAGCTCTGCCTTACTGCAACATTTTGTATTTTTTTTGGAAATTTGGCCTTCTGTTCTGTATTCTAGCTACGCCAGCCTGACTTTGCTGGCCGGTACGAAGGGCTAAAGGATGTTTGCATACCGATACTCACGAAAAGCCAGAGCCAAAAGGTGTCCCAGTTCCACAAGGCGCTCAAGTCGCGCACGGGCAAAGTGTTGCAGCAGTTGCAGGTGTGGAGATATGTCACTTTCTTCCCGAATGTCGAAGAGTTATGCCTGTTGAACGGCGGTTGCGATAGTTCAGTCATAAGGCTACCATTTTCATTCCTTACTTTTTTGCTTCATCTTACCTATTTCCTAATCTCAAAATAGCACATAAGGTTGTACGATAGAAGTATCAACTACACTCAACTGCTAGACGAAATAGCTAACGAGCAAGGGTTCGATGTGACGTACGTGGATATCGATGAGAAGTCAGCCAATAACGAGATGCAGTGTTTGGTGCAGCTGTCCACAATGCCGGTTGCCGTGTGTCATGGTAGCGGGCTTACGATTCAGGAAGCTCATGCATATGCAGCACGAAATTCGCTCGAGTATCTGAAGATAATGTCCAAATCCTATACGGTAAATGTGGTTAAATTTTGTGGTCTCGACTAAGGATTGCCTAAAAAATGTGCTTTCTTTTTATTTTTAGAAATGAAAATATTTTTCTGACATCGCTGGCAGAACGATATATAGCCCATGCTTTAGCCGGCAGGTCGGCCACATTCTGAAATACGATGGACACAAACCCATCGTTAACGTCGACGCTAGGACATTATGTTCAGTAGTGAACGTTCAGAAAACGGAAATTTAGTTTCTTTCGTTGACACACATACACACACGCAACCACATATTTGGTCTGTAGTTTTTGCTTATTAATGTTAAAGCTTATATTTTTTAACTGCATTTTTACTTAATTCAATTGTGGAAGTATCTTATTTTTTTCGTATCTTTTATGTTGAAAACCTAAAACATTTTTCGAATTTGTTTCTGAAAATAATTAAGAATTTTAAACGTAATTCTCGAAAATGTTAAAATTGTAGTTAAAATGATAACAATTTGCTTTAGCTACACGAAACGATTAATGACGGTTGAAAGGGGAACAATTGTAACTCACAACGACTGGCAAAGTCATTCAAATTCTTTGAAAATGTTGCATGTTGCTAATAATTGTGTACAGTTTTTCGAACAGGTGTAAACGAAGTTTCAAATTTACCTAAAGGTAAGCTTTACTGAAAACAAAGAATATATTTTATTTATGTATTTTATCAATTTGTTACAATAGTATTGTTACTTTTAGTTCTGCATCAAATTTCGAGCAACAATCAGCGTGAAAAATACTTGCTGGTTCATCCACTGCCTCCAACGGGTATCCGGAACACAATGAAAATACAATTATCCCCAAGAAACTCCGGAGATAAAGTGAAACTGATCTACGATTAATGGTAAATACTTATTTAATTTATTTATGTGTTTTTTATGATAAATATTATTGTGTCTGTATTATGATCCATGCATTCATACTTGATCCGAAAAAAGTAAGGTACTGAGGAACTGGCATTTTTTGGGCTTAATTTGACCGTAACGGCATATACCAAGAACTAAGGTCAATAGTTAATATAACCTATAATGGTGTCTAGTACTCTGCCAGTAGTGAGCACTGACTATCCAACTACGTTGCATCTGTAGTCTAGTTAAGCCATTCGATGGCCGACGTGACCTTAGAGATCATTAAGCCAAGAAGAAGAAGAATGGTGCCTACTTTAGCATACTGATATGTCTTGGTGGTCTTGTGGCTGAGGCAGCGTTGCTCATCATCATACGACAGAGAATCGAGTCTTCTCCAAAGTAAAGACGGAGTACATTGCCATTTTGAAGCGACATGTGATAAACTCAATCTTCGCTGGTGTGTATGAACTCACAAATGAAAGAACATTGACGTCGAGTAAGAGCTACAGTTATAAAATTCATTAGGGTAAAACACTAGGTTTTGAGATGATCTACTTCCTCTTTTTGGCTTAACGACTGACTGGCTGGATCATGCTTGCCATCTACTGGCTTACTGAACTTATTGATACCGAGTAGATGAATAGGCAGTGCAGATGAGATATGGTTACCGGTCCAGCCGTGTAAAGACCAGCCTCGAGACGATCTGGGAGTTTGAAATTATTTTAAACGATTTCTTAACTGCCGTTTTCAATCACCTGTACATGTGAAATGAATCACTCGTTCTACCTTCTACCAAAAAATGACCAAAACTAATGAACGCTATGTGTTTATGCACTGCTGTTTGGGTTATTCTCCGCTCAACGAAAAAAAATGCGCAAATGATTCCCAACCGGTAGAAAACTCCCTGATTTTTTATTTGACACCACCATAACAATACCTGACTGTCAAAAGCTGGAACCCGGAAAATATTCGGCTTCGACTTTTTTTTTCCATACCACGAAGGAAAAAGTTAATTTCTTAAATAAAAACTGTCGTAAAAGTGGTACCATTTTGTTACATTCGGTACATTATCCGTTGTTTAGTTACGTGAAACAATTGGCCCAACAAAATTGACGCTAATAGTAGGTAAGAGCTACAATCGGAAGGATGCCATTGCTCACATGCAAAGCTTTTACGATACTTGCTCTTAGCATGATGGCGGATGGCATGGCAAGTGTTGCATTTTGCGGTGTAGATATAGCAATAGCCAATTGTTTCTTTACGCACAGGAAAATGGAGCAGGAGAGCTTTTTGCAGGCAATGTCTCCAAACATGATTGGCATGATGAACGATCCACCGGTCGGAATTTGCAACGCTCACCAAGGGTTTCCGAAGAAAGCAGCACGCAATAAGAAAACCACAAAGAACGCGGAACGGTTCCTACCAATAGAGGAAGCGCTTAAGACGGAACTTACCACGAACAACATGAAAACGCCCATATCTTTGCTACAGGAGCTGCTCAGCCGTCGGGGAATTACGCCGCAGTACGATCTGATACAGGTGGAGGGAACAGTGCACGAACCCGCCTTCAGGTACCGTGTATCGTATCAGAATAAAGACGGTGAGTATTCATTTTGTTTTTTTTTTTGTGCTATCGCAAGGCGAGAAAGATTTAGTTCGTTTTACTGACTTGAAGCCTGATTCATTTGCAGCGCTTGGTACGGGAAAATCCAAAAAGGAAGCAAAACAGGCCGCAGCAAAGGCGCTAATAGATAAGCTGACAGGATCTTCTTTACACGATTTTCATGGTGCATATGTGATCGAGGAATCTCAAGAGTAAGAAGGAAATTAAATTCTTATATTGTTTAATTTGATGCAATTTGTTCAACGCATAACAGTGGCTCCTCTCGTATCTCTTATTAGTGTCTTATTTATTATTCAGGATTGCTAATATCCTATTTTATATCTTTTAACTTATATTTATTCTATTCTCTACAAACAGTACTAGCAATGAGGATGAACCGACTGGCAACCCGATCGGTTGGCTGCAGGAAATGTGCATGGCAAGACGCTGGCCACCACCAACATACGAGACGGAAACGGAGAAGGGACTTCCGCATGAGCGCCAGTTTACGATAGCGTGCGTAGTATTGAAAAACCGTGAGGTGGGCGAAGGCAAGAGCAAAAAGATCGCAAAACGACAAGCGGCTCAAAAGATGTGGCAACGGCTGCAGGATCAACCGTTGGAACCGCTCCAGATGATGGCACTGTTGGATGAGGACGGTAACGAAGAGGTGAGGAACCAGGACGCCACTAGAATATGGGTATGGAAACAGAATAAACCATTTGTTCTGTATTTTAGTTACGCCAGGCGGACCATGCTGATCGGTACGCATGTCTAAAGGATATAAATATACCGACCCTGTCAAAGAATCAAAGCATAAAGGTGTCCCAGTTCCACAAGGCGCTTAAGTCGCGAGCGGGCAAATTGTTGCAGCAGCTGCAGGTGGGAAGATTTCCGTTGAACGGTCGCTGGCAAGAATTGAATCACAACTTTAACGTTTCATTTCCGGTTTCCTTCTTTAGAATCTAAGCCTAAGCGATAGAAATATTCACTATATCGATCTGCTAGAAGAAATAGCTAAAGAGCAACGGTTCCTCGTAACGTACGTCGACATCGACGAGAAGTCTGTCAATGACAAGTTCCAGTGTTTGGTGCAGCTGTCCACGATGCCAGTTGCCGTGTGCCATGGTACCGGGCTTACGATTCAGGAGGCCCATGCATATGCAGCACGGAATTCGCTCGAGTATCTGAAAATAATGTCCAAATCCTATACGGTAAGAGTTGTTGAATGTTGAATGTGATCTCCTCTAAGGATTGCCTAAAAATATGCCTTCTATTTCTTTTTAGGAATGAAACTGTTTTATGAACATCGATATAGCATGAATAATAACTATTCTTTCTGCCCTGGCTGGCATTAGTGTAAAATAACCGGCAAACATCGACGCGAGGACATAATTTTCGGACATGAGGCGAATATTCGAAAAGTTGGAATTGGCTTTGGATTGCGTAGCAATATTTGTTATTGCTATTATTAGTGCATTTGTTATACTTTATTTTCCCTTTCTATTTGGTATTATCTTCTATATTTTTTATTGAATTTATCCTTTTTTCCCTTTTTATTTCGTATATTCTTTAAACATTAAAAAAAAGTCAAATTTAAGCTCTAAAACGATGAAATTGTGAAGGCAGGCCCAAAAGAATTATTTGAAAATTATTTACCATCTGGATAGCTTTTGTTTTTTTTTCAATTCCTATAGTATGGACAGTTTAAATCCCAGTGTTTATGGAACCGGTTCTACACTGAATGAATTATTGAACATAATTAATCTAAGATGCGTGTGGCGATACTTTCCAGTATTGCTACAATAAAAACCAACAGACAAGCTATACTTTGTATGGAACTAGTGGATTTCCTATTCAGATAATAAGCAAGAGGACAAACATAAGATAACTATCTTCTACGGCAGCGCAGGACAGTTTTAATACGCTTCTATTATTATTAATTATTCTATGTTCAAAACGCACCAAAAAGCGATCACATCATCCGATCGATAGATCGTGTTAAGTGTGCCGTTTATGTAAATAGTGTATTAAAGTGTTTCGGGTTAAATGCGGCAATGCGTATGTGTATTCAAATAAATCAGGAAATTATTAAGATAAATTTAGTAAGATATATTTAATTTATGCTTCTTTTGCTTCACCACCAGAGTGATAAAAAAGTATTATTTTATTATTAGTTTAATAAATGATAGATTTAATAATGCCAGATAAGATGCATTACTTTATTATTACTAATCTTTTTTCGTCGAGAAAACTAAAGCACAGGATTAATTATGTTATCGAGATACGACGACAACGTATTGAGCTCTTTGCATACTCTCACAAGCGTTACCGACGCGCATAACGCCATAAATCGTGGTTTAGAACGTGATTCAATACACAAATCTTCATCGCTTAAAAAATATCTTTTTTGAACTAAAATCTAACAACATCGCTAATTTCTTTGTCTCAAACAAAACTAACGATCGTGTAGTTATAAAACACTCATTTGTCCGAAAGCAAATCTTCAGCATATAAGTATAATAATAAAGGATAATCAATTGAGTCGCCGATAAACGACAACAGAATAAAAAGCGGGCGTTAGTAACATTTGGTGTAACTCTCATCAGTTCAGAGTTACTCCCGTTCCATGCATGCTTGTAGGAACATGGACATTAATTTGATGCAAAGTATAGAGATTGTTTCCTTGATTGAATAAAATAAACACAACAGTAATTAAATATATTACTCGAATGAAGGATAATATCACATTTGCTAAAAATGGCTGCATTTGCTCTTCTACGAAAAACAATTGATAGCTTACCAGAGTTCTTTTTTTTTGAAAATTGGCAGTCTTTGCGTTGTAAAATTTATTTATTTTGTTTTTGTTGTGTGATAAAGTGGAATTCGGATATGAATTCAAATATGTTATGATGGTTATATTATATTGAATTTTTGCATAACCTCTCCCGTTTTTATGGCTTTATAAATGATCATTCCTTTCCTTAGTGACCAATCGCTTTGATTTGCAGCGGAATAGTCATTTTTTATAACGGTAGCTTGTGTTAGAAGATATTCAATCCACGATCAGCATATGGACACGGGTGAAAATACTTTTGAACATGTCTTCACTTACATGTGCTTGTGTAATTGCTTGAACTATACAAGACCGAGTAATAAACCGTTTCGTTTGGATTGTTTGGAACCATAGTAATGCCTTGCGAATGATTATCCGACACATTTCTTCGCCTATTCGTACTTAACTTTGTTAAAAGAAGTAAAAAGAATAAGAAGAAGTGTAAAAGAAGTTGTTGTTTACTTTTCACATTCACTTAATAAGACATATAGGTTCGGAAAACCAGTAACGGAAAATGCATATTTTCATGCAAAAAGTATGTTTGGCGCTTGATAAAAAACAGAATATAAATAGAAGGTTTTATTTAAATTAACAACTAAATCTTATTATTTATTTACAATTCACGGTCCAGTTATGACGGTCCAGTACCATATTGTCAACTACATCTTATTAGTTAGACAAAAAAACCTCATTTTTTACATTTTCAAACAGACATGACCAGCAGATCCGGGATAATGCATACCTACAACTCCCATACGTATGATCGTATGATCTTATATTATAGAACGTCGAGCGTCGAACGTTATGTTGTATTATAAAACATTTCATCTTATATTATAGAAGTTATAGAAGTAAGGGTGTATTTTTGGTCATTGAAATGAAGGTGAAAAAAAGGTTAATGAAGGAAATGAAGGAACTTGTGGCTGCGATCTTCTGAACAGCTCATTTAAAAGCTACTAGATACAAACTGTCATGCAAGCAATACGAAACAGCTGACATTTCTGACGTATTGCTTGACAAAAGTCAAACATTTGCCGGCAAAAACACACGTTCTTATCTTCCCAAACAGTTGCACCAAATAAAAAGCCGCTAAACACATCGAAACAGTTCTGGCACCATGGATTACAACAGACATGTCGATCTGGTATCGACATATGCTGTACCGAACACCTATCAGCCACCGGAAACGCTACCCGAGCTAGCGAAAAGTACCGACTATCCGAACATGAACTCGTTGCACTACCGGCTCACGAAAGCGGTTCCGTTGCCGGAGAAAAAACTGCCCCCCTTTCTAGATCTGGCCACTGTTAATTGTGAGGGTAATGTAATTGTGGCCGGCAATAACTATACTGGCCGGCTGTGGGAAGGTGGAATCTGTGGTTGGAAAACGACGGCGGATCTTTTCCAGGAAGAGAAGATAAGCTTCAGCAACCGGTGCGATGCGATCGTGACGGCACTGTGCTACACAGTGGAGGATGCTTTGGTAATTTGCTTATGGTAATTTACCACCAGTAGTAGTAATGACTGTGGATTTCCTTTCTTCCCGTTGCAGTTTATTCTGGGCAATGATAGAGGATCGATCGAACTGTGGTCTACTGGGAATGCAATTCGAGGACCGGGTCTCTACATGGTAGACAAACGGAATGAACATATCGGCGCCATTACGGCACTGGACATATTTCATAACACCGAGCGGACCGTGATTTCTGGATCGGTGGACGGTTGCATCAAGCTGTGGGATTACAGCCAGGGTGATTTGCAGTCAACCAACACGTTCCAGAATGCTCATCTCGGACCAATTACGTCTGTGTCCGCCGATTGCATCCAGAACTCGTTGGCCGTAAGCTGCTCGAAAGACCAGTCTGCACTGTTGTGGGACTTCCGGGAAACGAAACCGGCTGTGGCACTGTACGAAAAGCACGATGTCCCGTTTGCAACGATCCGGTGGTGCGATGAAGGCGTCTGGAATCGATTGGTAGCCATTGGAGATGAGATGGGACGTGTGCACTTTATCGATACACGGCAACCGAACGTTTTTCTCGAGACGGTACCGTGTTTCGATCGGAAGGTTCACAAAATATCATTCCACCGGTAGGTCGTACTGGGTGTTGGGGATTCGAATTTATGCATTTCATGCTTTACTTTTTTGCGTTTTCTCTTTTATGCAGCAAAAACTTCGCTGTGCTGGGAAATACGCCAGAGGTTAAGTTTTTCGACGACAAATCGAAAGAGATTCTGGTGGAAAACAGTGCTTCGAACTATGTTCGTGATATTGTTTGGGATGGAACGAACAACGACGACCCAACGATTTCCTCCTGCACACTGATCGGATGGGATAGCTACGTAAAGCGGTTAACACTTGAAGTGAAACAGCCCTCAAGTGAGTGAATGTCAGTTTTGAGTAATTGCTTAAATTCATAACAAATTAAAAAATAGCAAAGATCACCAAGAAACATTGAACTTCAAGTGAAAGCTTTCCATTGGGTTGGGAGCAAAGAGTACATGATGATGACCAGTATATTATCCTAATATACTAGCTAGCATAGCAAATATTTAAACACTCAAAAGGAGCAAATGATTGTACTAATGACTGGCGGATTTAACGATATGCGGACTGATCCCAGAAGAAGAGAAAGAAGACAGGCAGGCTGTACGGTGATCCCTGCGAACGACTTAAAAAGACTTTACGTGACATGACGGGGAGTATAGAGCGAAAAGAGAAGAGCAACACAGATGCATCCCACGTCGGCAGGTGTCACTGGGCATCCAAATCTCTCCTCCGAACCATTTTTGTAGCCAACATGACCAAGTCGCAGAGAAGGTGATCGAGACAATCCCATCTGGACCTTTCCCTCGTAGTGAGGACTGCCTACACCAACTACGCGGTCCCGCAAGCTACCAGATGCCCGGCATGACCTGTTGCAAGGTCGTTAAGAATCCAGGAAAGAAGAAGATGGTGAAGTGATGGAGAATACATCACGAATTTAAGAATCGCTTCACGATCAAGATGCGATGCGTCACAAAACGACCGGTGTAACCTTTGTGATGTTGATTGAGTTCTATTGATCAGAACTGTTGACTCTCAGTCAACACAATATGTTGACTACTTGTTTACACGTCTCTTTTCTCAAGTTTATTTTCATTTTCTATTGCTTTTGATCTCAAACTGGTTCATTTCTGTTTATCGTGTCCCTTTCGTGCAATTCTCCATTGTGAACCAATTCGCGGTTTCAGTCTTCACACCCAACACCCATTAGACGACATCAGAACAACAAATTCACACCATTTAGCTAACAAAAACGTTCCACAAATAGTTTTTCCTTTTCGACAGCTTTATTTTCATACCGGAAAGTAAAGACCATTTTATTAACAGTCAACCACTAAATCGCGGTACATATAGCTACTACACAATGTAAAACTCCTACCAAAGGGTGGTCCCTTTTTCTTTTTGTTTAACGCTTTAACTTTAGAGTTCCAGCAAAATCGAAACACTCTTGGAATGTTTTTTTTTAGCATAATAATAATTGCTTCACGTTCGTTCACATGCCTAAGCCTAAAAAAATCGTGCAGTGTCGGTGTCAGGGTCTGTAGTCAAAGTTCGTCGTTGGTCCGTTCATGTCCCATGTTTGCTGTATGTCCACGCGTCTCGCGCCACGTGTACACGTCTTCGTAATAGTAATTTTTAACCATAATAAATGCATCCGTTTTACACAAATTCACCTTTTTTTGTTTTGCGCGTGTTTCACCCGATTGCCCATAATCAATGGATAGTAGTACCGATCAGGCCAGTCTGGGGGTCTGATGTTTCTATACTTATGCTACACGCGTTATGCGCATTATCATAACGCATACACCGAAAAAACAGCACGAAAAGTGGTGTGTGTGTGCTTGTGTGTGACTATCGTATGCGGAAGACAAATAAAAAAATTGATATCTCGCCGTCTTTCGTATCAGCGTGTGTGCGTAGAATGATGATGTAGTGTACTGGAACTGGAATGTTCTCGTCTCGTGAGAGGCTCACCACCAAGACGCCCTACACAACAGTAGTTGCGTAATGACCCGCCTTCATCATGTGCGCCGGTGCTAACTTTGTGTACGCGCTTTTTACGATTGATACTCCTTCTTCATGACCTTGGCGATCGTGCTGAGCTGCATGTTGGTCGTACCCTCGTAGATGGCACCGATCTTGCAGTCACGATAATACTTCTCCTGCGGGAAGTCCTTCGTAAAGCCGACGCCACCCATCCAATCGATACACTTGACCGTGGTACGTTGGGCTACCTCCGATGCGTAGAATTTGGCCATCGCCGCCTGCTTCAGGAAAGGTGCACCCGCTTCCTGCAGACGGGCCGCATTGTACGTCAGCAGCCGGGCTGCTTCAATTTCCGTTGCGATCGTTGCGATCTGATGCTGCATGCTCTGGAACGAGTACAGATCGGAACCGAACTGTTTGCGCTCGAGCAGGTAAGGGATGGTCGCGTCCAGACAGCCTTGGGCCAGACCGATCATCTGCGCCCCGATACCGATGCGTCCTTCGTTGAGAAAACCGGCCGCATACTGGTAACCCTTACCGAACTCACCGAGGATGTTCTCCTCCGGGACGCGCACATTGTCCAGATGCAGGGTGCAGGTACCGGACGCACAGATGCCCAGTTTGCTTTCTCGCTTGCCAACGGTGAAACCTTCGTACTCGCGCTCTACGATGAATGTCGTAATGCCACGGTAGCCAGCGGAGGGATTCGCATTCGCCATAATCAGGAACACACCGGACAGATCCGAGTTGGATATCCACATCTTGGTACCGTTCAGGACGTAGTGGTTGCCATCCTTCTTGGCAGTAGTTTTCAGCGAGAATGCATCCGATCCGGCCGATGGTTCCGATAGCGCAAAGCTCCCACTGTACTCTTGGCTCAGCTTCGGCAGATACTTGCTCTTCTGCTCCGCCGTCCCGAGTTTGATCATCAGCGAGTTAACCAGCGTGTTGTGGATGTCAACGAACGCGGCCGTCGCCGGACACACCTTGGACAGTTCCTCCACCACCAGCATCGTGGTCATGAAGTTGCACGCACTGCCCCCATACTCGTCGCTTACCTCAATCCCCATCAGCCCATTGTCGAAGAGGGCGCGCACCACGGACGGATCAAACTGATGCTCCTCGTCCATCTTCTTCACCAGCGGGGCGATCTGTTCCTGGGCCAGTTTGGCCACCGTTTCCTTCATCACCAGCTCGTCCTCGCTAAGGTAGGTTAGGGGCGAGGTGGCACCGGTAGCCGTGCCGAACGACGAGCTGGCGAACGTGCGTGGAGCACCGATCGAGCCTACCGAGCGGACCACCTGGCGGAGAACGTTTTGCAGCATCTTGGGGGAGGGTGGCGGAGTTTTTCCTTTAACGGACGTAAAGAGGCACTAGCAGTAGTAGCAAGGAGCAAGGCAGCCACAACCAACCGGCCACGTACGAGCACACGAATCAACTGACGCGCCCCGGTCGCTCGATCAACCGCGCAAGGTCTCTACGTCGTTCGCGAAAATTAAACTGGCAACGAGGAGGCAACACACCACCAAAAAAACATAAAACGGGTTACCAACCCACGATTACGCGCTTGCACGGTGATAGTGGTGTCTGCTGTGGCTGGAACTCGTTTGTTTCGTGTGTGTGTGTGCGCCGTTTTATGTGGCTTGTGGTGGTTATGTCCTCTAATTTGCTTTTGCGTGGAGACCTGGCGGTAAAGGGGAGGACAGAGCGTGAGCGAGTGTGTGAGCGGTGCGTACATTCGCACACACACACACAACAACGATCGATCATTCTAATGCCGCGCGATCATAGTTGGCGGCTAGTCGATGGTTGCCATTAGAGCATTAGAACGTGCGTCGAACGGAATCACGGATAGTGCGCCAATAGGGGAGATCAGTTTTTATTTTTTGTGTTTTATGTATTTTTAAAACTATACAAAAATCATAGAATTATATACATCATAATGAGACAATGTAACCGGTTGGTAAAGACGGGATCTTGAAAAGTAAGCTAAAAAATAGTTCTTTAATAAAATAATTTGCTAATGACACACGACTGCTCCACAACGCTCCATAGTGGAGCGCACAAACGATCGGGACAACACAACACAAACAACTTTCCTTCTTAATTGACGACCACACGAGCCCTAAACCACAGCGAGTGAGACGAGCCCCAACGTAGACAGGGCCAGGCAAACGAATGGAACTGGACTCTGTCGCAGTAACGGCATTTGTGTGTGTGTGTTTTCCCTCCAAAAGAAAAAAAAAAGAACACACAACCTGCCCTTTGGGAGCACGAGGGGGGTAAAGACGCAAAGAGGGTTCAAATTTTGCGGTACAAAGAACGAATCTTTGCCGACGATAAGATAAGATCGCGGGAGGCAGGTTATTTGGTTACGGTGGTACGTGGTAAACACCTTATTTTTTGATTGCCATTGCGTGTGTGCCTGTTTGATACTGGCCGCGTGTAGTCAACGGCCCCAACCTTGAGCGATTGACTGTCTGGAGAAGGGAGGGAACTAATGCGCACAAATCATCCGCTGGTGATGTTATCGGTCGGTGCGGATAAGGAAGAGACCTATTTTTAATGTTGTACCAGTGAGATGCATCTAGATTGTTTCTATGTGAGTTTCTGAATAGCGGTATTGGAACTTTAAAAAGGAACTTTGTGTAGAAAATCTAAACGTTCAAAAATAGAGGACCGTTCTTTCTTCTTTGATCATCAAACGGGAATGTCTCAAAGAATTTACTATCATTTGTTGGGATCAAGTGGCCTACCGAAACTAGGCGAATCTAGGAGCGGCATTGCATATAAATATAGGACTTTCTTCTTCCTATAGGAGAAACATCCTTTGAACAGTCCATTTCGCAGAATGTCAAAGACTATAAATTTTCTATAATGCTCCAGATTCACCATATTCGCGATATCCAGGTTTTGAGATAAAATCATCCAGGATTAGACCGCCGATAGTTTCCAGTTGAGGTACAGCGGCTAAGATATTCGGTAACGGTGCTGATCTTTTGCATGAGAACCCCCTTGATCAACGGATGGCAGAGCCCTTTGGAGACCGGAAAGGATATTGGGGCTCTTAATATCAAATTCAAAAGTGCTGAACGAGGCCTATTTGCAAGCTCCCGTTAAGATATGCATCCAGTCGGTCATATACGTCGTTCACCATTAGAATACTCATTAGACTGAATCTTGATTTTACGAATAGATCCAGCCATCCTCTGCTGGTTGTTCTCTAGTCCAAAAGTTCCAAAAGCAGAACAATTTCTTATCTTCATTTCATTCAGCATCTGCTAAATATCACAGATAACACAACATTTGCTTCATACAAACTCTGTTAAATAGTACTACAAAATTGTCTTTTATTTTGCCACGTTAACGTAAATGATCATCTAAAAAGATGCATAGCACACACGCACACCCTTAGGCGAAAACAGATGACGGTGCATAACAACTGTATCAAGGCAGGGGGCAGTTCGTCAAACATATTTGCAAACCACTATCTCAGTAGAAAGCGAATTTCACAACAAGCGAGGCTCTGCGATTGTGATTTGATCCCGCTCGCAAGGGAACACCGCCGAGTGAAGGCAATCTAAGTCGAATCTTCGCGACCAGTTCTGTATGGTTGATTGAATTAAATAACATTTCATTTCGCTTTCAAACAACAGTACAGCGCCCTTCGGGTCCACTTTTACTGTGTTTGGCCCGTTGGGACACACACACACACACACGTAGAAAGCGTTCTATAGCGGTGCGCGCACTGTTACCAATCGCATAGCACAGCATCGTGATTGTGTTTTGCTTAACCTTGATAGGAAGTACCTTTTCCGGAAGCTCTTTTACCAAGTTACCCGGCTTATGTTACCAATTACTGACTGACGAAGCAAAAAACGTGTCAGCAGTGTAGTGGATTTTGCATATCAACTGACGGCAATACTCATACATTCAAATGCCGGTTTCGATTTGTTGGAGGCTTGGCGGCGGTTAAAAGGACGTCATCGGAACCGGTTTTAGCGCAAACGGTGCGAAAAGAAAACATTCACCCAACGTGTTATTTAGTTTCTCAGCAGTTTAATGAACCGTTTTTGCTGTAGCTCAACGTTAACAACTAATATATTTTGGTTTTATTGTGAGGTCATTTATTAGCGGATAGATTTGCTGCAAATACGCCTGAGTCATGGAATGAGAGTAAAGTTTGAACAAATCTATCCGCATATTAAAGTTGTATAAACAAAACGCAATGGGAAACATTAAAACGGATTAATCTAATTCCTACACAACGACACGGCGTTCCCTTTCATGTAACGCGATATGTATAAATCCTAGTAAGAATCTTAGTAATTTAGGTGCAAAGTGAAATCTCTTTTGCTCTACATTTTCGTAGGTTTCCTCCCTCCTGCCTTAAATGCTTTAAACCTATCTATGCGTGTAAGCAGCATATCTGGTGGACGGGTGATAATTAAATGAATTATACCGATTAAACGACGATAAAAGAAAAAAAACACGGAACTATTACCGTTTAGTCTCTATCAATGCTACAACACACCCTTGATTCGTTTTGTTTTGTACCATCGGAAAACTATCGCATGAAAGCATCTGTCCGAGAACCCTGCCCGATCGCTGCTTAATACTTCGACAGAGAATTGGCACATATGCACAACTAATAATATAAAATCTCCCACAAAAAACCACACAGCTTTTCCATACGCAAAAAAGCCGGGAGTTTTATGGGATCGTAACACGTTCACCTTAACGAATAAAAAACGAACTCCTTTTGTCTTCTTAAAAATAGAAAAGAAAGGAATCTTACCTTACTGCCCTACAGTCGCTTCCGCTTGCTCGGTGGTGCAAAGCTACTAACCGGGCTGGCATTATTGTTCTCCACATCCGAGATCGTGGTTCGCCCGGCCGACGTTGTCACCGGCTCTTCCGCTACCAACGGTATCTTCATTAACCGTTCCGCTTTGCGGATAACGTCCGGATCACGCAGCCAGCTGCTTCGAAGCAGCGCATCGATCGATGGACGTGAGTTGGGATTTACGCTTAAAATTTCGTAAATCAATTTCTTTGCCAGCGGTGACACTTTCTTCCACACCGTGTGGCGCATCTTAAAGTTTGCCCGCTTAATCTGCTCCACGGCCGGTGAACCGTAATCATCCGAGAAGGGTAGCGTACCGCTGAGCATTGTGAATAGTACAACGCCCAGGCTCCAGATGTCCACTTTGCGGGTGTACGAGCCACGTCCGCCGGTTTGTAGCACTTCCGGTGCTACATACAGCGGTGTACCACAGATCGTGCGCATGACCGAGTTTTTGCGCACGAACTTGCTCAGCCCAAAGTCGGATACCTTCAGCAGGGTGTACTCGTTATCGTCCTCGAGCAGGATGTTGTCGGGTTTCAGGTCGCGGTGGGTTATTCCTGTTGTGTGGCGAAAGAACAACGGGTCAGTAGTGTGGGGGATACAAATGTGTCGAAAATGGTGTTAAATGATAGCTAAACAATTTGATTCCCGCAGTGCAGGGATCTCCAAACTTTTCTGATGCAATAGCCGCACTATCGTAAATCGATAATGTATTTAATGGGCCATAAAAAGCCAACAATATTATTACTATCGATCGATCAATCCAGATCTAGAATTGAGATCTCGTGTTTGTGTACCATTTTTACGTTTTTTATAGCTCAACCCTCACTGAAATCAACGAAAAGTGTGCGGCACTCTATTCCCAAATAATTGTGGTCTTTCTACCCCGAAAGTTTTTTTTTTATTAGAACTCTTTTGCCAACAAAATAATTGTTTTTTGAGCTGTCTTCATGATTCGACGTCGTTTTGTCTCAATTTTCTCATGTAATTCAAATTTTTTTTAAATTTTGTTTCATTGTGTTCTAAGAGCGTATTTTTACCGATAAAAATATTACACGCCACATTGTTGATCAGCGTAAAAAAGATGTTAAAAGTGAGAAAAATGGACTATTATTCATGAAATTCGGTACATTATCACAGATACGAACAACTGTAGGCGGCGGCGACGCCTGCCTGACTGCCCGCAAGTCTAGTAAGCGATTTTAATGGCCGGTGTGACCTTAGAGGTCGTTATGCCAAGAAGATTCATTCGAGTCCAGCGATGCTCCAAACATCAACCTCATTCGAATGACCTCATAATTTATTGAGACATCTATAATGCTCAATTCCATCAAAAATAAATAACCATTCAAGTCTGCAACCCACGTTGATCATTAAAAATAGTTATCTAACAATAACCTGCACCAATTCTCTACACTATAAAATGAAACATAAAGCTGTTACATTTATAGCTTCTTCACGCCGCATTGAGCTTAATGCTGATCGTAGAATACAAATATTTCCTCAATATAATCAGCTGGATGACCAGACCTTAACATCTATAGATTCTTCCTGATCTCTCCTTCTACATATGCGAATAAAAACTAAATGGTAATGAGAAGGTCAATAGCACACCCAATACGATCATGTGAACGAATTTCTACCTGCACCCTAAAATCGCTCTCCGCTTATTGTAAACTAACAGCCGTAAATCTCAGCAATTTGACAACCGATCCACGAAGGTTCGGCCAAAGGAGATGACGCGAAAAACAACATATCCCTAATCCCAGCTGTACATGGATCGATCCATAGCTCGAAATCCTACTGTGAAATTCGAGCATTCGATCGTTTTGTTTTGAATTCATACTTCACCTCCATCGCCATCCTCCCTCGTTCACACTTACCTTGCTCGTGCAGGTACTTTACGGCATGGCACATCTGGAGGAAGAACAGTTTGGCCGTCTTTTCCGGCAGATATTTGTTGTTAATGATGCGCGACAATAGATCGCCACCCTTCATGTACTCCAGCACCATGTACACCGAGTCCGGTTTGTCTACGATGTCATGCATTTTGATCACGCAAGGCTGTTTTGGTTTTTTAAAAATCGAAAAACAACATAACCATGAATGCATCATCTCTCAACGATCAATCACAACCGATATCAAAACGATGGAGCGTACTTACGTGATCTAGATTTTTCATTATATTAACCTCATTCATTACCCGTAGTGGATCGTTCAGGAATTTTGGTCGGCTGCGCTCGTTCAGTGGATCCTTCGCAACGTGCTTCATCGCGTACGGTTGGCAGGAAATGGTATCATGCAGTAGATAAACCGTTCCACACGCACCCGAACCAAGCTTCCGGCCAATGTGGTACCGTTCGTGCAGCTCTTTCGCCTTAATCTCCACCGCAACGTTGTGCCGCAGATCGTAATACACAAACGCACGGATATTTACACCGGCAATTGAGATGACATCTTCATGCTTTAGGATCATACATTTGTTGGGCCCTATCAGTCTGCCATTTACGTACGTTCCGTTGCGTGAATGATCCTGGAGAATATATAAAGGAAAATTAGAGTTGTTTTTGATTTTCAGTTCGGTACCGATTGGCTACTTACGTGTATGTACGTAGGGCTGGTCATATCATTCAGATCCTTTTTGATTGTGAAATGTACCTTTGAAACGCGGCACAGTTTTGAGGCCGGAAGATTGGTCTCGCTCAGCATAAGATCGCACGATTCCTCTCGACCAACTTTGAACTCGCTGCGCCGTAGCTCTGCAAACGAGAAACAATACAACATGAAAGACGGAATCCCAGTGCTGCAAACGGACAACGAAAAGGGATAGAAAAAAGGGAAGGGAACTTATCCCAAGAAACGTGTGATGATTAGATTGCTAACTGTTATAACTATTGGGTACCGTAAATGGTAGACGGAGCACGAGAAACGTAGAACATAGGATATTTAGTACCGAGGCTTTTCGTCTTCACATGCTTGCCCAGAAGCTGGCCGTAGCTGGGATGCTCGATCGGTTGACTTTCCAGTGCCGTATCCTGCGTCATTTGGGTGGCCGTTTGTGTATCCGGCATTGCTTCACTGTTTGCCATTTCGTTTTCCGTTCCTCGATACTGTTGTTTCCTGCTGTTTGGTATACACACGGCAGCTCCTTGCACGTTCAACGTTTAATCCTACTACTACGCCGGCCAACAAACAACACTTGTTCACAATCTTAACCATTCAAGGACGCGAGCACACACAAACAAACACTGCACTACCGTGGGATAATGTTTTTTTATACCGGAATTTCCTACAAAAAAAAAAGATACAAATTGCTACGGCATAGTACAAGTAATACGTTTTTTCTCCTTCAAGTGCTGCTCCAGGAAAACACGATCGCAATGGAGGATGTGCGTTACTGTTTAAGCCGAATGCGCCTTTGTGCATGTGTGTGGAAGAGCGCGATGATTGTTTTCTTTGCTATTTATCTTTTTTTTTTTCATCGCACGTGTTTGGCAGCGCAGGGCGAACGAGGCACAACAGCGGGCCTTTGATAACGGTTGGATGAATTGATTCCAAGTATTTTCTTCACTGTACAAACTGATCTGATTATTGAGATATGTACACAACAAATAGGCGATTTAGTTTAGAAAGGAAAATATATTAAAATTGTTTTTTTCAAATTAGCTAAATTCTACAAACCGGCACATCGATTGTTTCAAAAAGCAAGAGTGTCCGATCTATGGTCATAAACGCTATTGTTTTGTCTAATTCTTGAAAAGCGCGCATTAATACAGAACCAATGTGCCGTTGTAAATCCGCGTTTGTTGTAATAAAGTTTACACTCAAATTAGCCATGCTTAAGGCTCCTTTTTACAATTAAATTGCCGATGCTGACCACAACGTATTCTCGCGTGCCCCAAACTCTACCAACCTTGGTCCGCAGTCGTCCTCGCGCTGTCATCCGCCGATGACAGGAGCGCTCGGGTTTTCATAAGACAAGGAAAAATTGTACAGCAAAAGTTGCTTCACTGCTTTCCTTCGTTAAAGGAGATTTCCCATTTTCCCTTGCGTGCGCGATTACTAACCGACAGTGGATTGTGCGTGTGGGATAAAACGCGCGTGTTAGGCGGGGTCTGGCTGCTGCGGGTGATGGTGTCGGTGTAGAAAAGGTGCGAGTGTGGATCTGCGCCGTGTTTTGGTTCCGCTGGCGAGTAGTGCATTGCTGCTGCTGGAGAGGAAAGGTGGGAAAGAGAAAGTGTGCTGCTGCATCATAGCTCTTCATCGTGTGGCCCTATTGTAAGGCTGTCCACAGTCCTGTAGGTATTGCGCCCCGTTTGCAGAGAAGGATTCCGGCAGTAACATGTCCAGCAAGAAGCAGGAGATAGCCGACAGCTGGGAAGACATCGACGAAGAGCAGGTAGGTGTACGGTGGAAGCTGGAGACGCGATTTCGCCTCCCATCCCATCACCCATGGTGACCTTGTTGACTAATTGACGACTGTTCGTTTTCCAACCGCGCCAGTTGGCCAACGCGATAACGATACTGAAAAACTCAACCAGCGTTGAGGGGGACAAAGTGGACAGTTCGAAGTCGTACGCTGCGTCTGGAACCGCAGCCCGGCAAAATACCTTACCGCAGATGCTGGAGGAGGAGCTGCGTCCGAGGATAGTGGCCCGACCGATGCAGATACTGAAGCGTCCACAGACCAGCGGCGGATCGGAAGGGAAAAGTGCGGCGGACAGTAAACCCAAGACACAGATCAAGTCATTCGACCAACGAAAAGAGGAATATGCCAAAGCTCGGTTGCGTATTCTTGGTTCGGCACATGACGACGAGGAAGCTGAGTAAGTGAAACAAAATTATGAGCAGTGTGAGTGGTGTAGGAATTCGCTTAACACGTTCTGTGGATATCTGTTTCTTTTTGCAGGACGAAGAAAACGACACCAACCACCAATGGATATCGAATAAACAATGTTAACAATAATGTCGGTTCCAGCGGAAATGCTAGTTCTAATGCTAGCAGTACAAGTGGAGGCAGTGGTGGTGGTAGCGGAGGAGTTGTTAGTGGAGATGGCATACCCGGGAATGGTGCAAATAACAATTCGAATAACATGTACCGGTATCATCCGCCATATCGGCAACTGCCTTCAAACGCAATAATTCCAACAGCAAAGCAAAAAGGACCACAGGGACGAGGGCAAGGGGCACCGGTGGTATACTATCCAACGACACCCAACCTCCACCATCACCACCACCATCCGCATCATCCCATGCAAAGCACGCATCCGTTACATCCGCACCACACGTTTCCACCGATGCCACACCACCATCACTTACTTACGCAGCAGCCACACCAGCAGCAACCACACGGCAGTCATCCGTACCAGCATCAACAACACTTTGCCCAGCTTAACCATCAGCAGCCGGGCGGCCGCGACAGTGGATGGTACGTCGGTGGGCGAAACGGAGGCAATTTAACGGTCGGGTACTACGGTGGTGGGGGCAGCCAGGCATATGGTGAAGGAAACGGTGGACCACTATTATCACCACTGCTCGGACATGCACCGCCCGGTGCCATCCCGAACCATGCGATGTCGTACAATGGCGGACAGCCAAACGCTCACGGCAGTTCGGGCGGATCGAATATCACTACCACTAATCAACACGTGCTACGTTTGCCTGCCGGTCCGGACGGGTCGCAAGGTTTCAACATGCGACGGTAGCTAGCTGACGTAGCAGATACTAGTGGTGGCGGTAATGGTGGTGGTGGTGGTGGTCGAGGTGGTGCTAAAGGTGGACGGTGATAGTCCCGATCATCTTTTTCATTTCGGTCATTTTCTTTTACAGATGGCCGAACCTGTCGAGTTCGTTTTCTAGTTCGTCCCTCTAGTGGAATGCTGTGCAAATAGGCGATATTGTTTTTGACCTTTTTTCTCCTCCTCCTTACACCCGTTTATATGGCGACCTTACAAAATGATTTTACTCATTTTTTATATTTCCTGCTAATTTTTTTTTACGTTGTTGTCTCATGTAAAATAATGCTTTCTGTTGAAAAAGCACGTGGACCGGCGATACCAGTCTTTAATTGACACGTGGACACGATGTGTGTGTGTGTGTGTCTGACCACTTTACCTTCTCGGAGGACATCGCATTCACGAGAGCTCTAATTCGTTGTAGTATAAGGACTCGTTCATGTGTACCATGTGTTGGTGTACACATTGCCGCTAAAACAAAAAAGCAACAATCATTTACCTTCTTTTAGTGCTTTTTTCGATAAACTTGTAGTATGAGTTATGTATAAAATGCGTTATAAATATTTGATAATGGTGCAACTGAAAAAAATGACCTTCTCCGTTTCTCCAGTTTTTTTCTAGTCGTTGAATAGCGCAGAGTACAGTAATATCCGAAAAAGAACAGGAATATCTCTAGATTTTAATCTCATCTAAAAAGGACATCCATAGACATTAAGTTAACTTTTGCTATGCTGAGTACAAATTGTATACTTTTTGTTGCTTGAGATGTTCACGGGTTCCAGATCATAATCAGCTTAATATTCTGTTAGTTAGTGTTTGAAGTACAATTGCCATTTGAAATAGTGAGATTATTTAAGTGTGCAAACTAGTGTTGGAAGAATTGAAGACTCCCAATTCCAAAGAAAGGTTCGAATCGGATTTGATCCTAATTGAAGGATTCGATCCGATTGGGATTATATACGGATTCGATTAGAACTCTCCGATCCAGGACTCTTGATATAATCATGTTTTTAGTAATGGATTAGTTTATCTTGGATATCTTCATACTGCGATATTGTTTATCGCGTTTGTTGGGCGTTGAAAGCTTTTTTGTTTTTGTTATATCCTTTGACCGTGAAACACTTCTTCAAAGTTCTTCAAAGCAATTAAAGTCCACCCACTCTACGCCAGGAGACGCGGGTGAAGAAACAGGGATTCGGATTCGGATTTTGACGTTCAAATCCTTGTAAGGATTGGGATTGGAAGATTCGAATCCTTGTAAGGATCGGGATTAGAAGAATTGAATATCCATTGGGATTTTTTCCAACACTTGGCGCAGACTGTGGCCTATTGCATAAAACCCTTAAGAAATAATGTTTTACTTTACAACCGTTTTCGACTTTGACCAATATTTCTCAACCTGTATTTATTTTTTTGTAACAATAACTTTGTGGGGATGGCTGCACCGTAGTGAGTACTGACTATTCAACTAGGTGGAAGGTGGTCGTTAAGCCAATAAGAATAAGTTAGATAGTCGGTTTAGGATTCGACCACCCATTCGTGTTGCGGGAAAGAAACCGGCATCGTTAGTGGCTAGTCCTGTGATCTGCTTCTTGATAAACTGTATAGCAAATTGAATACTTAATCGTGACCTGGAACGTTGTTCTATTATGGATGTGAATCACTGTACTTACTGTAGGCACCTGTTGCCATGGAAATGATGTTACGATGGTACGCAAAATTACGCCCTTCAACTATCGCTTTCGTTATAATTCCGCAAGACCCAGTGCCTTTCATAAACAAAAAAATATAGTTCGTCATCTTTTATGGTCGCGATTGCCATGTGGCGTAGGAATTCAGAGAGCGTTCGAATGGATGCTGTGGAAGGCAACTTAGTGAGGAATTTCTGGAGTCGAACGAGTCTTTCTCTCATTCATCTCACGAGCATAAACGCATGTGGAGAATAGAGATCGCGAGAGGAAATCAGATGTATACTGTGTTGGGTCCAAAAGCAAGAAAAGAAGAGAAGCCTGTTAGCGCCTCCAATTGAGGCATTACACAGCCTCAGTCTCGTGCTCAGGAACGCGAGGTTCGCTTCTGCTAACTAATACAAAAATCACCGTACGGCACAGGAACGATTCGCAAAGCATCTTTATCCGTCGATCAGTGAACAACGTACGAAACCACAACTAGCTCCCTGGAAGAGGTGTTTGTGATTGCTCGAATTCGTTAAGCCGTCCTAATCAAGCTCAATTGACTGCGCTACTCTCGGACAACATTGGCGTGGTCCTCGTTGCGGTAGAAACGGTACAAAAATGGTTCAGGACAGCGAAGCCCTAAAGAAGGTGTTGGTGATCGGTGGCGGTGGTCGTGAGCATGCCATCTGCTGGAAGATGGCCCGCAGTGAACGGGTGGAAACGGTATACGCACTGCCCGGCAGTCCTGGCATTGCGGCCGTCCCGAAAGTTCAGCTAGTGTCGGATGTCGGCGTGAAGAACCATAGTGTAAGTGAGATCATTTGATCCTTTACGACACGGTGTTTAACGGTTTATATTTATATATGTGTGTGTGTATGTGTGTCTTTTCTTGCAGGCCATCGTAGCCTGGTGCAAACAGAACCAGATCGATCTGGTTGCGGTAGGACCGGAAGATCCGCTAGCCGATGGACTGGCAGACGTGCTGCAGGCTGCCAGCATAAAGTGCTTCGGTCCGGGACGCAGCGGTGCACAGATTGAGGCGGACAAAAACTGGTCCAAAGACTTTATGCACCGACACGGTATACCAACGGCCCGGTATGCTAGCTTTACCGATGCAACCGAAGCGAAGACTTTCATCCGCAGTGCACCGTTCGCCGCGCTGGTTGTAAAGGCGAGTGGTCTAGCTGCCGGCAAGGGTGTCATTGTGGCGGAAACGATTGATGAAGCTTGTGCCGCAGTAGACGACATCCTGGGCGAGAAACGGTTTGGTGCGGCAGGGGAGGTAGTTGTCGTGGAGGAAAAATTGTCCGGAGAGGAAGTTTCGGTGCTGGCGTTCGTGGACTCTCGTACCGTGCGCGTGATGCTACCGGCCCAAGATCATAAGCGATTGCTGGACCATGATCGTGGACCGAATACGGGCGGTATGGGTGCATACTGTCCGTGTCCGATCATCAAACCCGCGCAGATGGAGCTGGTCGTGCGCGAGGTGTTACAGCGAGCCGTCGATGGATTGCGAGCGGAAGGCATCAAGTACAACGGTATGTGTTTTGTTGGCTTATTCTATTTTGTTGGTTGTTGCTGCTTGGCTGCTAGATGAAACCCATTGCGATAAGAAAGCACCCCTAGGCGCTGCTTCTCGCGGGGTCAGGATCGATCGAGAAAAATGGAAATCGAAAACAATCGACTTTAGAGCTGCGGGCGGGATAGAGATGACGTAGAGGAGCCTTGTGGTCGTAGAACGACGCACGCGATCTCGTCGGTCGGTGATAAGGGAGCTTGCTTGGACGCGCTACGGTGATGTGTTCCTGCCAATGGCACGATTCTTCGTGGTAACAGGACAGGAATCGATCTAGTTTTGGACGCAATATGTTTTGCTGTTCCATCCTTGATCATCATTTGCTTGCATCGTTGTTTATGTTTGCGTTCATTGAGTTCCCGGTCGTACGAGAGTATTTTTTTACGTTCGTGCTGCTACTGCTCGTCACTTCGTACTACGAATGAAAACTTTCTACTTGATTTTTGTGCTTGTTAAAGATAGTAAAGATTTTGTTCGGTAGCGATAGTGATGATCAGGGGCGGCTCGGTTTTGTAGGCGACAACGGCGCCGGTCTTCAAACGGCAGGATCCCAGGGTTCAAATCCCCTTCGGACCGTCCCCCCGTAGTGAGGATTGACTAACCAACTACGTCGTGGTACCGGCAGTCTAGTAAGCCATTTCGATGGCCGGCATGACCTTAGAGGTCGTTAAGCCAAGAAGAAGAAGTGATGATCAATGAGGGAAGTATAAAAATTGACAATTTATTTAGGCAGGATACCTTGTCATTGAAACTAGAATTGATGGCAGGGCAAGATTTCTTGTAGGGACAATGGATCCTCGAATTACGAGCCTCCCGAAAAGGATCCCGTCAAAGGAATCTGGAATCTTATCCAAATTTATCTAACGGGCTGTGGCAACATGAACACGATCTCCAAACCCAGTCACATGTTGGAAAACGCATTGGGGAAAAATGGAACCCCATTTGATTGAAAGGGGTGAAACTCGGAATTCATCATTTACTCTGCTGCACTTTATAGTCACGCAGCATTATATCATTCATCACCGGAGATCACAAAGCTCAACTGTTACACTCAAAGCTTCATAGAAGATCCTTCTCATCCACGATCGAGTTACTCATATACACCAAAAAAATGTTTAATTAATTGCCAATTAATTAGAAAAAATATTACTTCTTCCCCACAATAGGTGTGCTGTACGCCGGCATGATGCTTACCCCGAACGGGCCGAAAACACTCGAGTTCAACTGCCGCTTCGGTGATCCAGAAACGCAGGTCATTCTACCCCTGCTGGAGAGCGACCTGTACGAAGTGATGGAGGCAACGTGTGACGATCGACTGCACGAGATCGATCTCAAGTTCCGCGCCGGGCTTAGTGCGGTTGGTGTGGTAATGGCCAGCAAGGGTTACCCGGAAACATCCACCAAAGGATGCGTTATCAAAGGTGCGTTTGAAGGATTCTTTCCCTTACCATTGTCGGTATCAGTGATAATGTGTGAATTTTTTCTTGCTTTTCCCAGGACTTGACGCTGTAGCTGCCCGTCCGGAACATCTCGTGTTTCACTCCGGTGTGGCGCGCAACGAACGGGGCGAATTTGTAACCAACGGTGGCCGGGTACTGATCGGTGTCGTGCTTCACAGCGATCTGAAACAGGCAGCCGCACAGGCGACATCCGTCTGCACGACGGCAATCACCTTTGACGGTTCGCAGCACCGGTTGGACATCGCACAGAAAGCATTCAAACAGTAAATGATCGTTGGCTGCCCTTTTAGTTTTGTGAATTGGAAATAAATGCGTCCCGCGTGTGTTTGTGTGTCATGCCATACAAAAAAGCAGCAGAAAACACTAAATTCAACAATTTCGCCTTGTCCGTTCTCTGTGTATCGTCCACCACTCATTGAAACCGTTCTATGTAAAGCTTGGGGAAAGCATATCGCATCATCCAAATCATACTCACTGTTAATCTCTCTTTCCTTTCCTTTTTCAGCCTAAGTTTGTCGTACAAATCGAGTGGAGTCGATATTGACGCAGGAGATGCGTTGGTACAACGCATCAAACCTTTGGCCCGCGGTACCAATCGTCCTGGTGTGGTTGGCGGTCTGGGCGGGTTTGGTGGATTGTTTCGCCTAAACGACGTAAGTGATCGGGATTAGTGATGGGATTCTCTGAGTTCTGACGATTCCGGACGGTTCCAACGACGGTCCGGACGGTGGCGAACGGTTCTGAATGGTTCCTGAAGGATTGGTTGCACCTACCTCCGATGTTTTGTGGAATCGTCTGGAACCAGTTCCGTCTTTTTTCTCCCCATTTCCAATCGGGAAGATTCTGGGCGGAGAAGAACAGCTCCACAGTATTGTAACGTTTTTTTTTAATCGTTTTTAGGTAACGTACACGAATCGTGAAGGAAAATCGGTTAGATACAACGATCCAGTGCTGGTGCAAGGTACGGACGGTGTCGGCACCAAGCTGAAGCTTGCCGAAGCACTCAACTGTTGGGACACGATCGGTATCGATCTCGTGGCTATGTGTGCGAACGATGTGCTATGTGCTGGTGCGGAACCTCTCGCCTTTCTCGATTACATTGCCTGCGGCCGGTTGGAGGTACCGACGGCAGCACTAATCGTGAAAGGCATTGCGGAAGGTTGCCGTGAAACGAATTGCGCCCTGCTTGGGGGTGAAACGGCCGAAATGCCATCGATGTACGACAAGGGCAAGTACGATCTGGCCGGATACTGTGTCGGGGTGGTAGAGCATGATCAAATTTTGCCACGCATCGATCGCATTCAAGAGGGTGATCTAGTGATCGGACTTCCCTCGAGCGGTGTCCATAGCAATGGATTTAGCTTGGTAAATCGTATCCTCGAACGTACCGGTACAAAGCTGACCGATCGTGCGCCGTTCAGTGAGGACGGACGAAGCACGTTCGGGGAGGAGCTGCTTACACCGACCGCCCTCTATGTTGCCCCGTTGCTTCCGTTACTGCGCCAAAGTGATACGGTGAAAGCGCTGGCACACATTACCGGCGGTGGATTGGTGGAAAATGTGCCCCGGGTATTGCCGGAAGGTTTGGCCGTGGAGGTGGACTTTGCCGAGGTGCAAATTCCTCCCATTTTCGGATGGCTAGCGGCTGCGGGCAATGTCACCGAGAGGGAAATGCTTCGTACGTTTAATTGTGGCATCGGAATGGTGGTGATCGTGTCGGCAGCTGATCGCACGTGGAAGGAGAAACTGTTCGCACACGGCGCGGTACTGTTAGGTCGGGTACAACGACGCGCACGTGGCACTGATCAGGTGTTGGTGAAGAACTTCACCCAAGCAATTACGAAAGTGGCAGCTAATTACAAACCGGAAAAGAAATCTCCAACCGCCATATCGTACAAGGACAGTGGCGTTGATATTGGAGCTGGTGATGAGTTGGTGCAACGGATTAAACCGTATGCCAAATCGACCAATCGGCCCGGTGTGATGGGTGGATTGGGTGGTTTCGGAGGACTGTTTCGGCTGCGCGATACTGGTCTAAGTCTGGAGGATCCTATTCTCGTGCTCGGTACGGATGGCGTTGGGACGAAGTTGAAGATTGCTCAGGACTGCAATCGGCACGGTACGGTGGGCATCGATCTTGTGGCCATGTGTGTGAACGACATCATCTGTAATGGTGCGGAACCTCTCGCTTTTCTCGATTATTACGCATGCGGACAGTTAGATGTGCCGGTCGCGGCCAACGTGATCGAGGGTATTGCCGAAGGTTGCCGGCAGGGCAACAGTGCACTGCTCGGTGGTGAAACGGCTGAAATGCCCGGTATGTACGCGAAGGGTGTGTATGATTTGGCCGGTTTTTCGTTGGGAATTGCCGAGCGCAGCCGAATGTTACCGCGGATCGATTGGATCTGTCCGGGAGACGTAATTCTTGGACTACCATCGAGCGGTGTGCATAGCAATGGGTTCAGTTTGGTACATAAAATTCTCGAGTTTGCAGGCCATTCGTACGATGATGTGGCACCGTTCAGTGCGACGGGCAAATCATTTGCGGAGGAATTATTGGTACCCACGCGAATCTACGTACGGGAACTGCAAGCCCTGTTGGCGGAAGGATTGGTGAAAGCGCTCGCCCACATTACCGGTGGAGGTTTTACGGAAAATATTCCGCGCGTATTGCCGGCCGGTGTGGCAGCATTTCTCGATCTTGCCGAGGTGCACATTCCACCAATTTTCGGCTGGTTAGCAAGGGCGGGCAATGTAACGACGGATGAAATGTTGCGCACATTCAACTGTGGCATCGGTATGGTGCTGGTGGTTGCCACCGAACACAAGCACACCGTACTGCAGCGTCTACGCAGTGCGGGAGGAATGGCACTTGGCACGGTGGTGAAAAAATCGGACCCACTCGGACAACGTGTGATTGTGCAAGGTTTCGAGTACACTTTGCGGATGTCGCAGCTTACCTGCTCGCTGCCGAAAAAACGGATCGCTGTACTAATTTCCGGCACGGGAAGCAATCTGCAAGCGCTGATTGATGCGACGCGTAGTTCAATCTTTGGAATTCGTGGTGAAATTGTCCTGGTGGTGTCGAATAAGGCGGGCGTTTACGGGCTGGAAAGAGCAGCTAAGGCGGGCATTCCGGCGAAGGTTATCCTGCACAAAGACTACAACACCAGGGAGCTGTTTGATGCGGCCGTTTCGAAGCTGCTCGAAAAGGAACGCATCGATCTGGTATGTTTGGCCGGATTTATGCGCATTCTGTCGGAAGGATTCGTGAAGCGTTGGAAGGGTGCATTGATTAACATTCATCCGGCGTTGTTGCCACGCCATAAAGGAATTCATGCACAGCGGCAAGCACTAGATGCGGGAGATGTAGAATCAGGCTGTACGGTTCATTTCGTGGATGAAGGCGTCGATACCGGAGCTATTATTCTGCAGGAACGCGTACCAATTCTACGAGGTGACACGGAGGAAGCCCTTACCGAACGGATTCATCAGGCGGAACATATTGCATACCCGAAAGCGCTCCGATTGGTAGCGAACGATATTGCAACCCTTGGAAAAGATGGCACACTGCAGTGGATGAGCTAGCTCTGAATGAGTGTTTGTGGAATAGTGTTAGCAAAAGCGAATCCGAATGGGGAATTTTGATCTAGCAATCTAAAATAATTAGATTAAATTCTCTCCCTAAGACGTACTTTCCGGTAAACCGTTACGACAAAAAAGCTTGTAACGGTTAAACATCCTCGATGAAATACCGCAGTTCGAAGAAAAAAAAATTCAATAAAAAACAAACTAATCTATACCAGTCGTCCTAATCGAATTCCTTCTTCTCCTTTTTGGGCTTCTTGACTTGGGCTGGGTTGACCACATCGCATTGTCATGGCCATGTCGCCAATTCGTTTCCAAGAAACTAGGGTTGGTGGGGCTACAGCCCTCCATCCAAGATTGCATCCGATGTCTCTGATGTTGGAACATCCTCATCATGTGCAACAAACATCGTATCCTTCCGTCTTTTACTACCGTCAGGATAACAGCACCGCCAAACAGGTCAGCTAGCTCTTGGCTCATTCTCCTTCGCCACTCGCCCTGCCACACACCGCCAAAGATAGCCCTTAGTACCTGATAGATGAGCGATGCTAATCAACACACAGAAGAGTCCGTCTCCTTGTCCCAGATCTCTCACCTTACACTGCACCCCGTCCATCCTTAAAAATTCCCAATCGGAAGTAATCCTAATCGAATCCCAGTCAAATCCTAATCGAATCTTTAAATTAGGATTCAGTCCGATTCGAATCTTCCTAGGGATTGAATCTTCGAATCGGCCAACACGAGTGTGGAATGTGGAATTCGCCTGTCGGACAAAATACAAAGAGACATCGTTTGTTACTAGTTTCGTTTTGTCTTTGCTAATTTAATATGTTCAGCCAAACAATGAACCAATAAATCCTAATACACTTGACCTACTACTACTACTACCGGACGGATCGTTTTGAGTCACATCCGATGCTTTAACCTTTCTCTCGTTCTGCTCCTTCTCCCCTTCCCGATGTACCCCATTTTCAAGCACATCATTTCCTATACGTTCCAGATTCAATCGAACCATTTGCTTATTCATCATCGGCACGATTAGATTAAATTTGTCAATCATTTTGTTAATTTTGGCCACCTCTTCCTGCTGCTGTTCGATCCATTTTTCCCACTGCTGCTCCTCGCGTCCACTCAAAGGTACAGGGCCAAGCTTAGCTCGCATCCGTCTCAAATCTTCCTTCAGCGTTTCCACCGCCTGCCGGATATCTTTGTGCAGCGTAATCCACTCCGGCGTAAATCCATTGTCGAGCATAATTTTATTCATCTTGTGCGTGGTAAAATCAACGTACGGATTCTGGGACTGATGGTCGGGCAGCGGTTTACCGAAGCCGGACAGATTGCTAAAATCGCCCCGCGATATCGCTTCCTGGATGAGATCCTCAACGACACGATCGTAACCATACTTGGTTTTAATTTCATGCTTCTTAAAGTAATCGCCCTTCTTCATGAGTGCCGTTTCGGAAGCTTGTGCTTTCGAGAGCCGATGCTCGAGGACACGTTCCTGCGCTTTTGCTGCCCGCACCGCTTGGTATTGCTTTTGGCGTTGGGCTGGCGTACCGTAACCGACACCATCGAAGCTAAGATACTGACGGTGCTGGGGTGCGGTGTGTTTGATATCGTACACCTTCACCTCTTGCTGCAGATCTTCCACGATGCCACGCCGTGCCTTGGCAAACTTTTCCTGCAGTATGCGGAAGGCAGAATCGACCTCTTGGAAGCGTTCCGCGCTCGCTTCCGGGTGACCACTGTCTGGGTGTAGTTTCTTTACCAGTTTTAGATAAGCTTGCCGGACGGTGTTCTGATCGGATTGTTCACTCACACCAAGAAGACGGTAACATTGCTAAAAGACGTTAGTTTGAATAAAAGATAACGTGAGATGAATGTAATGCGGAGGAAAGCTTAACTTACTCACATTATATAATTCCCCCCGTCGTGTGTGTACCATCCGGAAGTGAAAACATTTTCCATAATGTTGCACCAATGATAGAACGCTGGGTTTGTGCGTAAGCATCTTTTTGTTTATAATTTGGCTGCTCAAAAAAAAAAAAAAAAACAACAAAAAATCATTAAAAGCTCACTTTTTTATCCTGCAATTGTACACACAGTACAAACAAACCGGCACCGTGACCTTGATCAATGCAAACAGTGCAGAGAGCGGAGATTTGGAGTGAAAATTATCCTTACCTTGAAAAACAAAATTGTTCCACTGATATATTTGATGGACTTATCACCAATATTGCACAATGTTAGGCCATGTTGAACACTTTTTGCTGATGTTGCTGCAAAGCAAACAAATACAGGTGTGAGCTTTTGGCACACAACAAAAAACAGCTGACCGCGGACACAGCTGGCTGTACTTCGCGAAAGGAAGAAGAAATATCGTGGAAAGCCATTGAAGAAGAATTATGAGAAAGAAAGCAGAAGTTAATTTTTGTGGTTTGAGATTGTGGATTGAGAAACGAATAATAGAAAATAAATGAGTAAAACAAGTGATCAATTTCGACTAAAAATAAGCTCAATTCAATAAACACGCAGCTGAGAAAGTAATCAACATGTTGCTATAAACGCTCGCTCGTACAGCTTCAAAAGTGCGAGAGCGAGAAAGAGCGAGCGAATGACAGATTCCAATTTAAACAACAAAAGAAAAACGCACACACACACACGCGCGCGTACCATTTGCACGGGTGTCAAAGAACACCGAAGTGGAGACGTGGAAAACAGCTGCCCCCTGTGGTGCGTGTTTGTGCTTTGTTTAAAAGAAATTTGGCAGAATATCTACTCGTCCGCGTGTGTAAGACACAATCGTGCTAGGTGACCGGTGTGTGACCATCTCGATACGAAGTCGACGGTACGGGGATGGCGGAGAAACGACGTGCGAAGAAGCGAAAGGATGTAAGTTGTGTGGCTAGCCGTGTTGCGAGAGATCCGCCTAAACATCAACCAACATACCGCCGCTGTGGAAAGGTCAAGGCTTCAGTGCCTGCCTGCCTGCCTGCCTGCGGCTCTGTGTTGTTAAACAAGATAAGGCACCCGAAAACATTGCGTCCAATCGAGTTGATTCTAGCGGTGGTACCAGATGCTCCGTGGCATATCCGGGTACGACAGTGGGCAATAGCGGAAAAGGGAGAAAGTTTTGCTCTCCTTGTTTGCCTACCCTGCCTTAACCCATTTTTTTGCAGCGTGCAAAGTAGAGGGCGACGTCACAGGTCTTGTGTGGACCTAATTGATTTGGCCTACTGCATGAACTGCTGCTGGTTAACTGGTTCTCGAACGATCGTCCCGTCGACGGATGAACCATGGTTACTAGCGGGATGGAGAACCGTGGTGTGTGCACTCTAGACGAAGAAAAACAGGTCACTGGTTCGGATACGCTTGAGTGATGGTGCGAGAACACGTCGTACGGTCGGTGTTATCGTAAAAAATGAGTCGAGAATTTGTACATCACCTGAACAAATATCCGTGGATATCGTGGCCTTCTTTTCCAAATCCACATCGTGACGCGCACCAGTTTGTTCCAGTGCAATTTCTACCGATCTCAAGTACCGTACGGTGGTGGCGGGTGATTTGATTGCTCACCCTGCTGCGCCACGTGTTCCACTCCAGTGGGAAGCTGGCGATACCGTTCGTTTTCGTTTGCAGCTAATGACGCCGTAGTAGCCCGTAGAGCAAAAATGAGTGACAGTGATTCTTTCTATCCCGACCAGGAGTACAGTGGCCCCGGTGGCGTAGATCAGGAGATTGAGAAAGCTACCAAGGAGGAGTACAAGGTGGCAAAATGGCTCAAAGCGAATGTGCCGACGAAAAAGACCAAGTTTCTCAATCACAACGTGGAGTACTTTTCCTGTGAGTAAAATTAAACTTTTTTATCATTTTTTTTTATCTAACATAGAGGAATTGTAATTCCCCCGCTTTGTGAACGGACGGACGGAACTAGTTTATTTTCAAAAAGATACGGTACGTACCTGGCAGATACTTTGAATCTACTTCAACCAAAAATGAACAGCGTCACAGTATCTGTCTGAGCATGATTTGCCGGTCTAGTTTTCTCGTCTAACCAACAATATCGCGGATCAAGGACCTTGCTTCCTGAGAGGATCGCAAGTTCAACAACAAAAATTCACAGGATTTCTTCTTCTTAGCTTACCGACGTACTAGGTAGCGCTGGCCATCAAATGACTTACTAGACTTGCTATAACCACGTAGCAAAATAGTTCCGTCGCATTTTTATTTATATCATGTCACTTAGGCCGCAGAACTTTAATTACTATCGTATTATTGTAGGGAAATATCAATATCGAATTTTTGCATTCCAGGTTGGCGTTCCGCTCCTTTTGTAACTGAAACCAGTTCCGTTCCGTTCCCTTTTTTCAACAAATTTCCCAACACTATCAGACGATGCAATCATTGTTTGCTTTGTTACCTTATCCCGTTTACTAATTGATTTCTTCTCTTTTTTCCATCACATTCTCTTCAACCTTTTCTCCTGGGTTTTCTTTTGCCGATGCCACCAATTGCACGCGTCCAGCGATCAAAGCAATCGATGCGCTGCTTGCGTCAAAGTTTGCCCAGGGTGACAATTGTCTCTTCCCGCACCGGCAGGCCGCAATCGATTTTATGGCCGATATGTTGTACCACAAGTTTTTTCATCGCGCCCGAAAGGTGCCGGTAAGCGAGCAGGAGCTGCGAGGCAAGAGTGGCAGCAAGAAGGCAGTGGAGGCGGTCACACAGGCGACGCCACAGGCGGCTAAGGATGGTGGTAAGGCAGCGAAAGAGGATTCGCGTGCAACCGATGCTGAAAGCAGTCACGCCGAAGGTGGCAGTAAGGTGGTGGAGGTGGCGGAAAAACGCAAGCGCAAAATCCGTTTGGAGATGCATCCGGAGCAGGTGTTTATCGATGGGCACGAGGCCTACGTTTGGCTGTACGATCCGATACCGATGCATTACTGGATCTTTGGTGCATTGCTTGTGGTCGGCGCGATCGTGATCTGTCTGTTCCCGCTGTGGCCACCACTGCTGCGAAAGGGTGTGTACTATCTGAGTATAGCGGCTGCCGGTTTTCTGGTATTTATTCTCGGTTTGGTCGTACTACGGTGCATCATCTTCTGTCTGGTGTGGGTCGTTACGGGTGGCAAGCATCATTTCTGGTTGCTCCCGAACCTGACGGAGGATGTCGGATTCTTTGCTTCGTTCTGGCCACTGTATAATGTAAGTAAAAGTGACCGGCGCCCAATTATGATCCATTCTAATTCGTTTAATTTCTCCTATGCAGCACGAATACAAAGATGGTCAAACTGGTACCACCGACAAATCTGGCAAGAAGACGAAAAAACGAAAACGTGACAAGGATAGTGGGGGTGAGGAGGAAAGTACCACCGGCGGCAATATCCCACCGACGATCGACGAGGTGAAGGAACGGGACACGGAGGTGGAAAGTGTCCAGACGCCACCAGCGGCAACGTCGGCCGAAGGACTACGACAACGCGGTGGCAAACAGCAGCCACAGAGTGAATCGAAACCGGTAACCCCGCAATCGTCATCGGTCACGATCGCGGAATCGATCGACGAGGAGCAAAAGTGAGTTTGTTTGTGGGGAGAGGGAAAACGGTGTATAAATCGTAAATTGTCTCCTGCTTTAGTTGATGTTACTAACTGCTTTTAGTTGTTGGTGCTTTGAGGTTTTCTTCGCTTCTTTTAAATAAATTTTTCCTTTTGTTTTATTTTTTCGCTATTTTAGTTTCAGTTTTGTATAATAAATTTCGTTGCTATTTATCTGTTTTCGATGTTTTTTTTCATAACCTTCATCCTTTTATGTAGTGCAATTGTTCATATTCACCGTACAGAGACTACTTTCATCAGTGTGAGAGGCGAATGTAGTCTCAGAGACTCAAAGCCTCTACAAATAAACAAACAAAAGATATTTTCATCTCTTAAACAATTTTTTTTATTAACTCATTTGTATTATATGGCTTTTAGTGAAAATTTGTACGGCTTACACATGTTACGGGGTATCTCAGCAATTTTTGGTGCTTTCCTTTTTTGACACGCTTGACACCCATTTATTTTAGTTCTTGTCCCGAAGTTTTTACACGCGTTCCCATATATTTTTGGTTTCTGCTATTGATTTTTGATTTCGTTTTGGTGATAAAACTCAGAGTGAATCTTTAGTATAACACACGAGAACAAAAATGTATGGGAACGCGTGAAAAATTCTCTGGATACCCTGTATTATTTGTAAAATACCGTTTGCATTGAAAATTTTATCCTTAATTTATGTCCTCACTTTATTGGCTTTAGTGTATGCTTTTTTCTTATTGTCATTACCGATCTCAACACGTGTTCACAATCATTTAATTGCAGTTCCGGAACACCGTCGGAAAGCGATTCGGAAGGCTCGCAGCGCTCCTCGACGGGGAAGGACTTTGAGATGGTTGAACCCGACGAGGTGGATACCTCGTAAAAGGCAGTCACAGTCGTTTCATATCATCTCACCCATACAACCTGACCGTAATCATCATCACAGACATCATGTACTTTTTTATGCGTTTGTTTTTAACATCAACATTTTTCAAGAGCGATCACAAGAGCACGTGCGCCAAAATTCCGCAAACCCTTACGCTTCCGAATGTACGATTTGATAGTACGCGACCTGTCACAGGCACGCTTAAGCGTCAGTCGTTTCGCAACCACCGTCAAATTCCGATTCGATTTTGGTGCCGTTTGGTGTGTTTTGTACGTGCCCACTTGAATTCCGTCCTGCGAACAAGCGAATTCCAGCGTAACAAGCGTGTGTAAAAGTGTTTTATTGGATGACGATTTATTATGTCGCCTTTTTTTTTTAACCCAAAGCTAATGTTGACCCACCTGAGCTAGCGTTGTTTGTGATACCGTTTGGCCGGATTTGCTAAGATTGATCCGAGATAATCGCGGTGATTGAGTTGTATCTAACACATGCGATGGATAGCGTAGCGTCCAATGTCTGAGTGTAAATGTTGGCGTTAATTGCTTTGATAAAAGAAAAACAATGGCCCCGATGCTCGTAAAATGTTAATGTCACACCACACCCAACTCAATAGGTTAAAACAAATGATCGAAATGAAAAAAATGTCGTCTCCCGTTGTTTGGCTGGTGGGGATTATTTGATCCCACTGAAACAATCGGATTGGTTCCCTTGCTCTGTTATCAGCCGGCTAGCGGCGTGTTATGCGTTCGTTATCTGTCCACTTCCGTGCATTAAGCATCAGAACGAAGCGTGGCGTGAGTGTGTTTTAACATTGCTTTTCTTTTTTTGGGCACTACAAACAACGTTCTTTGACATAAACGCAACCGCGAAAAAAAAGAAAGTTTAATGAGAACCACAAATCTTGTGCCCGGTGCAAAATCTCTCCAGTAGAGCGTGAGGGAGCGCGCGCGCGCGAGTTATTCGTACGAATCGAACCGTGTTGGATTTGACCGGTTTTTGGTGCGATGTTTCGGAAGTGTATACTGTGTGCTGGCCAACCGACGAGTCTCGTGAATTGGTTGTTCTGTGTTCTGTGATTGCTTCTATCATCTGATTTCCTTTCGTTCATCCGGACACAATCAATGTGTCCGATTGTAGCGCGATTATTTACCGCGAATAGACAGACAGCGGACAGATAGAGTGCTAAATACAAAACATACGCATACATTGTTAGATGGGAGGCAGTTCCGACAGCGCGCTAAAGACGACCGGCCAAATGTGGTGTCCGGTGGAATGGTATTTTTACGGTGAAATGAAATATGTAACGTTTGTAGACCGAATAAAAAGGGAACCATACATAAATAAAAAACAAGCTAACAGTGTAAACGACGATAGAATTTAGTGAAAAGATATAGAGAATGAGGGAGAGTGAGACACGAAGGAGAAGGAGAGCAACAAAAAAAAAACACAAAATAAGAATGTTTTTTGTAGTGTGTGCAAAAGTTAGGTAAGGTTATATTATTCAATAAACTTTATGGTATGAAAAATAGTAGCTCCTTTTACTTGTATCCATTTTTATTTTGTATTGTTTAGTCATCAATCGTAAAACGAAGCTAAAAAAGATTATAAGTTAGAGGACGATTTTGTATGTAACACAATATTAGGAGTTAAGTATTGTTGAAATTGAGCAACATGTTTTCATGACGTTTGTGTTAGGTTTTTTACAAAACTGGATAGACTGACTAGATCTGTACATAAGGATCTGTATCTGTAGAACTGTAGATGTGGCAGATCAAAGAGTTTTTCCGCTTGTGTAGCGCCAAAGCCGAGGAGGAAGAAGGTGAGATTTTTCCTTAGAACTTTGGACAAGGGTTTGATATGAAATTGAACTGCTCTTAGTACACAAAATCCAAGTTAAGGTTACTTTTTGCTATTGACTTTGACCCTTTGATGAAGCCCCTTCGACGAGGCCTCTTCAAGTAGGTTTCTTCGATGATGATACGTTGAAGTACACGGACAGTTGTAGCGCTATATGGAAAATGATAGCGCCTTCTATTGTGAAATTCTCTAAACTCGAAATTCACCACATCAACGAGGCCCTTTCACGTGGCGTCCGATGCCGTTTGCGAGGCCCCTTCGACGAGGCTCCTTTCACGAGGCCCCTTCGACGAGGCCACTTCGACGAGGTCCCTTCGACGAGGCCCCTTCGACGAGGCCCCTTCAACGAGGCCCCTTCGACGAGGCCCCTTCGACGAGGCCCCTTCGACGAGGCCCCTTCGACGAGGCCCCTTCGACGAGGCCCCTTCGACGAGGCCCCTTCGACGAGGCCCCTTCGACGAGGCCCCTTCGACGAGGCCCCTTCGACGAGGCCCCTTCGACGAGGCCCCTTCGACGAGGCCCCTTCGACGAGGCCCCTTCGACGAGGCCCCTTCGACGAGGCCCCTTCGACGAGGCCCCTTCGACGAGGCCCCTTCGACGAGGCCCCTTCGACGAGGCCCCTTCGACGAGGCCCCTTCGACGAGGCCGCTTCGACGAGGCCCCTTCGACGAGGCCCCTTCGACGAGGCCCCTTCGACGAGGCCCCTTCGACGAGGCCCCTTCGACGAGGCCCCTTTGACTAGTCTACTTTGACTAGTCTACTTTGAAGTAAACGGACAGTTCAAAGAAAAGGTTGGCGCTCCCTATTGTAAAATCCTCCAAATCTCCACAGTTTCGCATAAATACAAGCATTTATTTCGTTTTAATCTGAGTGCTACAGGTTTGTTTTGAATGTGGGATTGATTATTTAAAATTGTTAAACGAGCTCAAAAAAACAACACTTAACGTCGTCCTGCTATGTACCACAGCAAGCGAAGGGTGAAAAAGTACAATATTTCTACCATACCGAGCACACTGAAGCCTAGAAAAAATCCTGCCGTACCTCCTATCGATACTGGGAAGCAACAGACGAAGAAAACATCATTACCATGGACGCTGGGTGTGCGTGTGTGTGGTCCGGCATTACTTACCCAGCAAATCGGTGAAAGTAAACAGAAGCTGCCGGCTGAATCGAACCAATGGATAGCGTTTCACGACAATCAGCCCACCGATGCTACCGATGAGCTTTTGCGTTTGCTTCAGTATCTGCAGAAGAAGAGGCGAAGTTATTATTCCGATGCACACGTTAGTGTTTTAAGCGGACAAGCAATATAAATCCCGGTGGAACGTGCTTTCGGTGCAGAATAATGTGCTGTAGGATGTGAGTGAGCAGGCGGTAGATTAGGTAGGATTTTGTTCGGAAATCGATTTACAAACAAGTGGCAGAATGTTTCGTCCATCATCCATACCTGTCTATGCTCGATGATGACCTTTGAGTCTACGCAGTTCTGCTCGCAGTAGCAGGGAATACCCTTTTTGTCGTTGTTATCCTGCTTAAACTCGAGAAATAGTTTCTGATAGCGTGGAAAGCACTTCATCAGCTGCTTGTAGTGGCAAACTTTCTTCGCCCTCGGTCCATCTTGAACGGATGCGTACGGTATTGGGGAAATATTGAATTGTTGCATCGACACCGTCCCATCGCCGAAACCACTTACCGGGATTAGGATAGAAATGGGGTATGCAACCGCACAGCTTGTCGGCGAGCTGGATGCGACACTCCTGCAAACAGATGCCTTTAGTATAGATCTTGTAGTGCGTCAGGTTGGACTCGTAGTGAAACCGGCAGCCACGCTGCGAGATTGTCGTGTCCCTGTAAGAGTAAGGAATCAAGGAGAAAAATCATTCTACAGTGCGACGCTTTACCAACAATCGTACTAACTCTTTAAAATCCTTCGTGGTAACGATTTCGATAGAAAACGTTTCATACTCGTGCGCTTCATTTGTCAGCGGTTGATACTTGGCAATGTTAAGCGTCTCGTACGGGCTGTGATAAAAGATCTGAAACGGAAAGGGTGAGACAGTGAGTACGAAAGTGGGTTCGATCGACCGTTCGATCGGTTCACCGTTATCGGTGGCTCAAAGCCAATAAAGCTGTACGTAATGTCCCCATCAAAGAGGTTCCCGTATCGAACGTTATGCACGACACGTGACAAGTAAAAATCGTCCAACGGTGTTTGCTTTCCGGTCAGCAATAAACTGTGTTGTACAGGAGAATTGGACATGTAAATGTTCGTTTCCGCGCGTTATTTACGAAGCGTCTAAGCAAACATTACCTAGCAGTTAAGTTTGACGAGATGAAACTGTTGGTGGTGTAGCAGATACCGTACTCGGTAAGTGTTTGATAGGTGCGTAAGTACTCGAGGTTGCTTTGCGTGCGGACACGCAGTTCCGTATCGTCCAGACGGGTAAGATCGCGGGTAAGGTTGTAGATTACCATCATGTAGTTTTCCGGCTTTATCTGTAACATATCCAGCAGGCTCTATCGGGTTGTTAGGTGCATAAAATAAAAGGATTAGGTGCAAGTTTAATTTCTTTGGATGTTTCTACGGGATCAGTTGCATTAACGCCTGGAGGTAGACAATGCAAAAATAATTAAATTTAATACTTTCCAGCGTGATAGCCGGAAGAAGATAGAATATTTGGATAATATTTATCGCCAACATGGCGATTGTTTTGTACTAAAATTACCTGATAGTTTGCAATTTAAATTTTTATTGCTCAGTTTTAAAAATTTACTTGGGTAAATGGGTGCATATTTACAGTTTTTATCATAAATGACTGAAAGAATGTACAATGTGTAAATTACATATAGGGCCAGTAAAGTTTTTGAGCCATATTTTGCTTGAATAGTTCTGACGATGATTTTATTTTTGCGACTGCTTTTCTCATTGAAAAAAACGACTTTTTTCAGATGCATGGTAAAATTAAACGGTAAAAGATACTGCAACCAATTAAATTGCATAATTTTCTCTATAAAATCTTTAATTTCAGACCAAAAATATCTAATCTGAATCTCGTCAGCTAGGCTTTTGCCTTTTTTCTGTTAAAAGATCGCATATTTCATCATTCATCGCTGACTTTGACTATGCTATTGTTTAGACAGATTTTCCTCTTCAAATTGAGCTAGAAAATTGCGATCCGTTGGTACTGGGCACACTTAGGTTGGTCAGGCTCCCAGAATCACCAAACGCTCTTTTTTTCTAGCACTTTTTTGCGGATAGATAACCACACCACTTCACCCTCTTTGTGGTACTTTTTTATGCATGTGGCAACTATTGGAACGCTTCAATTGTGAACCGCAGCTTCTGTGGAATGTTCCAGAGGCTTGAAATGGTCAGATGACCAGATCTAGGCTCCCCCTCTATAAACCTTTCCTTCTCCAGGAAGGCCAGAATCTGATAGATATTTTCCTGATCGCATCCGACTGACGGGAAATGTGACACAACGACAGAATTTTTCTCGGGCCCGGATTGAGGAGACGGTACGAAGAAACTTTAGCGAAAATATCTTTTCCTATTCCCGTTCTTGCTATTGTAAATTAAGCGATAGATCTCCCAAATTTTGACAGTATGTAGTCAACTGACCACCAGGTGATGGCGTAAGCGCATGAAAAATCGTAACATTTTTGTCTCTTTTTTCATGTGTTCACCAGTATTTATAATTTTGAAAGGGATAATTTTAAACAGCAATGAATGTTGGGATACAATCCCATCCATTAGCTATAATTATGACTTACTCATACTTACATCCACATTATCGCTGTACTTAATATTTTCAAAATTGAAGTACGATGAGTTGGCCAGCGACTCCAAAAAGTTAAACAACTCCTCCTGATCTTCTTCCTTCGAAATGCCATTTTTACTGTAATTTTTATAGAAGAACAGTATGTAGGTTTTATTTTCTTCCGGTCATGACTCCGGTACTGTCGCTTTACAAACCTGCAGTAGTTGAGTAAATACGGTCGATGGATACGTGTGAGCGGACAGATTGTAAGACTTGGCATGGAGGTGTTCCAGTAGTAATGATCCTTTTCAATCGCAACCACCGTACTCTTGCTTTGGTAGCGCTCCCAGGACACAAAGCTCAGTACGACAGAGAAGTAAATGGATACGACGATCAATGCCAACCAGAAGAGCCTGCGTAAAGCGTCAGCTAGTAATTAGCTTCATTTGAATGAATTTAAAATAAGCTTCCTACTTTTCCAAAATGTGTAGAAAGGGTTTGCCCAAATGTGCTAGCCCATGGACGGCACCTTGCTCGAGAAAGATAAGCACAAACGTGCTGATGGACTTGCACAGCCGCAACAACCATCCTATTGGTCCGCTCGTGTCCTGCTGTCCAATATATTTTTCCACCCGTTTTCGACCACTCGATGGTGGTGATTTTGCTTTCAAACTCATCGCACGGTTTCACACGCTGTGTCTGAATTGGAAATAAAAACGGTTTAAAATTTATTTCACAACCAACGATTGAACACCTACGTTGTTCTCATGAATAGAAGCGATAAACAGAACTATAATTTACTAGCCGGTAATAGGGCCTGCTTACATGTCAGCTGCTAAGTGCTGGAGTTATTTATTCATCCACACGTGAAACGGCCGCTATACCGAAGGAAAAAACGTGATCGCAAAGCAATAAGAAGAAGCAACAGATAAAAGATTGTGATTTACGACTGTTGGTTGTTGGAATTGTACAATAAATTCATGTTTTATAGTGTCGTTAAAAAAGTGTGTAATTATTCTTGCTTTTTAAATCATAAATCGTTTCTAAGTCAGCTGAAAGACTTTAGAAGCTGATTAGAAGGTTTAATTTAAATGTGAAAATGGTAATATTATACGCGATAGAAGGGAATGTTTTTCCTTAAAAAAATCATTAAATAAAAAAATGCATAACACACGTGGTTTATCACAGATGCATGGAGGCGCCCAGTCTTTGATCAATGTTTCATTTATTCTTAGTATTTTCTTGTTGATGGGATTTTAAGATACTCTTTCTTCTGTTATAACGAATTTTATTGATGATAACTGAAATGTTTAAATTACAATTAGATCTTTTTTTAATTCATTCCAAGCGCTTCTGCCCAGGTGTGTTATTAGTGTGTCACTTACTGTAGGGCGTGATCAATTGCCATGTATGCGCTGAGTGTTAACCGGTGTAGTTTCGAAACTCTCCATAATTATTGTAGAGGGGGGCTGCAACATGGCACTCATTAAAATGTTCCTTTTTTTCTCAAGCAACAAAATACCAATACCTTCCGAAGGGAAATTTAGGTTTAAAATACATTTATTCAACATACCACCTGAAACACTTCACATACATACGAGTATTTTGCCTGCGACTCTGCTCCATGTTCCAGCGTCATGCAGTTAACAATATTTTTACCCCCCCAGCTAAACCCGATCCCTTGCCCTCCCACTCCCCATCCCCCCCTCCAGCCAAGTGTCGGACTTTTGTCGAATCGAGTCCTACTCCGAATCGTCTACGGGTTGTTTGGGTCGTTTTGATGGACGACGGCGGGAAACCTTCGATGGGCTGTTGGCCGGTTTCGGTTTCGGTGTTGGCGGATTCTCCAGCTCTTCCAGCTGCTTATCGGTAAGACGATCCTTATACCAATCGGCACTGTTGAGAAAGCAAAGGGGGATGCATTCGTTAATTCACCTTGAAGCGTAACAAGTTTAAAGTAAACCGTTTCATACCAATCCGGCACCTTCCGGGCCCATTCACAGTGTTTGCCGACGTCGTCAAATGCCTGTCCGAGCTTGCAACCGTTGCGACGCGGTGTTTCACCGTTGATGCACACGTAGAAGAACTGACAGTCGTCCGGATCGGCATACCGTGGATGGGTAGCGGCTTCGCTTTCGTTCACCTTCGGGCAGCTAAACTTGAACACATCCTCCGAAGAGCAGCCCTTCTTCTGTGCCTCGTCCGGCCACGTACAGATACCGGTGCGGGGATTGAACACCAATCCTTCCGGGCAGGTGATCATGTTAAACATACCATCGACGCAGTAGTAGAATTTATCGCACGCCCCAGTTTCACTGGCAAAGTAACCGTTCTGACGTGGACAGTGCAGGGAAGGTATCGGGGTTTCTATTGAAGAAGAAATTGAATAATGTTACGTTTAATCTATTACAAATGTCAATGTTTTGTTATCCTGGTCATGGCACCACTCGATGTTATATGTGAATAATACCATTCTCGCCTATATTTCCTGTTCAAAGAGTGTTTCCTGGATGTAAAAAAGAGCACTTTTAGCTCGTAGAAATTGATAATATTGATGGCTTATACTATTTTTAATTTCTTTTGAGAGTAACTCCAGTATCTCTTTGTTCTAAACATTCTAAAAATAGCTTTTTGAAGCGAATTTCTCGCTTTAAAAATTAGCTGTTGCACTTGATGAATTCTTTCAAATTTTAATCGTAATAAATTTTTATTAATCTTATAATATTTTTTTTATTTTTCAAGCTAGTAACTGCTTCAATAGCTCTGTATTTTGTTTACAGTCATAAAGTCTGATTTGCATTTTTAGTTGAGATTATTACGAGATCTCATTATGCGAATTTAATAATAAAGAAAATTAATAGAAAAGCATGTCATTTTTTGGTGCCATGACCAGGAAACCCACCAAAAACCGATAATATTACTTACGCAGTTTCGGGCGCTTGCTGCAGTCAATATTAAACGGCAGATCGCACTTCTCCTGATCGGAATCGTAATCGTTGAACACCATACCGTCCGGGCATAGCTTCTCGGTAATTTGTCCATCACGGCACTGATAGTACTTGTCGCACTGTTCCGCATCCGCAAAGTATCCGTTCGGTTCGGGACAGTTCTCCGACAGTTCCGGGTCGATCTCATCACCGTCGGTCGCCTGTACCGGGCCCTGCTGTCTTACCGGACTGCGTGCGGGGGCATCGGAGACTGCCGCCGGTTCACGGGTGCGGGCAGCCCAACCACCACTTGCCGTTCGTCGATTTTGCTCATACTGCCTTCGGAGCTGCGTTTGGGCAGTGGATAGTCCTGCGTAGTTGGAAAGTAAAGCCGAATTCATTAATTTCAATCATAACCCATTCATCGGTGTCCCCATCAATGCAGGTTGGTCATAAATAAAGGTAATGTTTTCCTTCGCCCGACATCAGGATGCAAAACGAAGCCATCACTCAATGGCGACGGTGCACGGTAGATGCTAAAAATATGATCGCCAAAACCCCGTACAGACGTTGATGCAATGATCATTGATCAAGTGGTCCGCATGCCCGGTGCATGCTCCAGAGTTGGCCACCCTCCAGCGATCCTTTTGGCGGCGATGCACTTGCCGACAGCAGCAAGTGCAACCGCACATGACATAAAGGGGCATGGTAGATAATTAAGCGTTGTTTACGCTTTTCCGTTACGCGAGCGGGGAGCTATAAAGGTGGTTTACAAAATTTCACTTTCAATTAGTAGCACACATATCGCGCTGCGCTTGTGAGGGACGGGTACGTTAAACGATTTTCACATGCTCGCTAAACTCAACAAGCGAATCGATGCGAATGGGTAGTTGGAGGGCGTACTCCCTTGCAAGGCAGGGGGAGGGTTTGGCCGAAGCCGGTCTGGACGTCGCAAAAATAAATATCAAGGTCTTGTTGGAGGATTCGAAGTCGGTCGCAATAAGGGTAGCCAAGGTGCCGGTCGTGCAATTATGAGCCGGTCGTGCTCGGAAGTGGTTCGACAAGTGTGTGCTATTACTGTTGGGCGTGATTTTTAGAGTAAGATGTGAAGTTTTTTTGTTAGTGTTTTATAGTTGTATAGTTTGTTTACAAAAACGTGGTGATCAGTGAAAAAAAAAATTACTTCTTCCTATTTAAGTTGAGCTTGATAATAAATAATTTACAATAGTCAGTCAATAGTCAAGTGTAACAATAGTCATGATAGGTCTAGAAAATGCCTAAGTAAAAATTACTTAATTAACTCATTACTAAAACTAATTACTAAAACAAATAAATATTTCTATTTTGAATAGTATGTGAGTTGAATTAGAATAGCTAAATTCTATTTCTCATTGTTATTACAACCTTTAACTCAGCGTTTCCGTTTTTCTTGCTTGACTTTTCCCGATAAATTTGGAGTAAAATACCCTATTGACAAAATTGCCTTTATAACCACTACTAAGGGATTTGTCAAGATATATTTGCACTAAAAGTGCCTTCGTTAGCAGACTGGAAAGTCTCCAAAACTGCAAAAGAAGTACTAAAATTATGTAAAAAAAAAGCTACTAAATACACCTAAAAAAAACCGGTATTTTTCGGGTAATTCACTTAACGCTGGTAGAGTTATTTTTTCAGTAACTATATCGCATATTGCGAAGTAAAGAATTCATTTTGTGCAACTAAAAATACAAGAAATTTAATTATTTATTACACAATACATGCGCTTCTTTTAATCAAAACCAAAATAAAAGCGTTAAAAAAACTCTCCCGTCAAAGTCTCAATTCATCATCGAAATAGCAACTGGTCATTTCGTCGTTGCTCGTTAACCTGTTCTTTTGATGATTCCTTTTAAGCCTGTCGATGATGATGATGATGATGGGTATGTGATGGGAGCTTGTGCCCTTTTTTATGTACCCATTGCAACCGTAAAATTGCAGTTGTGAGTCGGTCGAAGTCAATTTTGGATCATAAAAACCTGACCACCAAGTGCAACACAAAAGGAAGAGGACAAAAAGTCCAGTTGGAAGGGGGAATAAAGATGATCAAAAACCAGTTCGTTTGGAGTATTTTTTCATAAACCAAAAGAGTCGTCTTCCTTGACTTACGATTGTTGTCGTAGACAGTTTTTTTTATGATTATTTTATCTTGATAGGAATATCCTCATTTCGTCACGAGGTTTCATGCGAGATTGGGTTCCCGCCAGTAAATGGTGCTGCTGTCCCTATACGATAACAGTGTGTGTGACCGTGATCTTTACATCCCATGATGCACAGTTGCACAACTCGTCTACTTGCAGTGAACAGATTTGTTTCAGCCAGCAGGAAGTTTGTAGCTGGAACGTGTTTTGATAATTAGCGCCATTAAACAGCGTTAAAGCGTCCCTTGAGGTAGTGCTCAAACGCTTCGGACATCCAACACTTTTCATTTATCATGCCGTTGCGTCACTCGCAACGAAGTCTTTTAGGAGAAATAAAAACTACTGCTGAATTATTTTCTGACGTCGATTTGGCGGGTACCTCACAACCGTCGCGGTGAACTAATTTTAAACCATGCTTCCGATCACCTGTAAAGTACGAGCTGTAATTTTCGAGACGAATTGATCGACGCTACTTCCCAGCAGTGCCCTTCCGAAAAACGGCCACAGCAAAAATGTGTGTTTTGGGGCGAATGTGTTGTGAGTCGTATTAAATCTGTCATCTTCGGAACCCGAAAAACGACCCATCGAATCAACCGATCGGTTAGTTACACGCGCCAACACATGTGGTTGAGTTTTCGGACCGGTTTTTTTTAAACTGATCAATCTACCGGTTTTCATACCGGAGTTTTGTTGTTTTTTTTTCCGATTGTGCTGTTGGAATGTTAAACGTGATTATTGGCTACGATATGGAAGTTTTAGTTTTATGCGTATTTTAGCTAAAATTTTCAATCCGTTTCAATTATTGAAAGAGAAGGTCTACCGATGCGATGATAAGGCATATTTAGTTTACAACCCACCCTGGAACACACGTACTGGGGGTAAAAACAGTTGTGTAAATAATACCCATCGATAAAGTGAGGGGCGGGAAACGAATCCGGATGGGGAGAAGAGTTTTATGGGTAGCTTACAAGCGTACGGCTAGGTAAAGGTGGTATTATTTGATTTATTTTATTTATGTCTACAGCACTTTCTGCGCTTCTACTAGCTTCGTACTTTGTAGTACAATTTCTTAAAAATGCTTCTTCTCAAGCACATTTTCAAGGTAGTATACTTTATGTTGGTTAGTTTTCGAACTACAATTACATGGAAACGCTCGCGCTGATTGCATCCCCCGATGATGCATCATGCCAGCCGTTGCCAATTACTTGCATTTAATCAACCTCAAAATAGATTTGACTGTCAAGGGTACACACATGCTGAATCGCACCGCTACTAGGCAACCGTAGTGATGACGTACGAAGCTGAGCGAGCGACATGCTTGCCGGTGTGAAGATGAGTGAGATGAGTAAAAATGTGATGTATCTCACGCATGAGAATGTAGCTAAGCGAACACGACGAAGAACCACTAGCTTAGAAAATTGGTATTGGAAAGGGATCGTTGGAAGACAGGAGAGGGAAAGGTGAAGAAGGGGATCAAGAATATGCTGGTTTATCGGTAACAGTGGCCTTGTAATGATGAGTGGCGTGCGTCGATATGTAAAAAAAATGTAAACATATTTTAAAAAATCTTGTCCGTTTATGCTTACTTCCTATGATAACAAGATAGTGGATTTGAACCCAGTTTTCTTAACATAACACAGAGTAAATAAAAAAGGGGCAAATTTGTATACGCACGAGTTTGCGTGCTGCAACATAGTACGGAAGAGACGTGCCGTGCTGTTCAATATTTTTTTTTTGTCCAAATTCGGCTGTAATAGCGCACAACACTTTTGGCAGCGATTCGAAACGCCCTTGGGAGTGCGTAATTGCATATAAAAAAGGGAACCATTAATATTAACAAAGGTCACACTTTACGAATGAATGAAAGGATCGGGTTTTTTCCTTTGTCCTGCGCTAGTGCGAAATAGGGACGAAAGTATGTAATCCCCTTTTTCGGTGTTATAATGCAATGTAACGGATGTATGTACGGTGTTGTGAGTATGGGACGTTTCCTTTATTCGGCGAGCACAGCACGTGTCCCCTTTGATCGGTCGTACTGCTGTGAGTTGTAAAACCGATACGCAAATATTGGTCGATGGTAAATAGGGGGAAAAAATCTGGAAATAACCATATAAAAAAGGGTAGCCAGGGAAGAATGAATTTACGCAATGAAACGATTAATGGAAACCATTGTTGTACGATCAAAGTAGTGAAAACGAGAAACGAAAGAAACCTTTTTGTTTAGGTAGAAGGATTAAATCAAAATCTACCTTTTTCTTTGTCTCTTATCGCGTTAAAGGTAGCATTTCGGTTGTACAGAGATATTTATATACTCCATCTGGTGAAATCTTGTGCAATTATGCATATGCAAAAATCCAAAAACGTGCTTTTGGTAGTAAATGTGACAAAATATGCACGATTTCCAACGCATTCAAATCGAACTGCCATCTCTTTCTCTCACTCACTCTCGCTACCCATCTCACAACGCACGAGAGAAACGGTCCCCGTGTGAGCATTTCCTATTTCTCACCACATCTCAGCCTTCTTGATAGTATACGTTATGTCGACTTTGTCTATCCGCACCTTGAACACTGCGTGCCGTTCCGCAAAAAGGATGCCGTCGACAAGCAGCCGCGCGAATAGTCGACAGTGTTTCCGCGTGTACGCGTGTGCTTACGCACACCACCAAACCGTACGGTTCGGTTCCCCAAAAACATGTGCGCTACCCATCCCATCAGCCAAACTGTTGGGCACGGCGGGATGCAGTAGGGTAGGGTTGGGCTACGAAAGCTGCGAGAAAACCCCCGGGGCGGGTGTGCTGATGCGGGCGCACGAGGACCCGAGATCTGTGACGATGTCGTCTTCTTCGCTTCGCGCGCGCTGTCAGAAACGAACGTTGCGCCGTGCTGGTCGTGTGTGCTTTATTCGGTGGGAGACTATACGCTGCCGCCGTACGGTTGCTGAGTGTTTTAGGGGTTTTTTTTCTGGGGTTGGTTGGTTAGCTTTTTTTTTCTCTCGTCGTTGTTTTGGGTGCTGTTGTTGCTGTGTTACGTTTACCGTCTAACGATCCGGTTTTGGTGCTAGTGGAAGAAAGTTTAATCTTGGCGATTAAAGCGAATTCCCACGGCACGGTTACAACGAAGCGTGGCTGTAGAAGTAAGTTGTCAGGACGCGGCGCAGAAGAATCGTCCTTGTGCTGTTGTTATCCTTGCGAGAGTTTTAGTGTTGTCCACATCAAAAGGCGGTTCACCTTCACCGACCCAATGATGACTGCTGAGTGTTTGTGTGTGTGTGTGTGTAGTGCTCGTGTGTTGGTAGTTCGTTTGCAAAAACAGGATTCACCCTGCTGATCCTGCTCCGACGGGATGGAAAGCGTTTCTGGGTGGAAAAGCATGACGGGAGCAGCTCATTAGTGCGATTTGTTGACACTGCAAGTACCTCCCTAGTGTGCCTTGTGTTGTTGTGTCGTATTTTTCACAGCTTTGCCAGTGCACAACCGAGGCCGACGGTTTCACCGTCGAAGGCGTCACTTTTGTCATAAAACTTCTAATTAATGTCCCACCAGTAGCAGTAGCTCCTTGCTGCCAGGCTGGCTGGCTGGCTGGCTGGAGGGATGCCGTGTATACACTGGCCGATCTAATAGGGCCGTAAATTAACCGTCCACCATACCGACGACGTGCATAAGTACGCTGTGTTCTAACGGGTGTAATAATATCGTTCTCCAACGCCGAAAGATGGTGTGACAAGATGACAATAGTAGCGTAACAAAAGGAAATCACGGCGGAAATAATCTCGGCGCTCGGCGATACTTCGCAACAGAGGGCAGCAGCGCTGTCAAAAGCGAATTAACAGCTTGTCAATGTACTACGGCGTGATGCGCTGTGATAATAACACTGAAGTGTGTGATTCTAAGTGTATGTGTGTATGTGTGTGTGTGAGAAAAGGAGCTACCCGAAAGAATGTGACCGGCACGTCGCAGCGGTGTGTATTTTTTGCCCGCCCGCCTATATTAAGCATAAGTGGGATCAGCTTGACGTGTTATTGTTATGTCGTTTATGGTTTAATGATGAGCGCGCGTTTGTTGGGTGATTGATGCCCCCGTGCGAGTGGCTAAGCAGTAGACACGCGGTCTAGAGCGAACGCGAACACACACTGGCTTCAAACAACACGGTCTAGGCCCTAACGAATCCTCCTGGGGATATGGACTGCTGGTCGCTTGTGCAGAACACGCTGTTGTTGATTATTTTATCCTTTAATGGTACAAAGGGTACTACAGATGTTACTGTTGTTACAAGGGCCAGAGAAGGAGGGAGGTCGTCAGATGATGACGATGTTGATGATGATGAGGATGAAGCGTTGATATCCAGTGCGCATGATCGTACACCACAATCGGATGAAAACGAGAGTGGCACTTTGTCATCTGCCTTGACCGACGGTCGACGGTCACCGTTCTTGCACAGTTCCGTGTGGTTTTTTTTCCTATTCCTTAGCAACTAATCCCACACCGTAAGTTACATTGTACTAGCTTGCCTTCGTACGAAACCCTTTACCGCAGACATTCGAAAATAGAGCATCCGGAAAAGCTTAATTAATAGACGTTTCGAACCACGTTGTGCGTGACATCACACGAGCTAGCGTGTCCTACGGTTGCTTTACAAAGTAACATCTTTAGTGCACACACACACACACACGCATACACTCACCGAAACCAATCGAACCGACTGTCAGTCAGTGTTGAGTTAATGTGGTGTTAGTGGTAACGGTTTTAGCAAACACACCTCTGCAACAGTGATAGTATGAGTGAGTGAGTGACTTTACCACTACGCTTACCACCCTACAGGACGAAGAAAAAAGGCTCGCCTACTGTTCGATGAAAATTCAACAGGTTGAACATATTCGCGAGCCTCCAAACTTCTGTGCAGGTGTGCTTCTTGATGAACTACTAGAACCGTGTGTGTTCGTGTGTGCGTGTTCGCATATGCCTGCTGGTGTTTTGTTGTTATCCTGGTAGCGTCGTCCTTTTTCCAACTAACTTGGATCGATGACGATAGTACTTTTCATAATCGGGAAATTAAATTAGCATTTTGTTTGCTTATCCTACGATCGATCGGTACGTTTTGTTGGGATAGGTCGTTAAATATTTACATCACGAGCGACACTTCCAAGGATAACCGTGACTGTGTGCGTGCGTGTTTAAGGGTTAACTAATAATCGATTTAACGTTTCCCGACTTGTTTGTGAGTAGGATACAGTGCTAGAGATCTCAACTTAACTCAACATCTCAACATCGTTTCCCACTAAGGAAGCTCTTTCTTGGTAGGTCGGATATGGAAAAAAGGGTTTTTTTTCCTCGCCAACTTCCTGTTCTGTGATGTCCCACTGACCTACTGATACAGTTTCCCAATCCACGCTAGTAGCGTGGATGAATATGCCAGGCCGCTTGGACAGCGCTGTCTTCCGTTTCCGACAGCATCAGCATGATTTGTGACAAGGAGAACGGAAATGAGGGAAGAAAAAAAGGCAGAATTTTGCAGGAAATTAAACGAATCGACCTAACTGCGGACCGTCTTTCCATTCCATTCATAAAACTCGTCTTGACGGTGTGCCAATTAAAGTTTTCAACCCGTTTTTAGTCGGTACGGGATGGTCACGAAACAATTGCTGTTCATTGTAATCGATCCGTTGGCAAGACTCGATAGGCAACAGGTTGGAGATAGATAAATACATGCCCACACATTCACAGTGATGGACTAGTTTTAGCGACACTTTTTAAGAAACGCTTTTAAAGTGATAAGAAGATGTGATTGATTCTGATACTCCGGAGTCATGTAGATTTTTTATGAAACTTTACGTTTAGTTGAATTTTGTCTCTCTATCTCTAATATATTCAATCACTTTTTGTGTTTATCCAGATCGTCCCGCATTCAGTGTTACGTCAGATTTTCGAATTCAGTGCCCACACATTGCTCCAGTGCTGCAGCTACTGGCTCCAGCACCGATCAGTACCTACGATCGACGACGAAGAAATATATTCAACGATCACGTCTGGTAGCAGCAGCTGCTAATCGTGCGGTCCCGGTAGCAGACACGAAGGCGGTCGTCTACTAGCCTGTACGCGTCCAAGTTTAACCAGCTGCAGCTTAAGTACGCGAGTAAAAGCCCGCTTGCGGGGGAAACGTGAGCATGCGTTGTTCTTCGACACATCTATCCAGCGTGCGTGAGAAAGCGCGAGTACGGTGCGTTTGGTCGTCGCCTGCTTTGTCCGTTGTTGAGACGACGGTTGCACGAGTGAAGAAGCTGTAAAGATGCTGATAGTGGTAGAATGGTGCCGGCGCCATAACATAATCATTATCCACAATACGATAAGGGAATTTGGTGGGCGGTACGGGTAGGAAGTGTTTGTGTGTGTGTGCGCGAAAGTGATCGTAGTGAACAGTAGCGTGAACAGGTTGCAGGTTGTTTCGCACAGCACTGTGGGCGGCATTTTTCTTGTGCGCGAGTGTGATGAGAGTGAGCGTGAGCGCTGGAGAGTGATTGCGTGCAAGAGCGTGCGGAGCTAGAACGGTTTGGTCCGTTTGCCGTCAGTAGCGTTTCGCAAGCGACCAGAACCGGAAGTGAACGGTCGGAGCAAAAGGTCCGGGCACGTACGAGCGGACGTGATGGAAGCCCTTAAGGAGCTTCATCTGCCGGCGCGAAATGGTGATAAAACGACAGTTCCGATGGATCCGGTAAACGGGTATCTGCTAAGGACAGACGTTGAGGAGGGCACGGTACTTGGGACGGTCGGCCCGGACGCACCACACGGTGCTGTCGGTGTGGGTGATGTGGAAGCGTCAGGGCCGTTGCTGTTACGAACCGGTAACGCTGACCGTGCGGTACCTGTTCCGGTGGTAGTGAACTTCGGAGGTCCCGGTATGGCCACCAAAACGAGTACCCTGGCTGCCGTTGATCGGCAGGGAAGTCGGGGAAGTGGTAGCGGTGGTGGTACAGGCGGTGGAAGTGGAAAGAACCTGCGTAGTATAACACCCGGACGTGGTTTGCTAGGGACAAGGCTTTCGGCAGTCTTCGCACGTCCAGCAGTGTTCGGTGGTACGATGCTCGTGGTGGGCATCCTTTTAGGCATCCTACTGGTTTATCTTATCGGACGCTACCGGCAGCTGGACGGGAAGGGCTGTGGTGGAGATCCATTCGCACCGGGATGCTCCGTAACGGACGAGTCCCGGCGGAATAGTAACATTTGCCTGACGGACGAGTGTGTCAGGACAGGTGAGTTCGAAGGGTGAGATGTGAGGCTAGATAAATTAAGGTCACAGTTGCGAAGACTAATGGCACTGCTGGCCTGTTGCCGTTGCACCAGGTTTCAGTACGCCCGGATGTGCCGTTAAACAAGTCATTAATCACATCCCGGCATCCTAGTGCAACACTTCCTGAGGCGTACCTGCCCAGTCCATGACGAGTGCACTGTTGAAGCGCACGGGAGCGCAAAGGGAATTCTGTCCATTCCATCGACTGTATAGATGGATGCTGTTGCAATAAGCAAGCGGTAGAGTGGAAAATTAGTTGCATAATTGAATCGTTTGCTGATGGAATTAGCAGGTCCTCGCTACTTCATCACTCGTCCATCATCGTCCAAGTGACCCCCCCCGTTCTGGAAAGTTTGCCAATGGGGGATAGCTTTTTTGTGAGTTTCCAAAGATGAGAAATTATAATTTTATCGTTCCTCAAGGTCTGATGGACGGGATGGCAAATCCTTCCCCTTTGTGCCAGCGTTTCTAGCTCTGGGAAAGCGTTAAGCTTAAAACATCATTTTTCATGCATTTTCCTTGATTGCGTCTTTACTCGTTGCAGCTTCATCGTTGCTGGCCGCCATGGATCGGACGGCGGATCCCTGTAAGGACTTTTTCCAGTTCGCGTGCGGTACGTGGAACAAGATGCACGTGATACCGGAGGATCGCAGCTCTATCAGTACGTTCGAGGTGGGGATACTGTGCACTGTGTGTAGTGTGTAATGATTGATGATACCGGAGGGATTACTTGGAGTATTTTTCACTCACCTTCTCGTTACATATATGTACTGCGCGCGCTAATGGGTTCCGGTGCGATCCGCCAACGACCAAAGGTACTTGCAGATCAGCAGCAGGCCATACTGAAGGGCGTGCTGGAGGAACCGGTCAACAAGGAGGACAACAGGGCAACAAAGAAAGCGAAAGCCTTCTACAAGAGCTGTATGAACCTTGGTAAGTGCACTCGGCGCGTGTTCGAAATTTTACCCCTTCCATTAATGTGCTTTTTTCCTACTCCTTTTTGCACCACAAATTACCGAACACAGAGCAAATTCGCATACTGGATGTGCAGGCACTGCGAAAGTCCTTGAAGAAGCTGGGCGGTTGGCCGGTGATAGAGAAAAACTGGACCGTTCCGAACAGCAGTATCGAGCATCTGCTCGGGAAGCTGACGGGCGAGTACGACGAACCGGGGCTGGTGGAGCTGTACGTCGGTGCGGACGATAAGAACTCCTCGATGAACATCATTCAGGTAGGTAGAGGTCATCACCACCATCGAGGCGTACTTGACGGCGTTTAATTTATGCACAAAGTTTATAAGCAAATTCTTAACCCAACTGTCGCTTTTGCACTGTACGGTTGACACAGGTTGATCAGCTGCTGTTGGCGTTGCCGTCTCGCGATTACTATCTGAAGGAGAGCAGCGAGGGCGACATGAAGGCGTACCACCGGTACATGACACAGATCGCGATCCTGATGGGTGCGGACAAGGACAAGGCGGCCGAGGAGCTGCAGCGGATCGTCGAGTTTGAGGTGCGGCTAGCGAACGCGACGCTACCAGAGGCCGATCGCCACGATACCAGTGCCATTTACACGAAGATTACCCTGCCCGAGCTGCAGCGCCGGGTTCCGCAGATCAACTGGAAGGAGTACCTGCAGGTGTGTGTGCGCCAGTTTGTCGCCGTCACGAAAGCTTCACGACAATGCTAATGCCTGACGAGTGCTGCTTTATTACTTGCTTTGTTTTAGACCACCCTGGGGACGGTGCAGCTACACCCGAACGAATCGATCGTTAGCTACGCGATGCCTTATCTGGTGGAGCTGGGCAAGATACTGCGCGACACCGATCGGCGAATCGTGCACAATTACGCCATCTGGCGGCTGGTGATGTCGATTATGACGCACATGATCGATGACTACCAGAAGGAGCGCGTCGAGTTTCGTCGGAAGCTGCTCGGCATCCAGTCGGAGCGCAACCGATGGTCACAGTGTGTCGAGTGGACGAACAAGAAGCTTGGGATGGCCGTGGGGGCACTGTTTATACGGGACAACTTCAACCAGGAAAGCAAGGAGACGGCACTCACCATGATCCATACGATACGGGAGGCATTTAATGAGCTGCTGGCCGATATCGACTGGATGGACGATGAGACGCGGGCCGTCGCGAAGGAGAAGGCGGATGCGATGAACGAACGGATCGGCTATCCGGACATACTGACCAACGCGGAAGAGTTGGAGAAGGAGTACGTGAATGTAAGGGCTGGACGCCGCTGTGTGTCCTCGAATTCCTCGAACGAGGCAAGATTTACGGTGGTGAAATTAATCATATTGTCTTTCGATACGTTGTAGCTAACGATACACGGTGGATTATTTTTGGAAAACATCCTAAGCATACTGAAATGGGAAGCCGAACGGAATCTGCAGCTGTTGCGCAAACCGGTTGACAAGAACAAATGGGCCACGGAACCGGCCGTGGTAAATGCGTTCTACAACCCCAACAAAAATGATATTGGTAAGCAGATTTCTCCATCATTAGGTGAAAATATTGATCATTCAATGATCGTTTCGTTGCATTGTTCCTTTTTAGTATTCCCGGCCGGCATCCTGCAGCCACTGTTCTACAGTCAAAACTTTCCGAAATCGCTCAACTACGGTGGTATCGGGGTGGTGATCGGACACGAAATAACGCACGGTTTCGACGACAAGGGCCGTCAGTTCGACAAGGACGGTAACATGATGCAATGGTGGAACAATGCCACTATTAAGACATTCCGCGAGCGGGCCCAATGCATCATCGATCAGTATTCGCGCTACAAAATCGACGAGGTGGGACTGTACATGGACGGCCGTATGACGCAGGGCGAAAACATTGCCGACAACGGAGGTCTCAAGCAATCGTATCGGGTGAGTAGGAGTAATCGGTTGACCACTAGAACTTCATGCCTTAATTGCCACAACTTTTGTCGGTTTTGCTTTTAGGCCTACCGCAAGTGGGTGAGTCAGTACGGGTCAGAACCGGACCTACCGGGGTTGAATATGACCCACGATCAGCTGTTCTTTCTCAACTACGCCCAGATCTGGTGCGGTTCGATGCGGCCCGAGGACGCACTGACCAAGATCCGGTCGTCGGTTCACTCGCCCGGCATTATTCGCGTGATTGGGCCGCTGTCGAATTCGCACGACTTTGCCGAAGCGTACCGGTGTCCGCTCGGTTCGCCGATGAATCCTGTTAGTAAATGTAGCGTGTGGTAAGGCAAAAGCTGGTCTTTAGGTGTAGTGTTTTTTTAACTGTAATAACATTAACGATAATTATTATTGCTATTCTTATGATTGCTGTAACTACTATGATTTCGTACAAAGGCACATATCAACAGTTGAATAGTTGAGCTATGTTTGTTCTAAGCGATCAGCGTTGTGGCGTTTTTGTTCTACGCAAAGGCATCCGAACGATTACGGTGTAACTGGTAAAGGTAAAGGTAGGTTTATTAGGTGTGTAAGAAAACTAGTCACGATCTGTGTTGAATGTTTAAAAAATCAGCAACGAAGTCGATTCAATCAGTGCATATGGATTTCACAACGAACCTTTACTATAGCACCTTGGAACCTTAGGTGCCATTATGGTGTTAGGGACGACGGAGAAAATTCATTAATCACCATAGAAGCGATAAAGGAGAAACATTAATCAGTAAAGAAGCTATAGACATTTTGGAATCAAGGTTCTAGATGCTAAAAGTAAAGATACAAGTTTTATATACATAATATTTCGAGGATGTTGGACGCTTCACGATTAGAATAGATTTTAAAATAAAAGGTTTTTTTTAATAATAAATAAATTATTTGCACATAAATATAAGTCTTATTTGTCATTCGATTGCTTGAGCTAGCAGATTGTTAAGCCAAGAAGAACAACACTGACTCACTCAAAAACTGATAATTACCTCTCGAGAACATTGGGGACGTAAGGATTTTTGGCGCGTAATGCATACTGGGGCATTATTAGTGCAGGATTTATCACCGACCCGTATAAGACTTATGTTGCAGACTAAGTGCCTGTTAAGTACCTTAGTGTACCATCCTAAACAGAGATGTAAATTCAACTAGTTGTCAATTTTAAAGTAGAAAATGAGATAACTATTCATTGTAAGAGGTATTATGCATACTATAAAATTGTCCTTCATTACAAGAAACGTAAAGCACTACTGCAATAATAGAAGAGCTAGAGACATCTAGAAATGAAACTACCAAAAAGTTTCAAACCAATACAAAAGTAATACAGAAAAATCACGTGAGCGTTTCCTGAGATGTTTTGTTAATATGGATAATTAGTTCCAAAAGGCCAATGTCTCACAGAAAAAAAATATAAAAACTTCTTTTTTCCTAGACTCATTACACATAATATTAATATTAAGACACAAAGCATTGAAAACAAAACAATTAATGGTTTTATATATTCATAAAGTTTTCAAAAGGCATAACCTCAGAGGAGCGGATTTCTAACACGAAAAAATTAGTGTCAAACTCCTACCAAATCACCCTTCCTTAAGCAGGGTTCAATCGGACTCTGAAAGAAGAAATTATTACCCTTTTAAAGGAATTAATGAATTTCTCTAAGGTTTATTTAACAGGTTCATTTAACAAACGAAATTAAGGTAAATTGAAAAAATGCTTCCTCAAGGTCTTTTCTTATGGGTAAATTATCACCCATAGCATGCCAACTTGCACTTAAATTTGACTTCAACCGACTACAGGCGTTCATTACGGTGCCCACACCTAGGCAAAGGCACCCACCGATCGAAGCTACCACGTCATCTTGCTACGCAGTGATTGACGTAGAGAATCCTCGCTTCTTTTGCCCCACGACTCCGTCCTACCAGGGCAGACTAATTGCACACGGAAAGCGTACGTTAACCTTTCGCGAGCGTACCAACGTCGCAGTTGCTGCCAAGTAACTACAGACAATGCATGATAAAGCGAAAGCAGTGCGAGAGCACCGGTGAGTGTGCGTGTGCGAGCCGCTCAAGGTTACGCAGGCAGGAAATCTGCGATCTCAATCCGGTTGTCCTTGCGCGCTGCCGTTACCAATGTTTCGTACGTTCCCGGTTCCATCGCACAAACGACCTTCGGCACGACTACAGTTTCCCATTTGGTGTTGCTTCGGTGTGTTTATGTGTGTATTTGTTTTTGGGCACGCTTTTTTCGACCCGAAAGCCATCCCATACCACGTAAGGCCAACGATGTGAAATCTACCCCAGCATCAAACGTGTTTTGGGGTGGCTTATGTCACATTCACTCCCCAAATTGCGACCGGTTTTTTGGGGTGTGAAGATAGTCTGCCGAACGGGGTAATGGTGGGACGGGCATTTGTCAACCGTGTGATCCCACAATGTGACGTAAAGTCAAATCAACTGGCCCATTAGTGGAGCAAAATACGTTGCGGTGCACCAGAAAGTGAAGCAAACCTTGGCATACCGTTTGGAAGCGTTTGGGGTTGTTGTGGTGGTGCATACAATAGGAAGTAATAGACTGCACAAACGATCTCCTTCCTTGTGCGGTATCGTTGGGCGCGAGTGAGTGTGACTCTCTTTATTGGTACCGTTGTGCATGCACGACTGTACCGATGCTGAACCGTACGGGTAGGTTTTTTGCGTGCCGTTTCCCGTGTGTGTGTGGATGGTGTGGGTGGGTGGCAACATTAGTGTTGTGGTAGTGGTGAAGTATTATTTTTCGCCTCACGATCGCTGGCTAAGGCAAAAAGCTTCACTTTCTAAAGCATTCACAGACAACTGTAACCGGAGAATGGATTGCAAGATTGCTTGCTTTAAATGAATGATTTGTTGCTTTTGCTTGAAGTATTTATAGAGCTAAACAAAAACGATTCCCAATTTTGAAGAGAAAAAGTATGCCTAAATAACATTCCTTTTTGCTGATAGAGGCACTGCACTCATCGGAATGTGTCCAATCAATAAGCGCGGAGAAGAAAGTAGAAAAATGTGGGCACTTTTCACGGCTCGTTTAATTCATTTTGAATAAAGTTGATCATAACGCACAATATGAAAAGATCCTATAACAATAATGTTTACACAGTTCTTAGGAATTCATGATAAAATTATCACAAAAGCTCGTCCTATTCCACCATATTTAATAACCTTTTTATGGACCGAAGTTTCGAAAAGATTTCACTTTAACAACTCGTTCAAAACCACATCAAATTACCCATTTGTAATGACTTATTTTATCCACCCTGGCAATGTAACAACCATTCGACTCACCGAATATCACACTGACAAGCACTAGGAAACTGAGACTGAACTTGGCCACTGCTTTCATCTTGACGGTCGCCTCACGACTAATAATCATTACAATATATTGTTTGAAATATCAACAACCGCCGCAAAGCCCTAGTACACAAGCGGGCGCGCCGTGCCGAAAAGGGGAGCGGAAACCTATGCCAAATGGCGGGGGGCCAGGACACAGCGGCGCGTACGGGGAGAGGGGCATGGATGGCTAGGCTAGCTGGGGCCGGTCCGGTGGGGTCAGGTCAGGAGGAAGTGGTTATACCACACCGACCGGTCCGAAACCGATCGGCAAATCGGTACGAAAGTTGGGTCGACAGCGTTTTGTTGCAGTGGGTCGTCGGTTCGTCGCTTGGTTTGTCTTCGTTGAAGTCTTTCGTTTTTTTTTCTTCTTCTCCCTCTTGCCTTCTCGCGTTTCGCTCGGTCGCGTATGGGACCGCGATGTAGGGTGAATGTCACTCACTTTGTGTGCTTTTTTTTTGGTTTAGTAAACCTTCGTTACGGTTGTTTGTTCGTCGGTGTTGGTGTAAATAGACACGGATACGGTCAAATATTGATCTAGGAACGCGCTAGGCGTTTGGCTGTAGTTTTGATGTTTTTTTTTCTTCTCCTCCGTTTGTCTTTGCGGGTGAGCCTCGCACGTCTTTAGTTAATCTTGCCTACAGAAGAAGCAAATCCGATTCACCTTTAAGCACACACACACTCTGGTTTTGTAAACCGACGGAAAAGGTTACGGAAACTGCTGCTTGCACAGAAACACACCCGGAGCAACCCGTAACGATGGACTGAAAACCCGTTTGTTTTCGAGCTGCTTGATCGGCAGATTGCACCGAATAAAGCGTCGGTGGAAGAGCACTGAATGAAGATGATGCGATCGCTTCGGAGACCATGTGAGAGAAAGGGGGAAAAAAGTGAGAGAAGAAGAAACCAGATGAGCCACGAGAAATCATAACCGGAATGCAAAAGCATATTCATATGGGTAAGTGAATGGATGACCGATTGAGCTGGCCCGGATCGGAACGGTAAACGAAACAGACGAGAGGAGAGAAAAAAACACAACACTGAAAATGTATACTGCTTGCCGAGGCCAGGTTCATTCATTGCTGCTGGTCCGTTCATTTGCGCGTCGAGTTTCTCTTGTGCGCGTTATGCAAAGTCGCGGATGCGACTTTGACTGAAAATGGCTATTATTGTCTGCATCGGAGTATTGTGGCAAATGGTGTAATTGGTTAGGTATAAGCTGTGAGTGAGTGCAGTACATACGATTGTCGAATATAAATAACGATATGCATTTTTTACTCGGTAGAAGTGCGTTAAGTATTTGACAGTATCATAACGCTTCCGGGTTTAAAAAAGAGAAGGTATAGCAATTCTCATAGCTATTTAAGTGAAATAATAAAACTCCTAATCTTTAATCTTTTGTTTTCCAATTTTTTCTAAGAGTTTTCTCTTTTCCTTTACACGTCATTGGTCGTGGTCGGTTTGTGAAGCTACTAAAACACTTTAAATAGTTTGATATGATAATATTATCCAATTATGACTATGCAAATAAAATGTTTTACACCGGTCTTTTCAATGCTTGCTGTACGATTTGTGCAGCACACGTATTAATGTATTGAAAAAAAAAAAAGACAAATGTTTCAAGGCCCAACAGTAATTGTAACATTGGTACGTCAAACTATCTTGATGACATCGCTTTTTGGTTTCTTTATATCTCTTAGCTCCACAGTCATTTTGTAATGGGTCTGGAACAGTCTGGATGAAATGTAATACCCCTCCTGTCATGATTTCTGTTTCTGAACCACTCTAAAGCACGTTGATCCAACATGTAGATGTCTCCAATTTTTTTCAAGAATCTTCGGTCCAGTACTGCATCCCTCCATCCACAGCTGCATCCAACCTCGGCTGCACCCACAGTCCTCCGCCATTGTAGTCTAGTCGCTATTATAGTGCGACTTGAGGATCGTATCGTATGCGACTACTTCGAATCCACGGGCCCTCACCTCATCCGAAGGATCTGCAGTTCCATGCTCCGAGTGTCCAATCGATATCCGATTTGACATGCATTGATTTCTTTTCGTTGCGGTGGTATTGTGGATGGCTTGGCCTCTCTTTCAGCCCCATCGTCGGAGGGCCTACACATCCGAGTAGTTTCAAGTCCCAACGAAGACATTTGCTAACACGAAAGATTGTTATCAATTCATAACTGGACCGTATTCTATAATGTAAAACTGAGAAACGAGCGAATTAAGTAAAAGAAAGCACGAATGTTTAGGTGAAAAATTTTAAGTTACAGCGGTGCAGAGGAAGGAAAATGCAAAATGTGTGTTTGGAATAAACTTCCTTTTGTGTTGTCTGTAGTAAACTTTTTTGTTGTTGCCATAATTCCTTAGTTTAAGTTTAAATAAATACTTTTTATAAAAAAATTAAATACAACAGCCTTAGGGCAGTCTACAATATTGAGTTCATGTTTACTTTGCACATGATTTACAATTTATTTTCCTGTTTGTTAGCAATCAAACAAATCTAAAAGAATGTACAAACAGCTTTATTAACGGTGTAGATTAAATTGTTCTTTTCGTAAGAAAACAGACTAAAGTTATTGCCCAAATATTGTTCTCGTTGGGTTTCTCTTTCAAAACTGAGTGTCTGGCTAATGGCCCGTTAGACTAGATAGAATAAAGGCATGCTGCTCCCTGCTCACTTCCTCTCACCATATGAGAACACCTTAAAAAACCAAGGTAAAGCTCCACATGTGTCTGTGAAATTGTTTTGCTCTATATTCTTGCGTGTTTGTCCTCAAAATAAAGTGGACCTCCATGTGCAAAAAATATTCCAAAAACGATGGCTCCAACTTGTTTCTATAGGCTTTTTACGAAATGAATGTGTGCTGCAGTCGTTTGCTTTCGCAATTTTCCATCCACTTTGGGTAAGGTTTTTTGGTGTATATTTTTTCCACTCAAAAACGATTCTGGCTCGAAAGGATTATGAGCAGTCCAAGGAGGGAAGAAGAAAGTAAATCACATAAAACTAAATTTCCATTTGTTATGCTTTATGACCGGAATTATGACGTTGGTTTTCAGGTTCACACATACACAAAAAATCCAGCCAGACGCAGCCAGATTGCCGTGCGCCTTTTGTAGCGGTCCCATATCATGCAAATGCAAATATGCTATAAATATGCTTTTAATTTCGTTCTCTTCTAGTTGCTCCCATTTACTTCGCTGTAATGTTCCTATGCGGAACGGAGTAGAGCTTTAGGTTTTGGTAAAAACAAAAAATGCGGCAAGAATCTAGTGCAGCATAAAGCAAACACCAGCGCAGTCGTTCGAAAGGTTGATGAACATTCGGAAGGTCGGGTCTTTGCGCAAGGTCTCTCAAGATTGAAGGAACTGGTTGAGTAGCTTTTCAAGTGCCGATGGAAATAAGATTTGAACTTGGTGAAGATAATACCATTCCTGTCTTGTCCTGTAATGAAAAAAAAAGCGAGACCATCACCATCAGTCAATTCGAGCACGTCTAGTGATGGTTGTTACATGGTTTTATGTAGCAACTACTACTTCTACTACAACCCGTCCCACGCTATCAAGACTCGCCAAAGAAAGGGCAAAAATTAATTAAGAATTCTCTTGAACGTGAAACCGTCTTCTATCATGACGGATCTGTCCCATCCTTCATGCCCAATGCCAATAAAAATCAGAAAAAAACACACAGAACTACAGAACGCATCAAACTGCTGTTGGCGAGGGCCAAGAATAACCGGGTCATCGAAAGCGGAAGCGTTTTGTAGCAAAAATATGTCACACGGAACCGTTTGGGAATGGTTCCGACTGGTTCCGCAGATCAGCAATGCGTATGGGGACGCATCCAAAGAGGTGGTGGCAAAAGTAGTGAAAAAGCATAAACTGACTGCAACCGTCACGGAGGAAACCGGCAAGGGCAAAACAACGACGCGATAAAAATAAACGATAGTGGCTGGCGGCTGGATTAATTGAAATGATACGTGAGTTGGTTCAGCGCACAACATCCACAGTCAGACGTTGGTAAGGATGCGGATGAACAGCCCAAGACAAGGGTGGGGGTGAAAAGGAAGGTTAATAGGAAATTGTGTTTACTTTCGATTACACCGGTACCGGGTACGTTGAGAAGCTGTGAAAAAGGCGGCATGTTTTTACTAGCCGATCATGTTTAGTTCGTTCTTCGCTTCGCTTTCCCGTTCTAAGCTTCAGTTTGATTGTGTTTTACTTTTAAGTAGTACACGACGAACGAAGGTGTAACGATGTTGCCTTTGTATTGTTCTTTCGTTTCGTCGGACAAATTATGTGCCAGCTTGATGAGGCGTTTCGTTGAATTGGAAGCTGAAAAAACAACACTAAAATGATTTGGAGCTCTTATAAATTACACACACACGTTTGAAAATTGCATTAAACTTACGGAAAAGAGACTATGAACAGTAAAAAAAAATTATAACAAAAACACAAATCAAAGGACAACAAAAATATTAGTTTAGTTTTCTGCATATATGAGCGTAAAATCTGCAACTCAGCATTTCTGGCCTGTTTTGTGATCCACAATCGCCTATAAGACTTCTTCTCTATTGAAATGTGTGATTTAGTGAATTATGTAGAAGACGTTTCATCCCCTTTTCGCTTCTCACTCGATCTATCTATCGCCTACTGTCCCATCATCGTCTCTATCTCAAGTCTTATTGTAGCTTCCGTTGATTTGTTTGCTACTGCTACGAGAAGCACCACGATAAGACCGGTCACGAGGATGATGGAAATAAATAAGTTTCGTTTAAGAGATTCGGTACTTTTACGAGTTTCTTGAACCTTTTTGACCGCAGCAAGTAGGAACAAACGGGGCAGAGCACGAGCTGGTGCCAAAAAACACCCCGCAGGACATCACCCAATTCCGGCCATTGGGAGAGAGAGGGGATGCATAGAGGCATTGCTTTGCGATCTATGGTAGACACGAAGCATGTAGCGAGACCTGCCAACGCTCCACTGTGGATATAATCTTCTTATGAGCTCACAAGTTTATGCTGCCCCACTGCTGTGTGCTGTGTCCCATTGATGACGGGTGAGCGTTTGTCGCCTCTGAACGGACGAATGGTGATGGCAAGCAAATGCTTTTCTTTCATGCGTGGTGCATTACACTGCAAACAGTGAGATGGAATTCGTCGCCGGTTGGTGGCGGGATGATTTTTATCCGTACACAGGATTCGCTTGCCTTCTATAGCACGACCGGGCTTCTGGAAGATGGACGCGTGATGGATTTGTTTTACGATAGTGCTGGACCGAATTGAGAAGCGGTAGGAATTATTTCACCTGCTTTATGCGTTCCCATTAGAGCAGGTACAAAGTATTTGAGAGGTTTTATTTTTGTGTTTTGTTATTCCTTTGCCTTGAATTGTCTTTAGTTTTGGCTGGATTTTTTTTATTTATTTACATTATTGTATGCATCATGAAAGAAACTACGTTCAATGTGTGCCCAGAATCTATTCATATTACAATCCTGAGGATAAGTTTTATGGTAACATTTCACCTTACATCCTTACTTCGAACTAAAGGTAATTATTATCATATTTTGATCCTGGAGTGTGATTAGTTGAGTGTAAAACAATCAGTCTATGATATATTTCTTTTAAATTAGCCTCATCAAATGAAATTCCTTATTTATTGTTTAATTAATTAATTTATTTATTATAGCATTCATTCACTGGTTAGCCATGTTCCTAATATTGGTTTCACTCCCAAATATATTATATTTTGGCTATCTTTGCTTCTTACCAAGGATTTTAAATTTTGTTTAGCTTATACATCGAGTCACCGCAGTAAAGTTAGACAGTCGATGTTTCTAGTAAAAAGGTCAGCCACGAACATTTATCGTTCCATAAGACGTCTATTGACGGTTGAAGACCAAGAATCATTTGCCTGGTGGCCGAGGAAGTACGAAGCTAGGCAAGCTAAGTACGAATCTCAGTAGCTGATAGCCACGAGTGATCACTTACTTAGTTTGCAAGTCAAAAGCCAGCTTTGTATGAAGAGTAACGCTTAAAAGGAGTTTCATTTATAGTGCTGTAAGGATTCTGGATGTTATGCAAGGGTGACTGTTATTTCGCGTCATTTTTTTATGCATCGATTTAGGCAGTTAGCTCCAAAGTACATGCCACTTTCAATGCGTAGATGTGGAACTCACATCAGGAATATGATATCGAATTGGGGATTGCGAAACTCTTGGATTCTCGAAACAGGGTTAAACAGTCTTACATCTGATGATGAAAATAAAGGCATCAGGAGAAAAAACTGGCCTGAAATTGCACTGTTCTGTATTACAAAAATAATGACACTGGGGCAGTGGATACTTTCTTTACATCTTCCCAAAAGCAAAGGAATCGAGTGAAGTAACTCGAGCTGATCGATTGAATCAATTTATTAAATAATTCATAATCAATCATAATCATAATCATAATCAATTTTTATTGATTTGTTCGCTTTAAAGGCCTGACAATATATAATTTATTCAAGCACAGGATTGTCGTATTTCGCAGTGAAAGGAAAGGTTGCCGTAAGAAGTTCTACTTCGTCAATGAACTAGTTCTATTCGCAAGACAAATATCATCAATCATAGCAATGAGCCAATAAAATACGAGAGAGCAAATCAATCAATACATTAAGAACCAAAACCAAAATGTAATAAGATGTAATAAATGTGCATGTTTTGATCATAAAAGTAACACATGTATGACTTTGAAACATTTTCTAAGTGTTGTGAACTCGATACATGGATAAATATGACTAAAAATCAATAATATTTATACAATTGTATCAAAACGGTTCACTTGGCTTACAATACAGAAACCAAATCCTGCAGTACGATAGCCCAGGACTGTGTATAGAATCCTTAAACTAAAACTACGTCAAGGAAAGCCTAATAAGGTAATGGCAGGGCTAAGAATACTTGGGTTTATGTAGAGCTAAGGAAGAAGAAAAACACGGCCCCCAATAACTGATGCACGAGGAGATGGTTCTATATTTATTTGTTGATGATTGATTTTCTCTTTTGAATAGAAATAAAAAAGAAAAATTTGTTGAATCTATCACAATAAGGGTAACAGTGATGAGAAATTTAAAATTTTGGGTCAAATTTTGGGTCATTCAATCGAACAGATATCGTTTACTTTAGCAAGTCTAATAATCGATTCAGAACCGTAAGGGAAATCGACCATTCCCTATATCATATTGAACGTAGGAAATTTAGATAAAATGTTGGAAAACTTTCTCATATAATCCTTTTAAAGCAATCTCCTGTGTTTGCTAGGCAGCAAAAAAAAAGAGAACCAAAACAAATAAAACAACTTATGGGCGCCTTAAACCCATTAGAAACTAATTCCCGGATTCGGTTACCGTTCTGTGTCCGCTTCTGGACGTCTGTCCGTCTGTACAGGGTAGCAACTGTACGGGATTAGATTAAACGCACACAATTAACTAACCCAAGCGTACGGAAACGGACGAGGAAGTAAAATTTGTACCTCCCTATTTACGGTGTTTTCTAGCTTAAGCTATCCACCCCGCACAGTGGAAACTATCGAATCGATCCTTGGTAGACCTGGTTGCACCACCACCGCAAGAAAGGAAAAAGGGTGCGGTAAGTCGGAAAGAAAAACAAAACTCGAATCCCATATTCAAACGTTCCGCCCTTTCCCAAGCTCGACCTGTCCCTGTCCCGGTGGGATCATCATAGCTCTACATTATCGTTCATGATAATGTGCTGCCAAGTCGGGCAACCGATCGGTGTAACGGTGGAATATATGCTGCAGTGAGTATGTGGCTTTTTTCTGCATTTCCATAAAACCAACAACTAGGGCACATTTTCGACCCCCATCAAAAAACCACCGTCGGGAAGAGAGTTTCGGGAAAGCGGCATTTTTGGCGCTGGACCAAATCGAAGCAAAAGTTTAGAGGTTTGGGTAAAGTGGCGAAGCATATCGCAAATAAAAGCAAACCCGCTCTCTGTGCATTAGGTCAGCGTAAGGAAAACAGGGCATTATTATTATTTTACCGCTTCCGTCAATGGGTGTGAGCAAGGTGTGGCCGGAATTGAAGAAGGTGGGCATGATGGTTTTAAAAATTTTCTATTATCCCAAGTTTTCTTATAAATTAGCTCACTTAACGGTGTGTTTCGGGCTAGGGTACGGGTGGTACGGATTTCGTTTATGGGTGAGCTTTCAGCATTGCCTACTTTAAGGCTGATACGAACCGGTAAGGAAGCGGTTTAAAACATATCTGCGCAGAGAGAAGAAAAAAAGAGAACGCAAACTATATCCATAAGGTCAGGAAAGCGAAATAGCAAAAAGAAGCATATCCTTCTAAAACTTCTTCATTCGACTTTGCGTCCAGCCTAGACGGGTATGCAAAAAAAGCAGTCCGAAAACTAAATAAAGCAATCGCAAAAAAAAGAACAAAAAATAATAGAGCAACTACCCCTAGCCCGAACACAAAATGTAGGCAAATTGCGACTTCAGTGCAATGTACCGGATGGCAAAAAGTATGTTTAATTGATTAGATTAAAAGTTTGACGCCAGATTTTGTGAGATCGAGCAAAGCAAAGCACTCAGAGAGTAATCCTGACTTCTTGAGCTGTGTGGTCGTGTTTGTTTTCGTCTTCGGTGAGTCGGTTCGCGGGAGGTGATAGATTGTTAGTCAACCTGACAGGAGCAGCATAATTCAAGCTTAAGCTGGCGTGCTCGTTGGCTACTTAACGAGCGAACCAGCGACGACGGGACGACTTCTGTCTTTTAGTCGTTCAGAACTCTTTGCACATCCACTACTGCACACTGGCTGCAGCAGGTTGCTCCGACATGCGGTTTTAGGATGCTTTTCTTTTTGTTTTCCCCCTCAAACCAAAAGCTCAAGTTGAAAAGCTTGTCGGTTGTACTGAGAAACAAAAAAAAAAAAAACGGGGATAAAGGGAAATAAAATTATACAGACCGCAATCCCCAAAATGCGAAATTGCAATGGAAAAGTTTTTCGGGGGCTGTGCTTCCTGTCTCAACCGATCATACTGGGGTAGCATCATGGTCTGGCAAAGGGAGTAAAAAAAGCAATTCGAATGCAACAGTCTGCCTGGATGAAACGATGTCCCCCTCCAAAGAAAGCTCAACAAGTTTAACTTTACGGTCTGGTGTTTCCTCTTCCCAATGGATGGATGCCCGTGCTGGTTCATGGCTGTTAATTCAAAGTGCGCGGAAGTCATAAATAAATATTATGCTGTGTGCATTTGCTCTACAAATGGTTGGAGCTTTTTTTTACTATGTGTGTGTGTGGCACTTCTTTTGTGGTTTGCGAAGAACTTGAAAAATGGTTTACACATTTCCGGTGTACGTTTTTTTTTTGTTGCTTAGATTAAAGAATAGAAGAATTTGTTGAAAAGGGTTATACAAAAACTGCACAAAATATCGTTACTGTCCTGAGGGTAAATGAATGCATAAAATAGAATTAAAGTGGTGTGATTTCTTAGCCAAAAAACCAAAAAATTATCAATATGCGTGTATAAAAGCAACCTATACTAAAATATTTCTCATTCAGGCATCCGTTTCCTTTAGTTTTTCTATGTAACTTGTTAAATATTTAATTCATTCACTTGTTTTCATCAATCTTTTTTTTAACATGTATATAATTTTGGAAATTTTGGGTTTTATGTTTTTTAATACATCTTTCATGTTTAGAAGCAAAATCGTTGAGTAAAAAATTATGAAATCATTTATAAATGTTCGTTATAAGTTATGTTACAAGTAAAGAGTTTCTACCTAGCGATTTTTTCTGAATCTATAAAAGGAAAACGAGCGTGCCCAGGATAAGGCATTACCCAAGAAAGAAATGGAACTTTTATTCTAAAAAAAAAGCGGTGCGTTTTTAGAATCCATTCAGATGAGTTTAATTAAAATTACGAAACGACGAAGTTAAATATTTGAGATATCCTCAGTAACCTTGGGAGCAAAGCCAAAATTTTAATTTGAATGTGTGTCATAAATACTGAGGAATACTCAGTATTACTATACATTTCTTGATGACTATAACCTAAGTCAAATCACTGTGAATAAGACCATCAAGACGGTTAGAAATAAAAAAAAAATCCAATATTTTGCAAATACTAAAGTATGCTATTCTGTTGGAAAACGCTTAAAAGTATGCAACATGATTGTTTTGAAATATTACATATTTTGGTGAAATCTAGACAGTTTCGTACTTGTTTTGACGAAATTTATTCGAACAGGGGTGTTTGAGGCAGCCCGGTGGAGTAGGCGACAGCGGTGCTGGTTTTTAAACGGCAGGGCCGAGGTTCACGTCCCATCCAATACATCTCCCCGCAGTCCATCCAACTACGTGGTATCGGCAAGTCTAGGAAGCCATTCGATGGCCGGCATGTCCTGGAAGGTAGTTAAACCAAGAAAAAGCTGAGCCCTAGATAATGAAAAAGGCCTCTTGAAAGTTACTTTCTCCACACCTAGAAGCATTTTGTACACCCCATAGTTACCTTAAGACTTAACTTAAGACCAACTGTTGGGAGAAATGCAAAAAGAAATTAAAAAAAATATATAGTTAAACAATTGGATTAGGGAAAAAACATTTTTTTCGTTATCCAATCAACTAAAGCTGACTGCGTTTACTTCCGAAGCTACTAAGCAAATTAAAGTGTAAAGCAGTTGAAAAACTTAAACATTTTCACACCGTAATTTAATAGTTTGACTGTGTGCGCGTGTGTGTGTGTGTTTGTTTTTCCCTCAACACCCACAACAAGAAACCTCAATTCACTCAACTACTAACAGGAAGGATCGGTTACGGCTTATGGCAGAGAAAAGTTGCTCCGATAAGAAACAGCAAACAGCAGTTTCTTTGGGTTTTGTACACGTTGAGGTCTACGCTTGACATTCACCGCGGAGATGGGAGGAGTTGGGTGGGTGAGTAACTTTCCCAGTGCTTTCCTGCTAACGAATTTTTCCTTTTCACAACCATTTCTGCCTTCTCCCTGCATGCTAATCTTTACCCCTAGCCATTCTTCTGTGCCTCAACCCTCGGAGCGGTGGTGTGAATGTCAAAAGTTTGCATCGAAAGTTGTTAACCACAATCACCACTCACATGTACAAACACACATACAAAACGTACGGAACACCAACGAGAGAGAGAGAGAGAGAAAGAGGCAGTGAAAGCTCTTCTGTTTGTAGGTTTTTAAGTAGATGCACAAACGGTTCCAGTACATCGTGATAGGTTATGTTTCTTTTCTTGCGGGGGTGGGGCTGGTCGTTATCCATTCGGGAAGAACTGAATTTTTTCCGACCTCCACCAACCTTTTGCCTCTTTTGCTCCATTGAACGGGACAATATTCTGCAGTGAAAATTCAACTTTATTGGGGCAATGCGCTTGAAATATGGCAAAGGATCTCACACATACAACCAGTGTAACAGCAGAAACAGGGGGCGCATTCCTTTCTCGAGCTTAAGGAGCTCGTGAATAGAGGGTTCGTCATTCTGCCGGAACCCACGGACGGAAGTAATTGCGGACCGGGTTCCGTGATTTTAGTCGGAAGTATTAAATGCTATCCGAAACCTGAGCCGAGGCAAACAGTGAGGCACATCCATACCAAAAAATGCGATTGTTTGTGTGGTTGGAAAATGATGGTTATTTGTGGGCGGGTGTCAAATATATATTTATTCAAAAAAAGAAAAATAAGGTTTTTTATAGTACTTGATCTGAACTGTATAAACTGTGCAAAAGCTGAAAAAAAACTATTCTTAAAGATCCCAACTAGCCATACCAACTGCACCGAGATAGGTTTCCCTTTGCACAAAGCAATTCTTTGGCAGATATTGAATGCGTAGGCAGAAACATAAATTACGGTTAGTTGAACAAAAGAAAATACAATTTCTCACAACGAAGGAACGATACGATGCTGGAACTGGGTTTCCCCCTATGCCCTCTTGATAGGTTTTCCCTTTCCACTCATGCACATATGATTTAGAAATGTTTTAAAACCATTTCCAAATTAATTAATACAAACAACCGTACCGGGTTTTGATTTTCTTTCTTGTGGTTCACTTTTAACGCACCAAATTTATTGCAAAACAGTTGGTTTGCCACCCGCTCCCTGGTTGTGAAATTAAATTATTTGGTTTGTGCTTCTAATCAACCTGCCCATACGGATAAAACCATTTACGTCCAAACCTCAGCATACTCAGAATGTGAACAAAATTAATTCTACTGCACACGAATGCATGTGTTCTCTGCAGTTTCACCTTCAGGCGAACAGTTAGCCTGGTAGCTGTGTAGCTGGGTCATTCAATTTTGCGCTGGGAGAGGAAATTTTGAAAAAGATTGCCAAAATTTAATGTTCTGCGATTTACGGTTATGAGCTGTGGTGGAATGGCCTTCTTTTTCGCTTGAAACAGTTTCTCAGGGCTAACACCGTATGTGTTAGTGTGTTAGGTTGTGGGAATTTTATGCTATGTTATCCGTCATTTAAGCTTAATTAGTTGATTAGGGCTCTGTTTGGTTTATTTATTGGGTTGGACTTTTGGGGGAATAGTTGATACATGGATCGTATGAATTTATAAAATGAACGTATTAGCAGATCAAATGCTTGCCTTATATTTAAATTTAATATTTTCTTTTTATAATAAAATCTTTCATCGAATATTTTTTTGTATATTCAAAACCAAAAATGAAAAAATTCTATAAACGAATTCTAGTTGACATACAGATGCAGCTTAACATTGCCATAAAGATAGGTCGAAAGGCAAACAATTTTATGAAGCTTTTTTATGTTCTTGCCAGATGTTCCATTTTTCCAGATGGTAGAAAGGGAGGTGACATTAAAAAATAAGTGGACGGAGCATTCGTGGCCTTTTTTTTGTATAATACTTCATTTAATATGTTTTAAACTGTTTGTTAATGGCCGAACATTCACCAAGGTTTCCTCATGCTGAGGTGAAAAAACGGAGATTTATGACACCTTTTGTGTTGGACAATCCTGACTGAAATTGTTCACTCAAACTTGTTTTCCCTTTCGGTGTAGTTGTTATTATTAGATATGGTTTCGGTTGAAGGACTACATCGAGTTTACATTAGAGATTTCGTAAATTTTGCCGCAAGTATTTGATAGAAGTTTTGCTCATACAGTGGCTATTTTTTGGAAATTGTTTCTTGTGCATGATACAGCTCACAGTACACGGATTATAATTAGTCTAAAAATATCAAAATCTGCTCGACTGAACGAAACAGAATATAGTGATTCCATATGGGACGATCCGGTGATATAGGCGACAGCGGCGCCGGTCTTCAAACGGCAGGACCGTAGTTCAAATTCCATCCTGGGACTGTCCCTCCATAGTGAGAATTGACTATCCAACTACGTGGTATCCGGCTGTCTAATAAACCTTTCGATGTCCAGTGTGACCTTTGAAGGTTGTTAAGCCAAGAAGAAGAGTGATTCAATGTCCAATATTTTGTGAATCAATTGAAATCCTGAAACAAATGATAAATTTGTTATACATACAATCTACGGCGGCCTGGTGGAAGCGGTTACAGTGGGGTCTAGAACACCAGAAATCAAGGGTTCAAATCTCATCTGAATCCTTTATGGATTTCAGTCTAGTTCTTTAGGTCAATAAAATGAAGAAGAATATAAAAAGCTTAACTTACTTAAGTATAAGGTCTAACAGATGGGGATGACCCGGGCGGGAAGCGACAGTGGCACCGGTCGCCATAGGGCAGGACCCGGTGTTCAAATACCTTCCGGACCTATGCCCACGTTGTGAGGACTGATTTGACTATCCAACTACGTGGTATCAGTAAGTTTAGTAAGCCATTCGATGGCCGGCGTGATCTATAGAAGATCGTCAAGGCAAGAAGAAGAAGGGCCACGGTAGGGCAAAATTATTAATGTAAAATAAATTAACAATTTTTATACTTTGTTCTTATTTGTTTTTTTTTTGGTGTTTCAATATTTCTGATTTTGAGCAATTTTGATTCAAATATGAAACACATTCCTTATAACTAAAATAATTGATTTATTTCACATCAAAATGGTTCAAAATTGTATATGTAGGCGCAGGAACTTTAGCTATGTACCTTAGCGTTGTATTCGATTAAGGTAAATAGATAGATTATTACAAAAAGCGCTACGAAATCCCGCACGAAAAGCAACGGTATTGATCGTTCGATCGATTTCTCGGCGGCCGGATACGGAATCTTATTAGGGTCGTAATATTATTATGCATACATGCTGCAAAGCATGGCCGATTTTCCCAACGCGAGCGACGCTATCGCTAAGAAGGATGGACCAGCTCGCGCGAGAAGACAATTTTATGGCTGCAGGAAAATGGGCTGTTAAGTTGTGTGCTGCTCGCCTGCGTTCGTCGTGACTCGAAGACGCTCCGAAGTAATCTGACAGATGAATGATTTATGCTCGACAAAATACACACTGAACTGTGGTTAGTCGAAGCACATGGAAGCGTAGCAGTCGAAGGATACCTCGGTAGATACATTCCAAGGCCAGTAGCCGGATCTACGCCATCGACATCGATACTTGGTGGCTCGTTAGTGGCGACTTTGGCGACTAATTACTCGCGTAAATAATGTAATAGCTAAGCGCCCGTAATAGCTATTGATCAGGATGAATTGATCCTGGTTTATAGGGTGATGTAAACGCGTGGCTCGAGCACCATAATTTGGCAACATTCCTTCTTGCAGTTCGTTTTCCGTAGGCCGGGATCGTTCGTTGTGATTACGTTGGTACGGTTTTACGATGATTGCGTATCCTGGGATACGGCGAATCTGTGTTGGTACAGTGAAGAGCTTTAATTGGTGGGCACAAGATCAAGATAGGCATGGGCACGAAGCTAAAGCATCAATTTATTCCTATAGAACGGCAAGGTTGTATTGAAGAGTATTCAACTGTCAAAAATATTAAAAGTTCAACAACGTGTACATACCGCTAGTGTTTTATAAATTTTTGTTTATCGTTTACGTTACCGGAATTTGATATTATGTAAACTCATAAATACATTATCTTTAGCAGCTCTTTCCGTGGAGTAATTTTGCTAGTTAGTTATTCATAAGCACCACTCCCGAAACGGTCAAGTCGTTGTAGTCGCGAGGGTTTTCCTCCTCGATTTGTGCTCATTTTACTTTATACACGGCATCCGGCCAGGAATGCAGAACGGACGGTGTAAAATATTGCCCAACCAGATCCAGTTGCTACACTAAACGGAACTAACAAGGACTCCGTGCAGTCAGGCAGGCAGCCACATTGTTGGACGTTCCTTTTTCGCTTCCGGCATCGAGGTTGCGTCCGGTGGCGCATAGAGCAAGGTAAGATGCAGAGCAAACTCCACCTACAGAAGCTACTATAATCCGACCGAGGGGAGTTAACTTTCTGAAGCACTTCCGTACGTACGTAGTCCGGTCCCCCGTCCGGTCCCATCCGGAATGCTGGAATGCGGCGGATATTGTCGGCCGGTTACTGCACGCCAAAACTAGCACGTTGTCCAAACAGTACAGTGACGTTCTGCTTGGTTCTTGATCGAAACGGTACAGGAAACATTTGGCTGCACTGATTAAAGTCTTAAGGCGTAGGTGAAGTGGCTGTGATTAGTTGCTTAATTGTTCGTATCTTTCGGCAAACGGATTAGCTAATTTACAGGCGACACAATGAGGCGCAAGCAGGTTACGCCTGAAAGTATGCATTCAGAGATTTATTTGATCGAATTTAGAATTGTGTAAAATAGTTTAAAATATAAACAAAAAAGGGCAAGAAATAGCTGATGAATGTCAACAGTAACAAAATTGTCTTCTATTTCTCATTCTAGAACATTGCATTTGGATCATGACACAGCGCAAAATCTTTGTACGTCTTAAGCAATTCATTCTTTAATATTTACAACCTTCACCACAAATCGGTTCCGCTTCAGTAGCAAACAATAAGCAGCCTGATAACACTTAAAGTGTGGCAAATGGCATTCCGAACGGTTTGATCAGTTCACACGCAACTGTGTATGCTTGGTTAGTTCCAAGAGCAGAGGATTTCGTTACCGGTACATTACTTCAGCTCTTATCGTTGTACATTTGCTAGCTACTGCTTCTAAGAAGCATTTTCACTACAGTTCTTGCAATCGATTACAATCAATTTACGCCCAACCAGAGGTGATTTAGCGTGTGCATGTACGTGCGTATGTATACGCATAGCGGAACAGGTAATGGGTGATTAATTACGATCAATATCGGGCGAAACTTGCAGCCCACCAACAAAGGGTTGAGAAAGGAAATTGTACAGAGATCGCTAAATAGCAAGCCAATTAATAGATATCCCCGTCCTGATGGTTTAGCTGATAAATGGATGCATTAACGTTAAGATTACGTTCCATTGGATTGGTAACTACATGCATTGGGGTTGTTTGGTGGAAATGAAATAAAATTATGCATATGCTTTCTGTGTTATGTGGTTCATGAAAGCGCTCAGGTCAAGAAAAGTAATATATTCTGATCCATTTGAACTAATTTGATGCGTGATTGATCACGATGTAGTAGAAATCGGTAATATAATGACTATCTATCGATTTATGGAACTCCCCTATTGGTTCTTGTGAAATCATAATTTGTTAATTCTTTTTCTTGGCTTAACGAGCTGCAGGTTGGATAATTATACTCTCATCATTGTTATTATTGATTTCAAACAGGCTTGCAATTTTTTCTGCTAGGGAATGTTTCTTAAAAACCCCTCCCATTTGTTTTTCGAAATTTTATGATTAATCTTAATATTCGAACCTTATACTATCTTGGGTTTAGAGAAGAAAGGAAAAACAACTATAATAAACCATATTAAACCCCTCTTACTATCATAATCTGATAGCTGATAATACATAGAATTTTACGTACCAGAAATAGCGGTAATTGCAATGTATTACATTAAACAGACCTGGACAAAAGTAAACCATATAACTTTATTTATATAGTTGAGTTATATTATTGTATAGTTTGGTTAAATGATAATTCTGAAGCAGTTTTCTTTGTTTTCGGAAGATGCTCTTTCATTAATTGAAAGAGCATCTTCCGAATGGAAACAATCAAATGATAAACGGAAGCGTTGCATAACTAATTATTGAGCAGGAAAAACAAAGCGAATCACGCCTGAAAAATTAAATGAATACAAACAAGCGTAAATCCAACACCCTCCAGCTTGCTTTACACCCATTACCATTCCTGCCATAATATTATGCTGATTAATTAACAATATGCCTTATTGATCTGCCCGCAAGATGCCTATTTAGGAAAGTTATCACGGCACCGGAGGAAAGCTCACTTCAAAGGACTATTTGATCGATGAGTTATTACTACCGATCGATAGTGGATTGTAGCAGCATAAATTCATCAGCTCAACCGGCACGTACCGGCCCCGTACCCCAGTTCCATTCGAATCTCTGCAACCGAGATTAGATAGCAGCAGCAGCTCGCTTATTCGTCAATTTGGTCCCGCCAAGGCTATAAGATAAAGCACCACACCTGAGAGGAGTGTGCGACGTGATTGGAATTGAATTTTCACTCGGTGCAACATTCGTTTCGACCTTTTCCGACCTGCTCCAACGGATGTAACGCTGCCTGTGGCTTCGTGTGCTTGGTGAGTGCGTTTTTCTCCCCTATTATTGTTCATGACTACCCGCCCCACACCTGATCATCAGCACCCGTGTAGAGGATTTGTAGTTAAGCATATATGAAGACGAAAAACACATCATAAAATAAAACTAGAAAGCTGCTCTCCTGCTGTACGTGTACGTCTTAGGAAAAATAGGTTCTGTTTCTTGGGGCTGCATGCAACGAACATTCTTTATCAAAAACAAAAAAAAAACGCACTCACGTAACACTTTGTGCGCTGGAACAAATCCTTTCGATCAATCACCTATCGGGGATGTGTTCGATGTTGCCCGTGGAGCGCTTAATCACGAACAGCGAACTGTAAGAACGTGTTCGAAGCTCTCTCACTTATGCGAACTGCACCTTTACATGCATTTCATGTCGTTGTTTAACTAGGCAGACGGAACGGCTGCAGGAAAAATCGATCCTCATATCCGAGGGCATACCCTGACGTCTGCCAAGTTATGATGATGAACGTTACGAGACTTGTCCTTCGGTGAGGACTGTGGACACAGTTTTGTGCACAATTTTGTTATTTTTTGCAGCCCACCTGACACAAATGAGAATGAAGCTGAACGTACAATTTGTTAGCGATAAACGGATTTGTTGCAGAAGTGGGGCTGCATTTTCTCTTGAATGTTTAATCTTGAGTTCAATTTGTACCGAAAGAAAACTAGTTGATTGATTAGTTACTAAAACATTGATATAGAAGTTGATCGTCATCATTCTCCTAGTTGCTAACATTAGCAAAAGCAGCGTGGTTCGATTTATTATTTATTCGAGTATTTATTTTTCTTATTGAATGAGGTTTTTATTCTTCCAGTTTTTTCCTTTTGATTGTATGTAGGAACAGGTTTTATAATATTTTTAAAAAATATTTTTGAGCCGCTATCAAATATTACCTTAAGAAGTAGTAGTTTTTTTTCTTCAGGAAAACAAGCGTTTTTATAATTTTTTAGAACTGTATTTTAAATTTGAGTGTTTTTGAAAAAAGCAACTTAGCTTTAGTTATCGTTTATATTAAATTAAACTCAATGAACGTTTAGTTGTTAATTATACATGACTTAACAGGTCCTTAAATGTAGATGACAAACAATTTTTTTGTTCAAACAAAAGACGGATTTATTATGAATTATCTGGATGGTTAAAAAAGGTTATGGATCTTGTTAAAAAAACTAAAAATGAATTCCTCAATTCAAAATGTCTGGGATTTGTGTCCAAAAATTTTGGGATACTTCACGATGATGAATTATCGCAAGTGAGTGTCACGAGGATTTTTTTTACAATCTTATGAGGTTTATTGACACTTTTCCATGTATTTTTAGCTTCATCCCACACTATTTTCCCAGATAGTGTTGATTTTAAAATATTATTTTAAATAACTAATAACTGTATTTTCAGAAAGATTTTCTTCTTCTACATGACCTGCCCAAATTTGTGCACGTTATGCAGACATGTCAGATCTCCAATTCGTTTCGAGGAAACTAGGAATAGGGTTGAAGTGGCTTCTCCATCCACGGCAGCAACCGATCGACACCAGGTTCCTCATTGCGTGACCCAACCACCGTATCGTAGCGGATTTGACTACCGTCAGGATATCTGAACCGCCAAACAGGTCAGCTAGATCGTGGTCCATTCTCCTTCGCCATACGCTCTGTTCGTACACACCAAGAAAGATAGTCCGAGTGCTAAGGCACTCGAGCTTCGAAAATGGCGAGAGCATTGGCGTCCTCCGTCAGCATAGTCCAAGACACGTAGATCAGTGTGCGATCAATCGTGCAATAACAGGTTGGCTGATAAGTCCCCGGTCTAACAAAGAAAAACAGATTTTTTTGTCAAAATTCGTTTTTATTATTCAACATAGTTCCCTTCAAGAGCGATACAACGATTATAACGACCTTCCAATTTTTTGATACCATTTTGGTAGTACTCCTTCGGTTTTGCCTCAAAATAGGCCTCAGTTTCGGCGACCACCTCTTCATTGCAGCCAAATTTTTGAACCGAAACAAAAATATATGAGCACAGCTTATCTTATACAGTGTGGTATGAATCATTTATACACATTGTAAGTTTCTGTTCCAGCATTCCTTGCTGATGTAATTATATTAAATTCACTGTAAATTCTCGATCCGTCCATACTTCACCACATAACATTGTCCATCGCCAAAGATGCACTTTCAAATGCTGTTATAATTCTTCAGATACAAAATCTCAAAGAACGGTAGCGGAAAATCCTTTGCCAAATGCTTTTCTCAACACATTTTCAAACTCTAATTGTGCTTTGTGTTAAACAGTGACCCTTAACCAACCGACAGCAGGCACTTGTTGTAGCCACTACGACTGCTACTACGACTGCTACTACTACTGCTGTACGGTAAATTCCATTTCATCTTGCCCACTCCTAACAGTGTGTAAATCAATTTATGTGCAAGCATGCAAAGAATCGTTTCAAAAATGTTACAACCTGTGCGCACTTACAGCATTCAGACCGATCGGCAGCACCTTTTTACCTTCACTGCAGCCGCCACATGGCTGGGGTGGAGCCGTTTGCACCGGAGTAATTAGATCAGATGTGCTCTGTCTGCCGGATTCGTCGTTCGTCCGGGCACATCAAAAGAACCATCGAAACGAAGGTATTTTTACGCTTCTCGAACAAAAAGCTCTGACTAGTGTGGTAAGCATCATGCAGCAGAGCAGGTTGGGGAGACGAAAAATAAAAATAAAACGTAAAGATTTCTCCTTACGGTAAGCTTCACAAATGTAAGGTTATTTGTAAGGAGGTACCAATGCGTACACCGGACAGAGACTGTTTCCGATGCTTTCGATAAGGGTTTTTTTTAAAGGTTTTAATAAAAGCAATACAGAAAAAGAAATCAAGTAAATGTGAAAACACCTCAACTCTAAAGAATACATAGATCGGAAAGATGGCCGAAGTGGAAAAGCATACCAATGATGAACATCCACCGCCAGGTATCTTTGCGTAAGCACCACAACACAACACAAAATGTGCGCAATAAATCGTGATTGCACACACATGGTTCGAAGTAAATCAAACGGAATGGGACCGAAATACGGTATTCGGAGCGTGTGTGTGTATGGGTGTCAAAGCGAGGGCTGCATGTGTTACATGAGGCTGTCCATGCATGTTTTATGTTTATGATGAACCGGGCGCGTTCCGATAGTAATTCTTCTCATACGCGAGTGTCTGTACTTTTGTGCTCCTTGCTCTGGGTAGACCGATGCTGAAGAATACGAACACAGTGTAGCACGTGTTGGTCGGAAGTTGAACTGGAATATTATCGTTCAAAGGATAAAATAAACTAAATAAATTTAATATTGATTTTTACATGAATTTTTTTTTTGCAAAATATTCAAACAAACTTATTGAAATTTTAATTGTCTTTTCTAACATTTTAAAAATTATTTTAATATGAAAAAGAAACGTTGTTAAAGACGAGAATGAGGTAAATGCAAGCCTAATTTTATTAGATATTTCACAATAATACTCTATCTTCAGTTATTTGTATATACCCCTTAAATTTGTTTTCCCTTAATAATCCTCTGTCCGAGACCTTGGTGTTTATGTTGACTCAAAGTTTTCCTTCAATTTCTACATAAACGAGATTTGTGGGAAAGGGATGAAAATCTGAGTTTACCGATCCGCTGTCCGTTCTTCTTTGGAACACCATTATGCCCTTTGGAGTCCTTTCTGGTCGAAAGGATTCAACGGTGTTTCACACGTATTGTTTTTTCCTCGTTTGTTTGACCTGTCCGGTGTCAAATTCTGGGCTTCAATTCTCTGGAGTGTAGACATGTTAACGCTCAAGCACTATTTGTTCCGGGTCTTTTTCTCGTGTATTCCAACGAACTCTCCAGTTTAAATTAATTTTTCTTAACCTTCATCCCACCCCATTCCTTATGTTTTTCTCTTTTTTCTTTCACATCCCTCCTATTTTATCTCTGTTTTCCTGGTTCCCTCCGCCATTTTTTTAATGTTAATTTTCACGCTTCTACTCGATTAAGATAACTTAGCTGTATAAGTCACATTTTTACGGGTTTAATGCAAAACATTAGATGAACTCTTACATAATCACTGTTTTCTTGTACCAGAAATTAACGACAAAATGCCACAGTTCCACTGCAAATTTCCCCTAAGTGAATGTAAAATTCCGTTATATGATTGCAAAGTTCCACAACTGGTTTACTCATATTCTATTTAAAATCTTATTTCCCCAAAACAATTCTACAATTTCATTATATGGATCGGTACCCTTCGTGACTCAAGGACAACCTGGTCGTACTGTTTAAAACTAGTTTCCAAAAAATACACCGTCTTCTATAGTTAGACGATATTTTCGCTTCTTAGCAGAACTTTGTGGTAGAAGATATATTTTAAATAATGAGTTCAAACAAAAAAATAAAAACGAATACACCATTAATAACTTATGATACTAAAACCAAACATGCTATTCTTTATGCTATTAGCTCGCGCTACACTGTACCACACACGAAGCGAGCCAAATGATTCGATCACAGCAAGATCGTACTTCACAACCAGCATAAAGCCTCCAAAAGTAAAGCCTTATGCTAATGATGAAAGGCGTCGCTGCTTCTTTTTTTCCTCTCGTTTGTTCAGATAAAACGTATCGCTCTTTTTTTTCTCCACTACTACCCCAGATGAATAACGTTCGCAAAACGAACGCTTTTCAGTACATTTCTGAGCATTGGAAATAGCGCGCCCACTGGGTTGTTGTTTACAAAATGAAAAGTACATACAGATTTATATCGAAAAAAAAACCTAATGAGTCTAAAAAAGTGGAAGCTTTTTCTGAGAAGAAATAATAAAAAAAACTTATTTTAATAAGGAGTATAGTACACAGACAAAAAAGCAGCAAAACACAAATAATCTAAATATAGCTTCTGGCCAGATCGTCCAAGCATCCAAGAACGCTGTGGTCTAATATCTTCCAGCTATTTCGCTTTGAATTGAAAAGACGCCGGTATGAATATGATAAATTGCACTCACAGTTGTTACCATCCAGTCAGTCAGTATGTATGCATTGAAATGTTGCACGAGACCTTGAAGACTGTGCACTGCACCAACATACGTCATCTGCAGGCATCTTCATCATCAGACATGATTGGTAGAATGCAAGGATCCTGGGACATGCAGTATTTGGAATGGAAAGTATGAGCTGAAGCAATGCAAAAATGCAACGATTGCCATTGCCATGTGCTTGATAAATAAGTTATCATTTGTATGCTGGTATGATTTTTATTGCATTATTGGTCTGATGGTACGAATGAAACGGTTGCAAATAATGAACGCAAGTGAACGATGTGCGCCAGTTGACGAGATCATACGTTCAACTCGCCTTACTTCCTCGCTAAAGACAGCCAGCCACACGTCCTCAAAGAGTCACAAGGTGGTGCGTACGAGTGTGTCGATATTTGCCTTACGTTCAATCGGTGTAGGATTATCCAACAATTGGATCCGTGTCGGGCCATTGGCAGGGTTATAAAAATAGACGCGTAAGGTAAATAAACAGCTGTATCGAATGTTTAATAAACGGCGATAGAATTGCATTTGCAGTGAACGTCGTCCACAGAGTAGTGTTTTTCCCCCCGGGGTGGAAGGGTGAAGTTTAGTTAATTTTTGTTTGATAAGAAACGAGTGACATCGGGGAACTATGGAGATACTATTTTCATTTCAATGGTTAATTTCATGCTTATTTTGCACATTTTTGTTGAACTATTTGCGATGAGCTTATGTACGGATTTATGCTCCCCGACACAATAACAATTAGCGGTACGATAAACGTAGCGAAAAAAGAATGAAAGGAGGGGGGGGGGACGGAGGGGTAAAAACTGTGGAACTGAAAGCCCATACCATCCGTTTGTTTCGCTTTCCCCGGTGTGAATGGTTTGGTTTTATTGCATTAAATTGCAAGTTTTTGTGTAAATTTGTTTTACAAAAGCTCGTTTGCGTGGATGTGCCATTTCGTGAAAGCAACAGCGATAGAAGCACTTAAGAGATGGTGAATTGAGAAAGAAGTACCAAAACTTGCACTGAACTGAGTGCGGTGCTGGTAAGGATGGTGGAAGTTTACTTGAAGGAAAGTTTTGCGTATAATTTATCGCCGAGTAAACATCTTGTGGTGATGGAAAATGTGTTTTCTTAATTTTACTCTTACTACGAGCATGCAAAAGTGTGCAATAAATTACTTCCAAATTGTTGGATGGTATAGATTGGATTTGTTTAAGATTTTCAACTCTTTAATTTTAAAATTTTAAAATAATTTCCAATGAAACTGTAACGTAGAAAATAACACACCAGTAACGCTTCATAACGCCTAATACGCTACAACAATTACAATATTAAATTAGCATCTAATCAAATACACCTTACTGTACCCATGTTTGCTGCACGTTTGGATTAGGCAAAGAGTCTTTTTTGGACCAACAAAAATATATGAATCAAATACGAACAATCCCGCTATTACACTCGGCTATTTGAACTAGTGGGATGCATCGGTGTGAATAATGAATGTGATTAAACATTTCACGCCAAACAACAACCCACGCGCAAATCTATTGCAAATGCTGGGTAGCTTGTTTTTCGTCGTTGTGCAGATAATGTATTTACAAAATATCAAACATTTGCTGGGCGTGGGACGCTTACTATGGGTGGGTTTTGAATAAAATCGATAATCTGTTTCCATTTGTTCTAGATAACTTTCTCCGAGTAACTTTGACAAGTATTACAGCCTTTTAATGGAATGATATACGGTTTTATTTTATTGATGTAAGTTAGTTAGAATTTCAAAAAAGAATCCTTATTGTTGCCTTACATTTCAAGGACAATAAGTTGCAACATGCACCCATTGAAAGCTTGATTGTAAATACACTCAAAAAATTCAACAAAAAATCTGAACGAATATTAAAATTTCCTATCCCCTCTCCATAGCAGGCCATTGCTCGTTCGGCATGATGTTGATAGTAATGCAAAGTAAACAGTGTCAAACTTTCGACCATACGGCAGCCGAGCCCACCAGCAAGCTCATAAACGGATGTGTGGCCGTAATCTGAATCTGTAGCCTTCCACCGGTGCCCCAAACGAGCGTAAAGAGAATTTTTCTTTGCACATTTACTTTTATTTGATGCTTTCCTACTGCATTATGTATCCATTCCATGTTGCGCCCAATACTGCCAGCCCAGTCCGGTGTCCTCAGTCCGCGGGGCTCGTTGACTTGTGTGTACCGTTTCCAAAGGATAGTAACGTTAGACAAGGTCGGTTGGAGAGGATTTGAAATGTGCCTGGCCTGTTTTTGAAGGGCAGAAGCAAATGTTTGCTTTACGTTCCACGTACAAGCTGTGTAATGAGAAAGGATGGAATTTTTGTGTTTGTATGTTATCTTATTAGTCTCGAAACGGCGGCACACATACAGAGTACTTTATCGAAAAACAATGGTTTGAGCAGACTGGTTATTGGCGGTTCTTGATGAATCCAATTAAAATCTACTAAACTCAACAACCATGAATTCCATCGGACAAACAATTGAATTTTGGAATGTTTTGGAGTTGGCACTGGTCCACTGGGAAAAGGAAAGTAATTAATTGTTGTATGAGTGGAAAGTGGAAATGAAAAATGTGCTATATTTAGCTTAAACTAAATTTCAATTCAAATAGAAATAAAAAAAAAACAGAAGAAATCGAGCGAATTCATGATTTGAACAGATAAAAGAGAACAGATGCAATCGCTTTCGAGTCAAAAGTATCGTTGGTGATTATGCTTATAGCGCTATACACAGTAGGATCGGGCATCAAATCCTGTCCAGATCGTTCCCCCGTAGAGAGGGTTGATAGTCCAACTACAACTACAAGAAGTAGACGATGGAATTTGCTTGAAACAAGGCAGTAAATTAGCACCAACATACCACAAAATTAAAAACGAAGCAGGTTGAGAAGGGTTGTAAAATAATATTGCCCCATTGAACCCCATACTGTACCAATAAAATCACATTCAAAATCACAGAAATAATTGTTAATTTCATGCAGTGAAATATTTCACCCCACTTCTTCACACCGTGTAGCCGCTTCCTAACCCGACGTTAGCTGTCAAACGTGCAGACTGGGCCGATGATCGCCTTTCAAGTTTAAAGTTGCAACGGCCTCAGATGTCAACGATCTCCCGCTCTATTTGGCTGCATTCTCCGGTCGCCATCGAGACAAGTGCTGCGGACGCATTCGGGTGGTAAAAAAATTCCTGTCTATTTGTCCCCGTTTTTTAAGTACGATCACTCTGTGTGCGTGAATTTTGTCGTAAGATTATTGGTTGTTTAGTCAAATTGTGTGATCATCCATCATAAGACCCTGCTAGAAGCGAACGTGGTTTGTTATAGAAGAGTGTTGAGGTTATCGGGTCTTGTACAGCTGCTCGTACGGAAGCGCGCAATACAAAATGGATACGGAAAACGTCCCCAACAATCGCCTGGCGGCTTACAAACATGGCTCCAAATCGAACACGGTAAGGGTAGGGGGGGGGGGGGGACGAAGGGTGACACTTTTTACCATGCTTCATTGTCTGTCTGTATGCTCGTTTGGTAACTTCAGGAACTTCGGCAGCGGCGCCACGAGGTAACGGTGGAGCTGCGCAAGAACAAGAAGGAAGATCAGCTGCTAAAACGACGCAACATTACGGAAGATGATGGGCCAACGTCGCCGCTACAGGAAAACAACGCTCAAAGCCCGGTGACGCTCAAGTTCGACGAGATCATGCAGTACATCCGCAGTGGGCAACCGGAGAAAGAACTTGCCGCGGTACAGGCAGCCCGCAAGATGTTGAGCCGGGAGAAGAATCCACCGATTGATAAAATCATTGGTCTGGGCATGGTGCCGGTTTGCGTGAAGTATCTTTCCGCATCCGACCGGCCAGCGCTTCAGTTTGAGGCGGCCTGGGCACTAACAAACATCGCGTCCGGTACGTCCGAGCAGACGAAGGTCGTAATCGAAGCGAACGCCATTCCACGCTTTATAGAGCTGCTCCGATCACCTTCGGTAACGGTAGCGGAACAGGCCGTGTGGGCACTCGGTAACATTGCCGGCGATGGATCGAAGGCACGTGACATTGTGCTGGAACACAACAGTGTGGACGCGATCATTGCGCTGGTGAGCAGTGGTAATACGCAGATCTCCTTCCTTCGCAACATCGTGTGGCTGATGTCGAACTTGTGCCGCAACAAGAATCCGGCCCCACCGTTTAGCCGAATCGAGCCAATGATTCCGGTACTGTCTGCGTTGCTCGATCATGAAGATGCACAGGTACTGTCCGATGCATGCTGGGCACTGTCCTACGTCACCGATGATGATGTAGTGAAGCTAGATTCGGTCGTTGCGTCCGGTGCCGTGCCGAAGCTGGTCCGATTGCTTGGGTCAAACAATCCGGCCATCATTACACCGGCACTGCGAAGCGTCGGTAACATTGTGACGGGAAATGACACACAGACCGACGCTGTGATAGCGGCGAACGCACTTCCGCTGCTCACGAATCTGTTGCGCCACACTAAAAACACGATCGTAAAGGAGGCGGCCTGGACGGTGAGCAACATAACGGCCGGTAATCAGAGCCAGATTCAGCACGTACTGGATTCGGGCATTTTTAACGTGCTGATCAATGTGCTGGCGAACGGTGATTTTAAATCACAGAAAGAGGCTGCCTGGGCGGTCACCAACACAACTACGGGCGGCTCAACCGAGCAGATCATTCAGCTGGTTGAGAAGTACTCGATTATGAAGCCGTACTGTGATCTGCTGGAGGCGAAGGATACGCGCACCGTGCGGGTGGTGCTGAGCGGGGTGGCCAACATTTTCCACATCGCGGCCCAGATCGGTGGCATCGAGAATCTGTGCACACTGTTCGAGGAGATTGGTGCGCTGGACAAGCTGGAAACGTTGCAGAATCATGAGAACGAAGACATCTACCAGAAGGCGCTGCAGCTGATCGAGACGTACTTCTGCGATGCGGTAAGATTGAGAGCGATTTCATTTTTTCGAGGTAAATTCTTAAACTCTTTTTCTCTCTTTTTCGCCCTCTGCAGGAAGACGTCAATCCGGAGTGTGCCCCGAAGGAAGTCAATGGAGCGCTGGAGTTCAATCCAACCACACCACAGGACGGTGGATTCTCCTTCTAATTGGGTGTTCAGGTGTCCTCTTCTCATCCCCATCTGATTACAGGTGGACATAGTAATGTAAAGCAGAAAGTTAATACGTAGATAGGGGCGCATTCCACGGCTTATTGGGGGGAATTTTCGTTCAAAAACAATTTTATATTTATATGAAAGGAAAATATTATCAACATTTCAATGGACTTACTTTAAAACTCGATCAGTGATCAATCGTATGGAGTGGTTTAACCTACCTAACCCTACAACATCGTGTTTTTTTTGCCGCTGCTCCTTTGGCCACTGTGAATGGTCTGCTTATGTTTTTCATTGCTTTTGCTTGTACTGTGGTAGTTTTTTTTATAAATGTTTAGTTCTTAATAAGCACATTTTTACGCGGAACTGCTGTTTTCGTACGATTTTAAATAAAATCACAAAAAAATCTAGCAAATAGTAAAGCGAGTTATGTTGTTTTCCGAAAGAAATCACAATTAGTTTGATATAAGACCGTTTAGTCATTTTTTGTGATATCTTTTCGGTCGCTTAACTTCCACTGACCTTTTCCTACCTTCGCTACCTTTTTCTATTTCCGCACACGCTGCCATTCCATCAGCTGTCTTATCACATCGCCGTGAATAAGTGTATTTCATTGTTCTATGCCGTTGCTCCACTTTCGTTCACCATCCCCTAACCCCCTTAATCAATTGTTGGTAGTAGAGCTTCTGTTGGATATGACTGCCCTTTACGAAAGAGATTCAAAGGCTTCTTTTTCTTGGCCCTCTTGACGTCCTCTCAGGTCAATGCCGGCCATCGAAATGGCTTTCTAGACTGCCGATACCACGTAGTTGGTTAGTCAGTCCTCATCAAGTGGGGACGGTCCGGATGGGATTTGATCCCCGGTCCTGCCGTTTTTAGACCGGCGCCGCCCCGATGATTCAAAGGCTATTAAACCCTTAATAATTAAACAACTGGCCTTCGGGTAGCCCATGTTGAGACGTTGCCGAGATACGGATGATTCTCCAACGCACCAATAAGCCAATCAAATACGATCGCCATCGATGTTCACCATTCGATACATTCTGACATTCAACAGGTTCGGTTGTCTTCGATGACTCAATCAACAATTGGTTAGTATTGCCGTGGGAAATTTTGAATGTTCGGACGCGCAAATTTAGAACTGCCTATCAGAAACGGATTTTGCTATATGGGGACAAATCGACCACGTAGATCCCCCAGCTCAAAAGAGACGCTGAGCTGAAGCCCAAGATGATTTGGTTGTTGTTAATACTGGTGGATCTGATAGGGGACTGACTCCTACCTCGTTTAAGGAGGTACTCCACCACTCCCCTTTTTATGAAGGATCCCTAGGAACCCTAGGAATCCATAGGCTTCTAATTATAGTGGGAAGTGTGATTGTCTTCCTAGGCATGTAAAAAATCCTATTTTCGTTGCAAACCCACCACCCCACGGTCATCTCTATTCATGTGAATCCAACGGCAATTCAGCTTAGGATCTCAGGAGTGCCCAAATCCATCTCTGCTTAAAACGACCGAACCGGACCGGAAACGGTTTTACTAATCTACTACCATTATCATTTATGTGCTCATGCAGACTGTGATTTCCAATGTTTTGTGAGGTTTATTCACTCTCTTCCATTTTTGCTATTAAATCATCCCCCAAGATGAGCTTTTCGTCATACCTGGGATACTGTTTATTAATTTATTTGAAGGATGACGGCTTGCGCCGTATTGTCAATACCTGGCATACTGTTAAAGGATTTTTTTTAAACGACCATAAAACAACATTCTTTACCTCTTCATTCTTGCCTGCAGTTAGGGCGTGAACGTTTATGAGCCTGATGTATATGAGACTCAGCCTCTCATAGCCCTGAAGCCGATGTTCTCGGTATCTCGGTTTTACCCGTCCCGTGCACACGGTCTTGGCAGCTGCAATTGATGTCGTAGCAAGCCTATTTTGCACACCGAATCTGTTGTAGAGCAACGGAGTCCATGTTCCATGTAGCTAGGCCTTTGTTCAGTTGCTTCATAGCTCCGGTTCTATGTAAAATGCGTACAACCCATGAGCCCATATTAATCTTAGTCCGAGAGTCTATCGAGGGTATCTTGTATCTTAAGGTACGAGATTTAGTGAGCTTCATTAATCGGGTAGTTACTTGAGGTAGCATAATTTACCCTGTGATCGAGACCCCAGTACTTATGTCAAAATCCCTTCTGTTTGCCCGTGTACCCAAGCTTGGATATTGGAGCAAGTTGCGTCTCTGCGCGTCAGGGACATCACGAAATAGGAGTTGAATAGAAAAGCCTGTGATGGATGTTCAAATAACCAACCCAAATGATTTTTGGATAAAGCAACGAATTTTTTTTTCCAGAATATTAAATTTCATCAGCTGTCATAAATCGAGCCGTATCATTAGTATTTTAAATGTTGAAAATGGATTAAGACACTTCCAACACTATCGATATTCACCTCATCAAATAAGGACCTTAAAAAAGAATCTGTATCATCTTCTCTTGCATCCTTCATTCCGGTCTATCTTCAATTCTTCAACATTCGTATGCGGACATGCTTCTGGCATGCAAATTAAGAACGGAACATGCAAATGAGCAGAATAACTTGAAATACTTGCTCGAAATAGGCTATAAACTCACACACAGAATCACTGCTTATATGCACGGGGGGTGATGAGTACCTCTTGCTTGGTTGATGAGTTAATAATGTTAACAAAACAGTGAATACAACAGGCAACCAACTGGCTGAGTTTTGTACAGCTTCGGCTGTCTAAGTATTCATCATATGTAAACGCGTGTGTGTACAGAGTTGGGGGAAGTTTTCGTCGTAAAAAAACGCGTAAAATGTCACCGAATGATAGCACGGAAATGGAATGGAGCGATGTACTACTGTCAGCCATTTGTTAGGAAATATTCTTTCTCCGTTCTAACGTTCATGGTCACTCTAACCTCCAAACCCAGAAGAAAGCATCGTCCGTGCGCTAAGACGTTACACTTAAGAGATTAAAACAAACAAAAAACGATACGAGAACAAAGACGCGGGGTTGGGTTGGCGATAGCGTGTAATGAAAGCGGTGGCAGCAGCGGTTGACGCAGTTTCCACACCCCGCCCTGGGTCACGATTCCGTTTGCCGTGCACGTACGATTACTGCGAACCGAGGACCATTTACTCAGGACGAAAACGCACACTCGCCGCATCGCATGCTAAACAACTGAGATCCGTACCTTCCAGAAACGGTGTGCGTGTGGATGATTGGCTCCGGCCTAAGGGATTCGTAGCGTTTTGTACAGAAGTTTTGTTCGCATTCACTTAAGGCACAGATTTGCAGTCATTTGCGAAATTAGCCGCATCAAGCGATGAAAAGCGGATCCTCTGTTTGGCTGTCTTATGGCAGGAGAAGTGAAGTGATGTAGAAAAAAAAAAAATGTCCGCTGCGAAGATAAAACGTGCCTGGGCGCTTCGTGAGATGTTTTTTTTTTCTTCTAGTTTTTGGGAGCTAAATAGAATTATATTTATTCACGGTGAACGACCTTGAATTAGTGGACATTGGAGAATGATTCGAGAGGTTTTTTTATTCGTTTTGTTGATTTACCTTCAGGCTTTGTAGGCATATATACATTTTATGATAGCATGCAAGTGGTATGAAAAAAGAGGAATAGAAAATGAACATTTACGGAAGAATGAGATTGAGGGGTTTTTAAAGATTTTATATCAATGCTTTCTTTATGATTTTCTTACTGTGAAATTGTGTTTTGATTCGTTTGATATTGTAATTTTATTACAAATTTAAACCAATAGACTCTGGAAGGCTACCTCCCTGAGTAAACTTATTCTTCTATGCGAATACCGCCTAAATATATGCACAGTGTAGGAAATTTTGCCAAAGTTTGTTTATTTTTGGCAGACAGTATGGCTTACATTTGAATTAAGCTCCATTTAACCCTCCTTTAAGGAGTAATGGACATATCGAATGATTTCGAGCACATCGGAAACTCAATGCTCAATTAAATCGACATCTCAAAGTGCTGCACACAAATGATTTCATGGGGAGATCTGCTACAGCCTTTTACCCTTACAGGGGTTTATGAGTCCAGTTCAAATAAAAAATGGATAATTTCAGATTTGTAAAACGCAACGTACAGGAAGACCATGTTTAGAAAGCCAATTCAAAATCGTAGAAATAGTAACACTTTTTCTCAAATCCAACAACTGTTTAAGCCAAAACGACGTTTTGATGGCTCTTTGCAACTACACAAGCAGTAGAAGACTCGAGAAATCTCCCTCTGGTGAAATTTGTTCGTCACTAAACGAAAAGCGCCTAAATGTATGCAAAGCACAGTACATGCCACCAAGGATACACAGTGTTGTGTTAGGTTAAGGTAGAAAGGTAAAATTTGCTGTGTTTTTCTTTATATGTTGTCAAGAAATACTCTAGTAGTGTCACACATGTGAAAATAGAGTTAATTTCATATCTTGAGGCGCGAGTTTCAACCAACTCAGCAATTTGCTACCATCCCAGAGGCAAACGCCCTTTTATACCACATAATAGAGGAACGGTCATCAAGAAAATAATTTTCGACAAATTGTGCCCGATATCGTGCAAGCTGCCTTTAAGCTGCTGTAATGCCAAAGCAAGAAAATCCAACGAAATTACTGTACGAAAAACACCAAAGCTGCTGCTCCTGCTGCGGTGGCTTACTACGGTTTGATTACTTCACATCGTAAATCGTATCGTTTCACTGGAAGAAAACGCAGTCCCGTTGCTAAGCACTACAGCGTCAGCATTTTGAACCACTGCTTTGATCATACATGGGGGAGCTAGCGTATTTCGGGCGTAAAACCATTTGCGCTACAAAAAAAAAGTATCTTTTAATTTGAGGAGTTTTGGCTCTTTTTTTCTTCTTGTAATAATTCTGAAGTAAAAATACACCTGTTTAAATTGAGAGTGTTTAAAAAAATGAACGAAAAAAGTCTTACCTTTTTTTTTTTGCATCGGGTGTTGGACCAACCTAAACAACGGTTACGTTTCGGGTACACGCGTTTTGGAAAAATCAAACGAACTTTTTTAATTATTTTCAGCTCCACACAACCAACGAACGGTGTGTCGAAACGACAGTTCCCCGTTACGCTGTGTTGGTTTTTTTCTTCTCTTTAATCTCTTTCGTGTGTTTTGTTCGTGTTTTACTGTACATTGAAGAAACTAAAATTTTTAAATTCTCCATTCAACCATTTTTCCTGCTGCTTTGCTAGCATTTTTGCACACTTTTTTCATACATTTTTTGTTTTTTGCTTCCACTTGTTCTTGCTCTTACTAGCTTTCTCACTCACTGTTTGTCTGTATTTTTCTAATTTTCCGTTCCTGCTGTACGGGTTTTCCACTCAATTTTGTTTTGTTTTTTATATCGTTTCTATTTCTTCTTCCTCGTTTTGCTAGTTGTTGCATAAAAGTTGCACGAGCGGGAGAGTTCTTTTTCTTTCTCATTTGTTCATATCGGAAAAGGGGAAGATTCTCTTTTGTTTCAGATTTTTATTTACTGTCTTGGTGCAAAGAATGCTTCAATTTTCACATAGTTTTGTTTCTACTTGTTAAAAGAACTTCATCGTTTGCAAAAGGAACTTGCTGCTCGTCCACGTTCGTGCAAGTAAAAAGGCGCTGCTAGACTCCACTGTTAGAAAATTCGTATCGAAGTCACACCTCCCACGGATTACCAACCGTACTGAGAAGTCAAGGGAAATTTAACACAGAAAACTTTTCCTAATTCTTCTTCTTCACCGATACCGCTACAAAATAGAACTAAAACTGTGTAGTCCCCCTTTTTGGGCAATTACTTCGTCCGTTTGTAATTGTTTCTTTCACACTCTAATGCTCCTTTTTGCTCAAACTTTTACGGTGAAATATTTATCTACAAAAGATAGTTCTCCATCAGCCTTAAAGATCAGAGCCGTTTTGGTATCGGTTTGTTTTGGCTTCTTCACCACAACCCCAGGAAAAAAGGAGGAAAAAACAGATAACTAATAGAGTGTGGTGCCTTAACGATACTTAGATTTCTTCTAATGCTTGTACAAGTGCGTATGATCTCCTCCTGTATGTATGTTGTGTGAGGAAAAGTGTTTTTATAGCGTAGTAAATTTTCACCATTTATTTACAAACTGGCCTACTATTTACAATCCACCAATCAACTTCTGTGAATTATAATATAATTACACTTACTCTTTAAACGAGTTTCCTGTCTGCTTACCTGCCTTAGAACTATTATTAGGTCGCTATAAAAACTCTTTTTTTCCCCTTTCTTTTCTACATAAGATTTGTGAGTGGTTTGTTTTCGTTTCGTTCCGGTTTCGGTTCGTTTTTATAGTTATCCCAGCATGTTTCCGCGTGCGCGTCCTGTTACAACATTAGTCTTGTCCAGTATTGTGGTTTTATACTTTCATTTCGTATCATAACGTTTCCATCTTCTCCATCCGGCCACCGATGCAACCAGTTTGTTTCCACCCCGAGCATCAACCAACGATAAAATGGCGCCAGAAGATTTATTATCCTTCCGGGAATAATGTAGGCCCAGCACTAGGATACTATCGTGACTAGTTCCCGTGTTCTCTTCCCGCTGACTGAGGCGTTCGACTTGGGAGTGGGATTTTCATCAAAAGGAAAAATATTGCACGTAAGCACGGGTAGATAAGAAGTCAGTTCGTGTTAGCATAAGGTTGATAAGTGACAATAGCAAACAGAAGCCAGCTCGAAACCTCAATCTGCTTCTGACAGGTGAGACGAACGTGGGAAATGTGAGTTAAGTATGTAGCGTGTTTGAATACGCAGGACGAAGACGAAGGGCGATGATAACTTGGGTCGAAAAAAGTTTGCACCGGAAAAAAGATGGATGCGTTCGGAATGATGTTAGGAAAAATCCGATCAATTAGCTTCCGATTCCGAATTCCGGAATGATTCATTGGCTGTGAAGGAGGATCAACAACAACAATAAAAAAAGGATCCCTTTTTGAATTGGTAGAATTGGTATGGCATGCGTTTGGGTAGAACAAGTCACATCCGGTCAAGATGAGATACGGAGTGCCGTTTGGTAGCAAAAATCTGCTGCATCATTTCGAGCGCCGTTACCCGTTGAAGCAAACGGGATGGGTGTGCCGTGCTTCCTACCGTGCCATAATGTTACCTTATTACATTATCGCTAATTGCATGATCTCTCGATTCCCTCGAAGGCGCCCACCGTGCTCCACGGCGAGTGACACGGGACACGGGAGAATTGGTCGCAGTGGCAAAAAGTGTGGTGGTACGCTTTTCCCCTAGCATAATAATGAAGCCAAGGCTTTGCGTCTTTCGTTGGCGGGTAAACGATGCACGACGATGAAGATGTCAATATCTGGGCGATGATGAGAATGGTTATTGAATGAAATAAAGCGCACAAGGGCGGTGGATAGACGATGGAGCATTGGCCAAATCTGTTCAATCGATCCATCACGATTGGGTTGATGATAGGCGAACTGGTATTAGCATTATCTCGGGGGTGTCGTGGCGATACAAAGGGTGAAAAATAATACTAAACTTATCACATTTTCAACTTAGATTTTCCTATAGAATATGAAACGGGTTGATAGTTTTAACAACTCTAACAAATAAATAGAGGATTTTTTTCAGTTGATAAGACAAATTCGTCCCCTATTAAGACAATAACGGCAGATAAGAATAATGAGTGTGGTTAGCCTACCACATGACATTTGATCCATCGAAAGGCTCTTTCTGAATCACTCAGGGGAATTTTTCAAATAAATAATGGATTATTGCTAGCTTCTTGTGGATCGTTGCAATCATATAGTGGAATCTTTCGAACTTAACTGTTGAACTTTGCAATCTGCTGTAAAATTTCTGCCGAGCTCCGCTGTTAAACCGGCTAAACGTAAAATTTCATCCAATAGTATCAAAGCAAACATTAGTTGTAAAAAATGTACTAATTAAGTGAATGAAAAATTCCATTCCGTGATTGAAAACTTCGACCACGGGCTTGCAATATTCAATTATACATTTTTGAACATTCCTCTTAGTCATTCTACTTTTCCAAAACAATTAACACCATTCCTTAGAAAAAAATCTCAATAGATTTACGGCCTAGATACAACGGTTTGCAGATGCTAGAACAACGCAAGCAACTATTAAAACAAACGCAGCTGTTGATAGCGCAAAGACCGCAGATGACATGATTCTAGCTCATCATAGCACAAGGGTATGGAATAAATCTTCACGATGCTTGTAATGAAATGCCGTATTACCATCTTCATGTGTTCATGTGCTATCATACGGTGTACTTGTTATTGTACGACTGCGTCTTTTGCGATATCATCTGCTACGTTTGTTGTTTTTAAATTCATTTATGGATTCATTTTTGATTTATCCTCACATCCACTGTTGTCAAACGCGTTGATGTTGTTGTCTTATCAACTGAAACCCCCGGTACCCGCCTTAAGTGTGGGTTTTTTTTTGCTTTGCTTTTGATGGCTTGGAAGATCAATTCCATCTCTCCCCATCATATGCGTATGTCTGTGTGTATGTTTGAGTGCAAATATTTAACTATCTACGTCTTCAGACTCTTCGATAATTACTTCGTGAACACTGTGGCAAGTGGGTATTAGTGGTGCACTACTGATGGAACCTTGCTGCGGCGGTGCTTGCGATGCGGTGGATACTGCTCCCGGCGCCCCGGTCGTCGGTCGAAGCTGGATCGGAACCACCGATGACGAAGACGACGCAGAAACCGTTGAGGAGGAAGGCACCGTCGTATCGCCCGTACGGTTCAGCAGGTAGTCCAGATCGTGCGAGATGCGATCCAGCATCCCGTCAATACGGCCACCGGTACGAGCTTCCTCGCTCGACGTCACGGTAATGATGGGAGGCGGTGGAACGGGCGGTTTGTGATGCACCGCTGCACTGGGACCCGCCGCTGATTGCTCCGAGTAGTACGGGATGAGGGGACCGGCCGGTGAGGGCGTGGTGGAGGACGCTGTGGGCGTCGGAGTAGCTGACGATGTCGTTGTCATGATTGCTTTCCCCGGGGGTCGTGGTAGCGTACCCGTTGGTTGGACCGCCGGTGGTAGCTGGGTGGATGATTCGATTACCGTAACTACCTTCTTGCCATCGTTGCCGACTTCGAGCGCTTTCCCACGTATGCCGATGATGCTGTCTGAAGGAGAGAGATAGGAGTAGGGAGAGAACGGAAACAAGCAAGCAAGAAAGAAAGCCCAGAGTTAGTGGTGTCGTAAAAGGCAGTGGCACTTGAGCGGAACGTTGATGGCAGACAAGATGTAGACGAAGATGTAGCCCCAGGGCCGGGGCTCGTTCGTCTTGGCGGGTGATGTACTTGATACATTGTGTGCAGAAGTGGCATGATTGAAAACGGCTTGAGCAGTGTAATGAGATGTCCGTGTGGTTCTTGATTTTTGATTCGGGGTGCATTTTATAGAGTTTTCCGATCGATAAGAACGGATGCTTAATTAGTGTCCTTCAGACTACTTGTGCCCTCCGATGCTGAAGGTAAACTATCCTCAATGCATACATTAACTACCTTGTCCAACGCCTTTCAGGATGTCCAGCGCTCCCACACCGACAAAATCGCCCGCATCGGCTGTCGGAATCGTAGGCAGAAAGCTTACGGTGGCTGGCAAAGGTTCCGGCCGATGGCCACAGGCATGTGAGTGTTGTTGCTGTGGCTGCTGATGCCATTCGATGCTAACGCTCGCCGAGCTTGGTACATTCGCCATCGGGGGTGGTCCCGCCAGCACTATGCTAGGGCTGGTTTCAATTGTGATGAGTGCCGTCGCCGGAACGCTCGCTCCACCCGGGCCCGGCGGTAGCAGTATACTTCCCGCTAGATCGTAACAACCGGCCCCACCAAATGAAGGTGCGGTGACGGTTGCATAGTTGCAGAGTCCTCCCGTAGCACCAAGAAACGTGTCCATACTGTGCCCGTCCAGGTCCACTTGCAGGCAAGGTTCGATGGTGGTTATGTGCGGACCGGTGACCTGTTGCTGTGAGGATGGGCCCACCTGCTGCTGCTGTATCGGTTGGGTTGACGACGGTGGGGGCTGCTGGGTGGACAGTATTGTCAGAGGAATCTTCGTTGTCTTACCCACCGACGATAGGCATTCGTTATCCTTATCTAGTTCCTGATTTGTATAAACTGTACGGAAGACAGATGGAAAGTAAAAGAGAATACAAGCCGGTGAGGTCGGTAAATAGGCAGAAACTTTGCTGATTGCTTTTCCGTGGGAGGTGCAACCACTTACAACTTAACGGACTATTGATTGATCCCGAGCAAAAGTTTTCGTCCAGACTATTTTTAGTGCTGGACTTGCTGCTGGTCGACTCGGTTGTGTCTTGCTTCAGTTCTGCCTTCACTACAAAGCTAAACAGTATACAAAATCCCTGGAAAAGACAAAAGGTAGAGGTTGGGTAAGTGTAGTTTCTTGGCATAATAATTAAACGACGCGTTAGAAACAACAACAAGTATTATACTGTTTGTGAGTGATGTTTGATTTTACTTTTGGAGACGGGATACATGAGCCGCGTAAAAGTTATCTCAAAACATGAGAAGTTTCGCCACTCAACTTGAAATTAGAATGTACCCACTTAGAAGGTGGCCAATTTAGTCGTTAGTTAGATGCTATCCAACGATTTTTCTTGTGAGTTTAAAATGTCACAGATTGTACAGTTCATAATTCAGGGAACAGTCTTCTTCGCGTAAAGCGTAGCGCCTGATGGTATGCAATTCGAATGTCAACTGTTATTATGAATATTTTATATATGTAAGTCTATTAATAATTAAGTCGGCTTAACGATTTCCGAGGTCACACCGGCCTCGCATGAGCAAATAGCTTACTAGACTTATAGATTTTACGTAGTTGGATTACTAGTCCTCACTACGGGAGAACATTTATTTATTTATTTATTTATTTACAATTGATTATGACGGTCCAGTACGGGAGAACATTTAATAAAATAAACTTTTAATAAAAACGTTTTTTATTTCGTTCGTTTATTATACGAACGTTTTAATAAAAAACTAATTCAAAAGTTTACCAAACATCTAGGGTATGTTACATTCCCATTAAAAATATATATCTTCAGCTATATAAAATACTTAAAAAAAAAAATATTTATTGTTTTTTAAATTAAATCTCGAATTATAACTAGAAATTTTACATTAAATGTTTCAACTTCGAATTCCCATTCCGTTGACGGGACATCTAGTTGTTACTTAATTTCTAACAATAATTCCCCACAATATGGTGAGTTCTATTGCGGCGGTCCAGTCGCCAATCTAAGTCAACAAAGCATGTAACATGCAGATTAAGCTTTCGTGAGTTTACAGAGCTCAAGAAAAAATAAAATTCAACATTTTCGTGGACACAAATGAGAGCAAAAATCAAATTTTAACAGGATGAGTAACATTTTCTTATAAAACTTCTTTTAATGTACAGTTTGGGTTTACTATTCGTTAAACTTAGAAGCATTCGTTTTACGAATCTTTTACGAAATCAATAAATTGTCAAATTAAAAATACCCCAATTAGAATAAATCATTATTTCCACAAAATTTAAGGTGACTTTTGAGATTCATTTCGTAAACAACAATTTCATTCATGTTTGTTTGTTTCAACAAAATTTGCCATTCCCAGGCAAATACTATTCCTCACCGATAACGGACCAAATCGACAAGTAGTTCTGCCACAGTTCGGTGAGCAACGAATAGTTGCTTAGTTTGATCCATGCATTTCCAATTAGTTTCGCGGCAAGGTACGCGGTACACCATATCCGTACAACAGACGATCGGTCAACTAATTGGCGCAAGCCGGAAGTACTTTCCCGCTACCGCCGTTGTTTGCATGGATGTGATGACGTCCATGGTTTTAGTTCCACTGTCTCGTTTCGTTTCGCGACTACCATTACAGGGTACGTACCACTGGGCAAGCAGTCAGTTTCGTTTGTTCATCGAACACTTGTTCCCCCGGGGGGAGGAAGGTATCCACTCGACGAATGTCACGTTGTCACGTACTGTTGCGCGCGATGATGGAGGAACTTGCTCGGGAACCGTCGTTTTTTGTGTGGTGAGTACATAAACACACAGACACACGCAGTGAGCAAGGTATAAGCAAATCTAGTGTTTTCCCAGTACCCTGTGGGAAATGGTCTTGGTCGGTTTCGAACCAAAGTTCGAACAGTGTGTTTTGTTGGTGTTATAGCCGTTTTTTTGGGGGTTTGCTCGTTGCGGGTTCGTCACTCCACTGGGCCACGGCGATGGTTTCGATCTGATTGGAAATGTAACCGTGGCACGACTCAATTAATGATGTGCTTACGTCATGATCCTCTGTTGCTGTTGTTTTTGTGTAATCTCCGTGGAAATCCCGAGGTGCACGTGCATAATTGTGTTGGGACGTTATTTGTGTGTGGGGGTTTTTTTTTCCTTCCAGAACAAATTTTTGGATGCCTCTTTGCAACTAACTACCGTCGAAGTACGGCTGACAAATGAAGTCATTAACCTAGTCAGGATCGGTGACACTCATTATGCATGAGCGTACGGCCGATTGCTGGCTACATTGGGCACTGACAGTGCCAATACTGGGCTCGGTCCTGGTACAGGACAATCATTTGAGGACAGGAAATGAGATATTGCATCATTAACAGATGTAGCCGTAACAGTCACCAAACAAATCTTCCCCGCAGGCTTACTTTTGCGTCGTTATGTATCGATGACGGTAGTCTAATGGGACACATATTGTATTACCGTAGGCGTTTGCAAGCAGGACCGTGATTGTTTTCTACGCTTTTAAGCATTTGCAAGAAAAACGCACCTCGTTAAACACCTGCAATGCCAAAGCGCGTGGTTGAAATAGTTAGATGAATCGAACTTTTCGAGTGTTGATCACAAGTGTTTTTTTAAATTATAAACCGTATTTAATCCAGAAATTTATGGCACTTACGATGGAAACATTAATCGTCTATTATTTTATAAGTAAAATTATGGTGGAAAAAAGTGGTCAAAATTGTCTACCGGGAGCTACGAACTTTATTTTATTACGAGTAAATGGGGCGTCAATATTTCCTAAAATGGTCTTATGGAGGAAGACGCACTGAGCCACCATTCTGCTATACTCTAACGACTGAAGTCCAAAAATCGAACAACTTGTCCGGTAGCTGTGGCAAGTGATATTACTGAACCGACCCTAACGACCCTCTAAGTTCACGCCGGCCATCAAGTCTTACTACGGGGGAACGAATGGGAATGGGATTTGAACCCTGGTCCTGCCATATGAAGACTTGTGCTATTATCGCATTACTACCGGGTCATCTCTAACAGACGGACAATACTAACAAGCCGAATTTTGGGACGAACCAACACGAACAGTACAATGATTTTAAGCAAAAATAATCATTAAAGTCTTTACAAACGGGCGCTTTTTTTGTAAGAATGTGACGGCATCACATTCAGAGACGTTTTCATGCATTAGATTTCTATTATATTGTATACTAAATGCTAACAAACAGTTTAGCAGAGTATGGCAGTCAGTTAAAGTGGTTATTGGTGAGCAGATCTTAAGATCGCCGGCTAAGAATGAGCAGGAGGTAGGTAGCTTACTACATCATTAATAAACATATTAAACAGGAACTATCCAAGAAAACATGCCCAACCGAGCATTCCCGGGATAAGACAAACGACAGGGAGGAAATGCCTTGTGACAATTTGTAATTTATTTAAACAATTTTGTAATTTATTTGTAGTTTGTTTAAAACGTAGTCATCACAAGCTATGTTGACAATACAGTAACATGCCTGCATACATCAAATAAATAAATAAAAAATGAATAAAAAACTATCCCAGGACACGATACTCTGCATTACACTTCAGAAATTCATTTATAATATTACACTAATTGGTAATTAGAGAGAAAATACAACAGAAAACACTGCCATCAATTTTGTACCAAATGTTTGTATAGATTGAAAATAATAATTTTACAATTACAGGACATTTTAAAAGCCATCAATAATGTCAAAAAACTTGTTGGCGCGCATCCCGAAGCAATTTTTTTTCCTACACTAACAAGAGCTCATTTTAAAACATAAAAGTGTGAAACTTTAAGCTTCAACAGTCGTCACCTCATGGTACAACGATTATGTGTGAATAGTACGTTTTTTTTTCTATCCGACTCGCTCGGATCGTTACGAAACGTTTTGTAGACATGGTACATGGTTTTACATCGTGTACCGGTAACACCAACCGATAAACGAACTTCACTCGAAAGCTCACTTCCGCTTCGGGAAAAGTGTGTTGATTTGAACAAAAAGGCACTTTTTTCGAGCAAAAAAAAATCTTCCACCTTTCGTTGAAGAAGCGCTTTAGTTTGCGGACAGGTTGAGACCCGAACATCGTGGCAGAGATTCCACGTGACGGTGTGTTGATGGCACTGATCGGCTGCATTGCACCAAGCTGAAGGTTGAATTTTTCCCACTGCAAACCAGTTGCGAGAAGTGACGGAAAATCACCTCGGAAAAAGGGAAAACGAGCTAAAGGAAAAAAGCATTCTACTGCCAGCACGACACGGCACTGATTGTTATGTGTGTCCCCGAACCGGGAGAAAAATTCCCGGATCGATTGTTGAAATGGAATTTCCCTTTTAAGCTTTGCCCCATATGACGATCGGGTTGATCGTTGGCGCGGTTTTTTTTCCTTGGTTTTGGGTGGCACCTTACAGTGGAAAACTGGAGCTAACGAAGAAACTGGTGGTTTCGATTCTCGTGGAAAGCAAGTCCCCCTCCCAAAGCTGAACACTATTTGTTTGTACTTGGTTTTGAGCACCGAGAACGTGGTGAGTCACGTGCTACCGAAGCACATGATGTTGATGGTATCAGTGTGCCGAACAAATAGGAGAACTTACTAATCGAATATTCTACCAGCAGCTACGGGTGGCCGCGCTCGGAAAGACGAAGAAGATAGTTCCTTTTCCATTGTATTTTCCACCCGCTGGAAAAAAATAACAGCCGAGTGCTTTTTGGGCTACCTAGCGGTATTATTTGAGCAACCGTACATTGCCGGGTCCCTGGGCTGGTGTTAAAGTATGGATGGAGTTTGGAAGCGATTCAGCAAAACTTGTCCCACGAGACAGTATTCCACGGACGGTTATCGGATCCAAGTGTATGAATTTTCCATTTACCGTGCGTGTGTAGGGGTGCTTTGGACGAGACTAGACAAGTGGTCGTTCGCTATTCTGAGGAAAATGGGATAGGCAGGATTGGGAAACCTAGGGACAGGTGAATAATTCATATTTTTTCTGATTGTGCGGATACCTGGCTGAGCGAAGTATTTGGACGCTATGGTCGATACCGAAAATAGCGGCAATTGAACAGCGGTGTTCTGATATGGAGCAATTTATTTCAGGTATTTCGTAGCTTCGTTCGTAGTGATTTGGAGTAATCGGAAACAGATATGTTAAGCAATCTTACTGGCATCCGGTGTTGCGATTGAATGAGTTAAATATTTAACTCTAGTTTATATTTAATAGGCATGTTGCAATGTGTGCTCTTATGGAAAAATCAAGAGCAAATCTACCCGTGCCTTTTTCTTGCGATGAGGACTGACTGTCTAATTATGTGGTCTCAAGAAGTCTAGTAAGCCATTCGACGGCCGGATGTTTAGCCAAATGTATAGGTAGCAATAACGACAGTGCGTTAGTGTTTTTGGACTATGAATTTTTAGTCACCCCAAAACATGGAGGTGATGATAATTTATGTGTGTTTAACAGCTATTTTATCATGTTTCTAGTTCTTTTAATTTCTTTCGCTTTGGCTATGGCCCTTTTTCTATCTTGGCCATAATATTGATGATGCCGAATTGTTTCGGCCGCTAAAAAACACAACTGACCAGGAACGCCTTCAAAACATCGTGAAACTATTCTACCAGTGGTGGTGCTCTAGAAACTTTCTTCGACTAAGGCACACAGAAATGTATCACGATTACTGTTAGCCGATCCCGTCAACCATGACTTTCCCATTATAGTCTGAATGGCACGATTCTCGAACGAAAAGAACACGTCTGCGACCTTGGGGTTATCCTAGATAAAAAAAATTGAGCTACGACTACCAGCTAGACAACGTTATCACCATGGGCAATCAACTGATTGGTTTGCTTACACGGTTAACTCGTGAACTCCGTGATCAAGTTTCTGTAAAAACGCTTTACTGTTCACTGATCGGACCGGTACTGGAGTACGCCTCTTCGCTACTCCACTCGTTGTATTTTACTCGCCCTCGAACCTCTTATTGATCGCTACCGAAATGCTCAGTGTATCTTCATCGCTAACTTGCTCAACATCCATATCAACTCTTCTGAACTGCTAAACTCAATTCAGCTATACATCCCTGCCAGATCGCTCCGTTGGCGGGATCTGAACGAAATAGGGGACCGCTGTACGCGTTTGTTACGGTCTGGATCCATTATATGTGATGTCAATTCGAATCTGTTTGTAATCTGTTTGAGCCCGACATACACCGCACAGAGTTCATCAACCAATCTAATAGCTGACCTTTAGCCACCCAGCTAACCTCGCTATCTCGCTAACATGCCATAGTCTTAATAAGGTAAACTCTATAATTACTGTTATGCACTTAGCTTAATACTATAGTCGAGGAGGCCTGTAGGTCCGGCAGGCGAATAAATGAAATGAAAATTAGTTTAGGATATGTTATTAAATTATGACATAATTTTAGGTTTTAAGTATGCCGTTTGACGTATGTTACAGTCCTAACTGACGGTAATCTCATATCAACGAATTGGACTTGGTATGGCTTTAGATTTAAAGTTATTATCTCTTTAGATTTAAAGAGGAAAAACAAAGTGCGCGTTTACGCTTACCATTCATTACCATGGCATTAGAAACTAGGCCGCAAGCTAGTAAGAAGCATGTGGCATTGATTGCAGATGATGTTGAGTACGATTTTTTCTTTCAGCTTCAAGGTAAATAGTATCATTTTTTTTAATTTTTAACTTAATACAACCTAAAATAATATCAACCAATAGCTGACTCAATGTGAAATATTGTTTAAATAGCAAATTACTAACACAAATATGGAAATTGTATATCCTTGTTTCTACGGTTCTAGTTAATCAACATACATAAACGGCTTTACCATTTAAAAGTGAATATGAAAAAAATTAGAGATAATTAATGTGAATATTTTATGTGATTTTCCGGGTACCATTAAAACGAACACCATTCCCTTCAATTGATTTAAAATGTTAGTATTCCGAGAAAATATAGTTTTTTGTATGGGTGTTGACTGCAGTTGACGTTTGTGTAATGTATCTGACACAAATTACGAGTTAGCAAGCGCATAATCCGTAATTGGATCAAAGTTTCTGCGATATACAGCTTTAAAATGGATGTAGTTCAATCGTTGAATACGTGCGCTCTTACAAGAAATGTTATTTAGTGTAATAGACACAGCATCAGTGTGTTTTATGTATCTTCAAGGTATGTTTAAGAGGGAAGTAGCATCTATTATTTGCTACTTTCACATATATACCATGTACCAAAGTGATCAGAATCACGCAACCAACATCGCATCGTATTCCCGTAGAAGCTATTTAAATGGTGTATTTCCATCCGCCGGCTTTATTATAGTGGCTGAATGAGCTGTTTGAAATTCACTCCCATCCAAAAAGTACACCAAACATTCCGGCCCGTACCACTGAAATGTGGACCAAACTACCCTAGCGATGTGTGGTATACGGATGATTCGATTTCGGAAACTACTTCCTATACTTACCAGTGCTATGCTGTTACCGCTGAACAGATAACCGCCCGACGTCAAACCGTCCGTATTGACGTACACCAGGTAGAACGTGTGGCAGAGCACATTCGACACGAACAGCAATCCAGTCCGGTACAGCAGTCGAATCCTGTTGGAGGTGTAAGCAGGGCGAGAGTCGAAAAAACGGAGAAGCAAACAAACGTGAATATTATACCAAAATACGGAGGGGAAAAGAGCTTCCAAGTCTCAAAGGCACATCATCGTGTAATGTGTGATTTTGTACGATAAAGGAAGGCGAAAAGGAGATCCCGATGGAAACCCGTCCTGTATGATGGTGATGATGTTGCTGTTCCCTGCTCCCGGGGATTTAACGTGGTCGATGGATGTAAATCCCTGCCGTACATTGTAAGGAAGTTGAGCAAATGTTTATTTGAATATCGCACACGGAGCATGTTGTGCTCTTTTCCGTCTTCGGGCTGCAAAGGAAGGGATTTTTTCGATTATACTTAAGACAGCATTCGTGTAGAAGAAAAGCATTAGAATAAGCATCATTAACAAATTCGTCCAGAAGGTATGCAATTTGCAAAACAAAACGTCAAAAAGCGTGCCTTTTGCATGTCAAAACATCGATGTTTTGGGAAAGCGATTTTACGTTTCACATAAAGGCCATCAACTGCGTTCTGGTTTCTGCAGAAGCAGGTGCTACTCGATTGACACTTGTTCAAAATGGTGTCTAGAACTCGCCCATCCAGATCAGCTCTCTCATTTTATGGTGTACAGCAAAACAAAAAGAGACATTCTGTTGTATTGCTTTTCTTTCCTGTGCTGATAGCGAATGGAAAACAATTTCCTCCCGCTTTGCACACAGCCCAATACTATCCCACGAACCGGTTTCATCTCCTTTTCGGCATCGAATTTTGCCTCGCTAAAGTTAAATTACCACATCCGAAGGAAGGGAAAGTGTTTTGGTGGAACCTCAACTAGTAAACATACACTCGGGTGTCGGGTAGTGTCCTTCCGATTTTTTTTCTCCACCACCGTGCTGGAATTGGAAGTGTGCAGTAGAGTGTGGCACAAATTGGGTACAGATTTGAAAATATCCCGATAGCTGGTCTCAGCTGTCTTGGCAAAGGGGATAGTCTTTTTCTGCTGCTCTGAAGAATGATGATGATGAAAGCGAAAATGCTCGTAGTGATCATGATGATGATGTTGCGGATGAAGCCATTCCGTCACACCCGTAGGAAGAGTAAGACATCAAACGAGGAAATGACAAAGTCATGGTCAAATTGGTGGGGTCCGATGTAGAGCATGTGTTAAGGACGGAGTTTTGTTTTACGTATTAAACCGCCCACTCTCGCTGAGTTCCTATTCCTAAAATGTTCCTCCGTGATGGGAATAGTTTCAATTTAGAATCGATTGAATGCCATTTAAGCCATTCTTGGCTTGATGATGATGATGAAGGAATATACTGGATGATTTTTTTCTTTATTTCCTTCCAATGAGTTTCGGTGTTGATGAAAAATAGGAAGTAAAAAAAAACAATTGAATCGATCTTAGAGGATGTAAGAGATGAACTTCAAAGCTCCCAAGTGGCTAATGGGGTCTGGAAAATTGAAGAGGAACTGGGTGATTGGGAGGTTTGAATTTTAATCAAAGTTATTGCTTGTGTGTTTATTGATTTGCTTTCAGAAGGTCTTATTGTACTTAGAAGGAAGTTTTACATAAAATCAATTGAAATATGTATTACTAAAACTTTAAACGATTTACTAAACGAACTTCAGGAGAATACAAATATGAATTTCGCATAAATTTCAGTGTAGAATAAATCTAATCTCGTTCACATTTTTTGCTGCGCCTAAAAGTGAGCAATTCGGTGTTCGTTAAGTAAACAGTAATAGTAATTTTAAAACTGTTTTTTTAGCGATTGAAACGACAAATTAAACAAACTGGAATCGGCCAAGAATCACAAATTTGTTTGTTTTTTTTTTCAAGGGAAATTCAAGATACGAATCGCTATTAAAGGGAAAATGTATCCAGACCACTTTTTCAAGCGACAACAAAACATCAAGACACACACGAACACATCTACTTTGCAAACAATGTATGTGCACATGTCGTGTGCACTGAAACCAACAACGGAAATCATCCCGCCCGCCCTTTGAAATCTGTCTTATATTGTCTGGAAAGTTTGGCACAAGTTTCACAATCAATATCGTTCACCGATGGAACGGACGTTTACTTCCAGGTTATGGGAAACGGTTCACTTTCATCTTTGGGGATTTGTGTGCTTTAGAAGCACCCCATGCCCCCAGGACACACAAAATAAGGTAAAAATCCACCCGTTGCAACCTTATTTCCGACAGCCAGGCATGCCTAGCTGGCCATTTCTGTTGACAAACGGACAACTTTTCAAAGTATAAGCTTGTGGGGGGGAATGAATATAGTTTTAAGAAGGATGATCTAGTGGCAGAATTTAAATCTTACCATTGAACGCCGGATGAAGACTAAAAAACTGGATTGAAATATATGGTTTGAATGGTCAATTGGACATGGGATGGCTTTTTGAAGTCGATATTACTAGAATCGGTTTGGATTTAATATTGGAAAATCTATATGTTGTCTAGTAATATTGGTATTCTCAGTATAGCTGACTTCAAAAAGGAAAAATTTCCGCCCAACATGTTTGTGCTTATACGATATAGAAATACGTCGAATTGTGCTGCCCTACAGTCACACGCACATATACTACCACACTCCGATGGGGCGAATATTTTTCGATTATCGTAGCCAAACTGCCAAACTGATGCTTTAGCCGGAATTCTTTTCCCGGTCCCGCTTCCAAGGCCCGTACGGGATTGCAGAGTTTACGGCGTTAAGAGGATAGTATCATGGTACATCGGCTAGTACATCATGATTATTATTGTCTTGGTGGGCGGATATTTTACATCCGATTGCTTTTCTTCTACTTTCCCAGTTCCGACATCCTTCGCAATTCAATAAGACGGAACATGTGTACGTGAGGACGGTAGATTCTTTGAATAAGGGAGAAAAAAAAACGATGTACCTTCTTCTTTCTGCTATTTGGATTTCTCTTTAGGTCAAGATATATGGAAACGTGAAGAAAAACAGAACGTACAAAAAAGAATTGGACAGTTCGGGAAGCCAGCACTAAACGATGCATCATCGTCCAGGGGGATTTCACAAACGACTAACTTGCAAGGTTAGACTTTTACCCAGGTTTATTTGAAGACCAATCGGAATACTCAACCGTCACCAGCGGCCGGTGTGACACACACAGATGCACAGTAAGGGTGGGTAGGCTGCGGTTCAGGTCAGTTACCGTTTGTTCATTTGATAGTTGAATACCACAGGAAGGTCAGTTTGGTTTGATTATTTTGTGCTCAGGTCCCGGTCTGATGGCTAGATCCTTTCCCAAGCGTGCTGAGGTGGATAGCCGGGTTTGTCCAGTTTACTATCCTTAGCCATTTCCGGTGTTAGCCATAGACCGTAATCGTTTGACTGTGCGGTTCAGTGGGTTTTGTTTTCAAATGGCAGTTTTGTAAATTGAATTAGATGATTGCACCGTAACTCGGACTAATAGATTGTACAACTTAAGGATTGATTTCACCGATACTCGGGAGCGTTTGTTTTGTTTTTATTAAGCATTGAAGGTAGCAGGTTTAACCGGGAATGGCTTAGAGAAGAATGTTTTTGAATAGAAAATTACGTTTTACGACGACAAGTTTTTTTTTTTAATATATTGTGCCATTACTGATTGCTAATTTGACCTTTTTTTTAAATAATCATCTAAGCATCTGAGGAGACATATCGTTTGATTAAAAGGATTTAAATTAAAAGGCAAATTGATTGCCTGTCATTAATGTGTAGCACTGAAATTTGCTCACATTTAGAAATATAAATTAACGCAAATGTTGTCCCGAACAGACGAACAAATTTTGCGATGATTAATCCTTTCCCAACAAGCACCACAATCAATCCAGTGTCATTTGCAAGCGTCAACAAATCATGATCATTAAAATCAATCGCGGAGCATTTTCTTGGGACTAACCTTCTCCCTGCTCAAAGGTTTGTTAAGCCTAACGAGCTTCGAACGTCGAACGTTGTCTACTCCACACTCCGTTTTTTTGTTGTACTTGCCCAAAGTCACCCACTTCACACGGAAGAGGACAATTTGGGAGGCGATTTGGCAAAATCTCATTCACCGAGCTTCCGTCGGCTTTGCTGTCGTAAATCTCGCTTTATCTGCATGATTGAAAGAAATCGTTTACATCCGAACATTGTTGGAAAAGGTTGCGGTTGTGCCTAGAGGTCATCGTGGGACGGTGGTACAAAGCCGTCGGTTCCATAATCCTTGCCAGCCGATCGGGCCGTGCCATTGGACACGTAAGCAACGGTGGTGCTCTTTTGAGCAGCAGCTGAGCTTGGGTAATGCTTGTATGCCTTCCGGGGAATGGGTATTAAAATCATGTGCTAAGGACATCGGACCGGTGCATGGGGAAGGAGGGGGGGGGGGGGGTGGGTAAGGAGTTTTTCCTAGGGTCCCATTTCTTGGAATCAGGTTGGAACAACTGGGTGATGCTAGAGGATGTTGCTAAGAAAACTTCGAACCCATTCTACCAGCCTACGGTCTGAAGGCTCGTTAAGAAGCTTCAACCCGGAAAGGGAGGTATTGAGCATTGGCCGAAAGTCTTACACACCAACTGGTTGAAAGTTTGCCAATCTGCTGTTGAACCGGATGACCGGATAAGGAAAGGATTTATTTGGCTTTGTGTTGGCTGGCTGGCTGGCTAGCTCGCCTGGCGTATATGCATGCGCCATGTATGTGAGCGATTGTCCTTTATCCGTCCGTTTATACAGTAGTGTGGAGCGGATTTTAATGGGGTTCAGTATCGTCTGGTCACCAGACAACGTCCTGAACCGTCCCGAATGGTATGTTTTCTTCTTTAGGAAGGCAAAAGCGGCCACTGTATGCAAAAGTACGATCGGCAATGCACCCGAGAGTGTGCCTTTCTTGGGCATAAAAGTCTCGTCTCAAGTGTGCCGAGCGATTGCAATCACACTAACGAAGGTAACGAAGCGAAAGAAGCGGAATAACATAAATGCCAAAGAATTGCAGTGTCGAATAACAATGCGCTTCTGGCGGGGAACTGGGCTTCGGTAGCGACATTCCTTTCGAAGATATTGAGCGTACCATCGCAATACTAAACGTACGCCAGTGAAGCTTTCTCGACGGTCAGAACTGGTAGGAAACTTGCAGGATTTGTCTCGCTCCAAGTCTTAAGATCTTCGTTTGGATCTTGCCAAAAGTTTTGATCGTACTTTTTTTTTGTTTCTGTTTTTTTTCCTCTCGAGAAACTATACGCCTTGGCTCGAATATATGGCGTAAAAATGGCAGAAAATTCTTGTCCTATTCTTTGCCAGATACTGGTGTCCAAACAGTGGCTCACGAAAGAACGTCTTCCAAGGGCTTGAAGTTCAACGAACTGGGCGAAGAAAGTTGTTGAAGCAAAACACCGGTCAGTAGAAAATGACACGTCCTCCCAGTGGCCTGTGTCCCAGTTTGTCTTGGAATGAGGGAAGGAAAATATTTTCCGGTACAAAAAGGGAAAAAGAAAGAATACGCTTTTGATGATGTCTATCCCAACAGTGGGTGTAAGTAGCAATAGCAGGTCCAGTCAGTACACCAGCATCACTTCTGTTTTGGCACCCGGTCTAGAAAAGAAACAAAACCAGCAACAAATTAAACTTTATTTTCTGCCCCAGTACGATTGCTGTAACGCTTTGAGATATTCTTATATGTGTTGGTTTGAAGTTGTTAGCAATATGGAATGGTTTCACTAGTGCCACTCGAAATTGGTTCACCAAATCAGACCAGTCTTCACGGTGATTTGTTGTTCAATTGGTTGGAAAGGTTTTTGGGAGCGTTTAGAATGAGCTAGTGCAAATGAATGGGAACGGGAATGTGAAGGATTCTTATTTCGGCGAATCGATGTTTGATCGAGTAATGGAAGGTAATGCTTTTCAATTAATTGCTTGTATGTTTCGGAGGATGTACGTAGCAAAGTGACTCATGGTAGAAGGGAATTTGAAATAAAATTAACCTGTCATATTGATAAAGGTTTAGATGACAAATGAGCAATTAAGGTAGGGAAGATATTTACAATTCCCTCAATTATTTTTATATAAAACCCTGGGCAAATCAGTAAAAGTCAAGTTACTCTGGACATGTAAGAGAGAGGCGGATAGTACTTTTAGATACAAAATACCTCTTTAGTAAAAAGAACAAATTTCGACATTGTTATTCGTTGGTTCGTCTATTTCTTTATTTTACATACATCACATACATGTATTTATCACATAAAAATAAAGATTGTTATCTTGCTAAAATTTAATGCTAATCAAATGAAACTCTTTAAAACTAGCAGAGGCGCTATAATAAGAAAACACAGATTGAATGTTTGACAAAAATAATAAACAAACACAAATAATATGGAAGAATTGTCCAAAGAGCAGTTCTAAAGAATCTTACTTAAGTTCTAAAGGATCTTTCTTAGTTAAATTGTACATGAAGAGGAATTAGGCGCCTAAAGGAAACGGAGGTGATACTTGTAATTTCAGTTCCGATTCCGAAGAAATGCAATTGTCGGTGCCATCGGAATCATTGAAACTGTCCGGAACCGTTTGGAACCGTCCGGAACCGTCGCAACCGTTTGAAACCGAGAGAATGTTTGGAATCGTAGTCGGTCAGTATGAGTAAAAGTGTGGGATTTCTTTCTTTATGATTGGATGATTTTTCTTTCGTTTTCTCCGCCCTTCAATGGCATCATTGTTTCAATAGCACCTTTTTGGTGCAGGAGATGAGTTAATTATTATTGCATAGACGAAATGCAATAATACTGAGGGGTAAAGGCCAAAGGCGGACCTTTCTGCAAGTGGACTGCGCGGCCGCATGGGGCCCCCACCTCGAAAGGGGCTCCGGGCTGAGGGATGCCTCACCGACCAGGGGTGAAGGTACTAATTGCACTTGCAATTGCACAATTGGTGTATCAATGGAAGGTTGTTTAGCTAAGAAGAATAAGCCGCTACAAAAATAGTATTTCATAAACGCCTAAAGCTATGCAATTTGCTTACATCAGTTGCTTCACAGCTTTGTAAACATTTTCGTTACTTCTTCGTTAGGAAAAAAATGCAACAGAATCCGGATAAAACAAGATCTAATATATATACGATGCAAGACATCCTCGATGAATCGATCATCAAATTCAACAATCGATTCATAATAAAGACAACAACGATTACTGTATTCATTTTACTCTATTTAATATATAAGCGTTTTTATAACCTTCACGAATTTTTATCTCATTGTTTGGTTGTTGAGGGCGAGAAACTGGCTTGAATGATGATGAATAGTACTTATCTACTTAATTTATAATACTCATTCTTTGATTAAAACGAAAATAGATAAATGTGCTTCATATATTTAAAAACTTTCTACTTTCAGCTTTCAAGATATTAGTTTGAAAACTCACCCCGGACCCGAAAAAAGTATTCGAAAACAAAAAAACAAACCAAACCCCGACGCAAACCTCAGATTGATTAAATAATAAAATATTAGCATACAGCATAGATTGCTATTATTATCCATTATCATTATTCCAACTACAACCATTAGGCGAGTTTTCGATAACGCTCGAATGGTTATTGCAGCAATGAAATACCGTGCCGAGCAGTCATGGCACAAAATGGGTACATGATGATACGAGTTTACCACGCCACTCCTGGAACAGAACCTACAATAAATAACGACGTTTATTCAATTTTCTCCTTCGACTTGCATTGTGAACACAGTGCAGAGCAGCAGAGCGTTGGGTCTGGATTTTCCTTTTTTTTATTATGTTGTCCGCTACTTAGATTTTCTTCTTGGAATCTTGGAGCAGAGCGTGAGTGTGTGTATGCGTACGTTAGGGCTTGTTTCTTTGCTAAAAGCAGTTTACTCGAATGTGGATAATGACGATCGGGAGAGAAGCGTTCAGGGAAATGGGACGAACGAGATGGTTAAAAGCTATTTTTGTTTTATTTGGTTGATCTGTGGTAGGGTCTGGGTGAAAACATACACGTGCGAAGGCCTGGTTGCACGATTCCAGGGAAATCCGTTTGCTTATTGTTTCTTCGGTTCACCAAAGGCAACCGTGTTGGTTATTTGCTTCACTTGCCTTACCCGCTAGCAAGACCGCGCGTGATGGAAAGCAAAGACGCAAAAGACAGCAAGCAAGTCGGTTTCGGTTTTGAGGTTCATAAATAAATAGATTCTTGTGCGTAGGAGAGAAAATATCCTTGAACCGGGTCCCCGGTGCCAGAATCGAAACGGCTCGAAGATCTGCCTAGTTCTGATGTGTATGCGTGTGTGTGTGTGATATCGATATAATCATTCTAGCAGATCCACCACCGAACACCGGACGGTTCGATGTTCGAAAAAGTTCTCAGGGTAAAAGAAAAATCTTCCCATAAGGTGTATATTCTTACGGTTCGGATCTGGTCTGCAGCAAGCTCAACAAGTCAGGCCCTTGGGGATGGTAGTAGCATGCCACAGCGGAACGAACGGGCGAACCCATCGAAGCTTATCACACTGACACGCCATACACATATCTACATCCGCGACCACCAGGGTTTTTGGGGTTGCAAAGGCGAAACGGTCTGATAGAATGATTTCATCTTCCATCGTCGTTGCGCATCCTTTCTCGTTGGAGCGTTCGATTTTTCTTGTAATCAGATTATCGGAAAGGTTTCCTGTTCGTGTCATCTTTTACTTCACCCGTCAGTTGACCTCAGGGCTAACACTTTTCCGGTTCCTTTCCCGGTTCGGAGTTGTGCCTAGGTGGGTGCTAGGACCCGCGTATGAGCTCATCCGCTGGTCAACGGGCGAAATCCATCGTAGGCCATATGGAAAACAAATTTAATATATTCCATCGAACTGACTGCCTAAGGGTAGGTTGAATCGGGTACGGAGATGGATGAAAAAGGACACACACACACACCCATACACTCTAGCAAAGTTCCAACGCAAACTTTGTCTCAGACGCATAAAGCAGAAGGACTGGGATAATATTCCGTACCGGGATGATGTTCTTCGATTGTCCTTTGTTGACCTAGAGCGAAAGTGTTTGCAGACGTGCGAGCAAATGGGAAAAAATCCCTACCCGGATCGGTTGTCAGGCCTTTGCGTCCCAATGGACGGTTATTATCTGCTTAAAGAGTTAAACGTGTCCCATGGAGGCCTCTGGCATCGATGAATGTTATTTGCATAGGAATGCTATCGATGTGATATTCACGATCTTTAAAGGCTAAACGGGCGTGAGAGCTGAACGTTGGCCTCATGAGAATACACAAATGAGTCTGGAGATTAAATTGGAACACTTTGGTTTTTTGAAGAAGCCTAGGATTTAATAAAATGAGTGAAAGGTTAAAAAATGACGGTATAAATAACTTTGAGTAGTTTTCCGAACTGTAATGAAATGTGCATACATTTAGGGACTTTGCTTAACTGACATTTTAAGGATGTTTTGAGGAACCAATGAAGCAAGAACTGGTACTCTCTTAAGGACTTAATACGCTGCCTAATGTTAGGAGTAAATATTACGAACAGCATTTTTTGTCTAATGGATAAAACAGTTTTTTCTTGGTATGTAAAAATGAATTCACCATAACTATAACCGAGTATGCCCGGGATAAGGCAAAGAATAAGGAACAAATGCTTTATCAATATGATTTTTAAATTTATTCAACACAAGCGGTGTTGACAATACGGCACGGGATCGTCATAATTTATTATACATAAATAAATAAAATAAAAATGAATTCAACTTGAAAAATGAATTCAGAAGAAGAATTATTCTTATGTTGCGCTCACACGCAAAGTTTGGAATTCTGTGACAGAATTTCAAACCAAGTAATAACCCCAACGACGATTTCACCAAAACGAATTTGCCTGAGTTATGCAAGTTGCAAATCATACTGTTCCTCAAGCCAATTATTATTCAAAATTGATAAGTTAGATAAAAAAAAACTACTTATGACGCGTTTTTTCAAAATATTTGTTTGTTTTTTTGGAAAATATTGTTTTGGTATTCAAACCGTAAACATAAAAAACGAAAATTTAAAACAAAAACAAAACTTGCATGCGTCAAAACTTTTACTATAAAATCAGGTCAGTTTTCAAGCTAAAAACAGACAGCTAAAATCTGATTTAGCTAAGTGGATGCCCTTTAACCGAGACATTTTGCTCTCGACCCGTGACGCATTTTCACCGGTATGAAAATGTTACATTAATGGAATGAGTTCGATTCAAATCATTCAATCGGCACCGGAAACAAATAGAAAAAGCCTTTCCACTGAGCCTTGCTTTCTCTAAAGATGGCGTAATGATTTTACTGCTTTCGAAACAAGTACGCGAAGCATCGGCGGATGAAAGGAAATGTTTTTCCAACTTGTTTTGAGAACAGAAATGATGAGGAGTAAAACACAAAACGGCTAAAAAAAGTGCTTCTTTACATCCCCGATGAAACAGTGTACAGCGCACTGCAAAACGTGGCACGAAACGAACGAACGAGTGGACGAATGATAAGCTTACGTTTTGAAGCATCTAGGGAGTAGGTTTTTTTGCGGTCTTTCAAGAGCTTTGCTGTGGAAAGCAAAAAGCATCGATCTGAAGGATACTAAATGCAACAACGAGTTGTACGATGTATCGAATTTCAAGACGTGCATTGAGGTGCGCCGGGTTGTTATAGTAATCAAGACAGAGAGAAAGAGACGGCAGAAGAGCAGAAAAACTCGAACAAACACCAGCCTAACGCAGCAACAACGCCATTACGGTCGGGTATGGGTGCCGTTTGCTAGTATCTAGCTCGAGCTTTACTTACCTGCGCAGGATGGAAGTGTTGTGTTTGTCGTGCTTCCGGGCGAGATAGAGCAGCCGCTTGATGAGGGTGATGAAGAGCAACACGAACAGCACCACAAACAGTGCCTCGATGACGACGAACAGCACAAAACCGAAGGAATCGGACGCATGCCACCAGTGGGCCGGTGATTCGACCATCACGTTGTACACGAGCGGTGTCGAGGTGGCACAGAGTATGGGTAGAAACCAGCTCAGCCCGATGCTGCCCGAGATACCGGTGGCCAGGTTGGTGGCGGCAATCAGTTTGCGACTCGGGCCGTGTAGCTCCGTCGTCACTAGGACGGTGATGGCGACCAGTGTAGAGGTGCTCAGTAGAAGAAACCCGGACAGCAGGGCCATCACCAGTGCGTACCATTCCTGGAATAGAAAGCCGAGAAAAAACATTGAGTGACGGTTTTCTTTCTTCCATGGTGTCATGGTTTGCGGGAATCGTTTCAATTTTCCTACTAGTGTTGCTGTGCAGTTTGCGAAAAGCGCCACAATTTTCTTTTCCTGGTAAAGGAACAAGCGTTTCATCTGTAGCTGTCAGCTTGAGGGACAAGATTGTAGAGCGATTCAATTGCACCGGTACACCGGAACTCCGAGAAAGATTCCCCTAGAAACGCCGAGTGTAGCGTGATATATCATAAGACTTGTACTTCAAAATGGACAACAACTGCGACGCTATTTGTCCCAATTAGTCGGGGCCTTAATATCCGGCCGTGGCACAAAACGTCAATAACTTCCTGCCTTCGTCGTTTCAGACCGTCCTGCCTGACAATGGACACAAGGGGGAGGTACGTCAAATTAGCAGCTCATACATGGCCGGTAATACTCAATTAAATTATTCGTGATAAATGAACTTAATGAACCGCTCACCGGTGGCGTTTGTACGTTTTGTGGTTGGAAGGCATTGATGGACATCGTAAGTATCTCCCAAACAGGTTTCCCGCCGTAGTTCCAAAGTGGAGGGATTAGAACGCTAGTAGCCTGAGAGCAATGGAAGTAAATGCATTGCCCCCTATCGCCTATGTTTTTGCGGGTGCCTATGTCTTTGCGGGAAATGATGTCTTGGAACTGCTTCTTCATAGTGGAGAGCTTGATTACGATGGCAACGTCGTGCCAACCATAAATCAAGCAGACGCATTTTTGCGGTTAAAACAAGATTCCAGAGAATTTGATAGTATTTCATCTGGTACAGGAGAACGCTTGATGTCCTCGCAGTTGTACTCCATCATTCAATGTATAGGAAAAGCGTTTTAAATGATTATTTTAATATTCTTAGAAACAAAAAACAAAAAAACAAAAAAACACGATATTTGATACTTTTCCGATTCTGAATGTTGTGACATTCTTGAAAGCTTTCAATAATTTCTTCGAACCCTGTGAGCGCATCTTTGACCCTAAGATTTGAGTGTTAGTTCTACATTCACGAGCCCTTTTCTGGCGTACCGTATTTCCTTCGGGCAACACTTTGAAGCGTTCGAACTCTTGGAATTGGTTATCAATCAAGTGCAAATGAAATTTATTGGCCCTTTCGTACAATGTAACGGAGGCTTCCAGATCCAGTACACCGCAATCGCTGAAAAGCCCTTCCACCATCGAACAGGTCCACCTGTTCGACCGATCATTTTGTGGAAAGCAAATGGGAGCTCACGAGTGGATCCGCCTAGGTTCGCACGTTTCTGGTTCATGAAAGTTCTGGTTTCCAGAGCGTGCGGGACTGCTGCTGTGGAATCGGTCACAACGGGATGAGGAAGTGATTTGAAAAATGGGAAAACTTTTCCCTGTTGGTTTGATATGTGGGTTGAGGGTTTTTTGTGAAGGGTTTGGACGATGTTTTATGACACAAATTGAGTGAAAATGGAAAAATTATCAGTAGAATAAATGGTACATGGACGTTGAGGGATAGCAGGATCGATGTGCGGGTGTCGAATTACTTGGCACGGCATTAGGTAGGCGGACAGCGGTGTAAAATTAACATATAAATTGGGCAATTTAATTGTGTGATAATGGACAGTTATCATGTTGCCTTAAAAAATGGGCGACACGTGAGCTTAGCAATATTTATAAATTGCCAAATGATACACCAAGGTGTCCGGTAAGTCATGCCCCTGGCATCGAGTGTTTTATGTGACAAGGAGCAGTGTTTTTTTATTGTTTGCCTCTCAGGCAGAAGTATTCTGGCATACAGATCAACATTTCTTTTTACCTTGCAGTGGAGAATATAATCGTGATTGCAAAAGAGAATAAAACACATAGCAGTGCAGTAGCATAAAGCCTGGAGCCACATGGGGTTCAGTTTTTCGAAATTCATAAGCAATATTTGTCAGCTGGTGCATGTTCTCCGTGCTGCTTATTCTACCGTTCTACCCCTTTTTTCATGCGTTCTGTGTGCTTTTGCTTCGTCGCTTTTCTTTCACTCGTGAGCATAAAAATGCTTCACAAATCGGTTGCACAATAGCAGACGCTACGCTGCAGCAGCACGGGCGATCACAAAGGATCATCCAAATATAAAGATGATGATAACGACGAGATGAGATGTCACAAGCCGGAATGTAGTGAGTGGCGTGGCAGGGTTAAAAAAACTGACTGACTAAAATCGAAAGAATAACACTTTGCCTTTAGTTTGTGCTTTTTCTAGCTTTGCCGTGCTATGCTGACAGTGAGGTGACGTGTGCAGGAAGCACGTTTCATTTCTAGCGACACAAAGAAATGCATGAAGAAGTAAGGAACAATCGCTCAAAACTACAAATGCTACATTGGGCAAAAGAAATAAATCGAAACGGAAATGAAAACAACGCTTTGCAACTGTACGGAAAAGCACGAAAACGTGCTTTGCGTGCCTTTTCTATATTGGGGTGGTGAAAACTGAGCGGTGTGAAGTGAAAAGGAGCGGAGTATAGTAAATGATGATATGGTCACATCACGCTTGAACACCCTGGACGGCGAGTTGGGAAAAATAAAAGGCTAGATAAAAACTGCATAAACAAAATGCAAAGAAAAACTATTCAAACTCATGAAAAGAGATCAAATGTCTTGGTAAATGAGAGGCATGAAAAACATTAACACCAATTGCACCAGGAGAGTAACTGGGCAGTTTTTACCAAAATTATCCATTGTAAATTTTTATTTTTCCGAGTATTACCGAGCGATGTCGAGCGATTTTAAATTAAAAGCTTCATATCGTATAACGAAAACATGGGCCAGTTGGCCTGATCATCAGCCATAGGTAGCAAAAAGAGAATTTATTTATTTTATCAATGCATTCGTTATCTATGCCAAGAATTTTTGTGAGTAAATCTTTTCAAATTGGTCTAGAAACTCGCGATTGGACGAAAATGATGGAACGTACAGGTAAGCATACATCCGAACCAACAGAATCCATATTGCTTAATTTTCTCCAGCACTTCTAGTAGATGACGCAACGACTTCGCTATCTTTGTGGTACTCTTCTAGACAGGTGGCATCTTTTTGGAGGCTCATTTCACTACTAATCCTGCTGGTAACTGCCAGTTCGGAAGAAAATAAATCGGACGTGAGATCATTTCCACTAATTGTGAACCACAGTTTATGTCGAATGCTCTGACGTACAGATTAAAGCTTCCAATCTATAGACTTTTCCCTGCTGAAGATGTGCCATATCTAGTAAACACGATGTGTGACACAATGACTGACGTTACTTAAGGCTCGAATTGAACAACTGGTACGAACAAACTATAGCACAAAGTGCTTACAAAGTTTTCGTCGTACTTCTCCATGACTTATCGACCTATCGTGGCATGGGCCACGCTGGTCATCGAATGACCACATAGTTGGGTAATCAATCCTCACTACGGGGGTACGGTGGTTGGATTGGGGTTGGATTTGAACAACCGTCCTGCCGTAAGAAATTGAGCATTGCTGTCATCTCCAACCATTGGTAGAACGGGTGCAACCTTTAATATTGCCAGTTTGTTGTCAACAATTATACGATGACATTAATTGATGACTGATAACGTATGCAACGTTATTTTGAAAACCCAAACATTGTGAATTTTAACCTTTGAAAAATTCTGTCCTTCGTTATAAGAGTCTATAGAGTGAAGGAGTCTAGAAGACGAGGCTTTGAATGGCTTGATTGTTCACCAGGAAACCCAGTCCAAAATGATAGTCAAACAATGATGCTGCACAAATAAAGAGACCAAGTGCCAATGCAACACAATTGGTAAGCAAGTGATCCACCTAGGACGTTCTTACACCATTCCAGTCGCTTGTAGTTGCTTACAGCGACAACAGTGGTTCGGTGTCAACATCTGGTAGTCGGTACATCCTTTGGCCTTATTGTGATTCTGGTGGTTTCCTTATTTGCCTCACCATTCAACCAATCCACATCCAACATCCACCATCCTTGAATCCTTGCATGAAACAATGACACTGGATACCTGGGTGGATACCTTAGCAGTGTCGGTTGGTGGATAATAAATTAAGTGGAATTTATTGAAGGAATGCATGGGAGCAAACTAGCAACCGAGTGTCTCAGCTGTGGCAAAGGCATCGGTGAGTAATGTGCTGCAGAGGAAGAAATTGACGATTGGTTTATGATGCATGTGCATGTGGTGCAGTGCCGAGCTTGTTGTAAAGCCGTTACGAGGTGAATAGGAAGATTTGCGGCGAGTGCCTTAGTAAATGATCAAGAGGATGCTTGGTATAGTTTTGTAACACTATGAAGAAGGAGTAGAGAATTTATGTGGCACGCAATGCAATTTGTAACTGTATCTTTTTGTGATGTGTTAATAATGGCTTTCCAAAGAGTTTTTAATTAGATTTTACGATTTATGAAAAGATTAATATTGATATTATTTATGGTGTAATATACATTTAGATCGGATTTTCTCTTGACTTTAACAGTAGTACAATCAGTACCACTTTAAATTACAGAACATTTCAAAAGCTCAAGTTTTGAGTTTAGTTTTTATAAAGCATTACACGTCCTCAATAATTTCCATACCAATGAACGAGTTCAAAATTATGAAACATGCATCGTAAATCGATCCGCAAACCAAAGCGTCCCATTGAGAGAAGCTGGCATCATTAATTTGCATTCACAGCAT